>NC_047104.1:83274608-83622108 GCF_902500255.1 Thalassophryne amazonica
TTTTCTGTTGGCTCATTTATCACAGGTTTTTTCAATCAATTTGTAAGTGTGAACAGGTTCCAAACTTCTTTTTTGTGATTTGGCGGAAGACTGACACTTTTTCTTTTGCATTTGCACCAGGGACTGATATTTTTTAAGCTTCATTTATGCACAACTTTGAATTCAGATACAGATTTGGAGGTGTTTGGAGATGATGCTACCTGACTAACTGCATGGTTATGGATGACTGACTAAGAAATTGAAGGGATCCTTGGCTACCACCGGAATGGCTTTGTGTCAAACCAACAGCTACTGAGGGAGCCTAAGATGATGAGTACCACTGACGTTGTGAAGGAGCATCAGCAATGACATTCTGGACATGTGGTATATTTCTCTGGGCATGATTCAGCATGCAGGTGCCTCTGTGCTGTGGACCCATGTAGACACAGAAAGCTAAGGAGGCACCATCTGTCATGGCAGACAGAGCATTCTTTTCACACTCACACATTTATTCCATCAGTATTTTTCTCCATGTTGTAACGGAACAGGGTAACACTTTACTTGAAGGTATCGTCACAATAGTGACGTGACGCTGTCATAACTGTGACATGACACAGTCATGAAGTGTCATAAACCTTATGGCAGTGTTATAAACGTTTATGACTGCTGTCATTAAGTGCAGTTCGGTTTTTGTAATGACAAATTGACATTTTTTGGGTTGTCTTGATTATGACAACTTGACATTAATCAAAGAGACATGACCAGAAGTTGTCTTTGGCCTTTTTGCTCTTCGGTTGTATGACAACTTGTCATTATAAAAACAGAATGACACTTAATGACAGCAGTGATAAATGTTTATGACATTGACATAATGTTATGACACATTTATGATGATGTCATGTAACAGTTATGACATTGTTATGCCACTATTATGACGATACCTTCAAGTAAAGTGTTACAGAATACAGTTACAGATGAAACTGAGCAGTACCACTAGAAAATGTGACTCAAGGTGTAGCCAAAGTTCAGGCGGGACCCATAAATTTATCACCATATATTTTGATAGTGCTGCCGGTTCAAAGGATATCCTGATAATGACTGAAACCTGAAGTAATCTTTTGTCTTTATTGCATTGTATTTTGGGAAACATTTGAATCATAATAATTATTATGTTTACTACTACCACTACTGTACACTGTAAAATCTAACGTGTCGTTTCAACTTAAAAGTACGAGTAAAAGGGCTGCCTTAAAATTTCAAGTTAAGTGAAAGAAAATAAGTTGTTATCTAGGTTAGATATTCCTTGTTGGGTAAACACCTGTGTTAGTTTGGGTTGATTTATCTTTCATAATTGTTTTAACTCATTCAGGTAGTTGTTTGATTCTGAAATGGTCAGTTTTATAAACCTTTTGTTTCAGTTAAGTTGACTTGGATCTGTCAGTTGATTTAACTATTTAGGGTAGTTGTCCTGAACTAGCAAATCTGTTTCATTTAATTAAAACTGTAAGTTGTGTAAAGCTTTTGTGTCAGTTAACTTGACTTGGATTTATTAATTGAGTGACCTGCTTGGTTGTGATTTGAATTTGCACACACACACACACACTTAAATGAAATCGATTAATTTCACCGAGTGAAAGTTTTACCTCCAAAGAAAACATGCGGTCGATGATGCCCTCCAACTTGCGTCCAAAATGGAGTAAGGGAGGAAAGGAGCACATGTTCACCCGCCCACAGCTGCATTCCCACAATGCATTTCAAGAAAAGCATGATGACGCAGGTGTTTTTATTCCCAAAGTGAAGTTGACTTACATTTCTATTTCAGTTGGGCCTGGATTTTCAAATTAGCATTTATTTTGTAGTTGAGATGTTTTTAACTAATAATTTCATGTTATTATAACAACCTCAGTAATCATGTATCTTAATGACATAGAATAATATGTTAAGATAACAAACAGACAAAATCACAATTTACAGTGTAATAGCAGGGCATGTCTAGGGGTGTTATTGCGAAAGGTAAGCACAGGAGCTGTGGCGGTGTCCACTTGTGTGGTGCTTGACAGTGAGTTCAGTTCTAGTTATAAATCTCAGATCAAATATTTTGTCTACAGTTTCCTCAGCTTTAGATGATGAGGCATGAGGTCACTTTCACAGGCATGTTTCATGCACCTTTTTGGTTCTACTCTGCCTCATGCTTTGATTCCCCCACCCCTTCATTTCCAGCGCTCACTTCAACACCTCTGCTGGTCAAAGAACACTGCAGTAGGAAATGGTTGTGCACTTTGATGTGTAAGCTAACAGACATTCTCATATTTTTTTCTGCTGTGTAATACAGGAGTAGTTTCATCCATACCGAGCATAAATGTCTATTCTAATCCAATTACTTTTTTTTTCCTGCAAATCTGATTGGTTAATCGTGTGAGATTTCAGACCATAAAATATCACGTAAACAGTGGCAAAATATTAAAACTGTTTCACATTTAATGTGTTACACATTTAATGTGTTACGTGCCCTGTCCATGCGAGTTGCTATGCAGATGTCAATAATGGCGCTGTCAGCTGAGAGCGAGAGGCTGCCAACCACCATTAAACACAAAGAAGAAGAAGGAACAACTGGCAGAGCAACGACACCGAAAGGGATTAATATCAACTACCATACGAAAGTAGTGATGTGGATTCTGCTCACAGAATTTCCAGTTTGGCATGAACACGCTATTGCCATGGTACACTTTGACGGACTGACCACACCCTTTGTCTGCGTAACATTTTAATGAACTATATTATTGTGCAGATTAAGATGTAGCCTTCAGTGGTGGACAGTGGTCCGTGTAAATGTTGGAGTTGGATTAGAATAGGAATAACCCCCTTGTGTCTCATGATTTGCAGACGTTAATGCTGGATTACGGTCATAAATAGCCGTTTTACCGGCTCCGCTAATGTCTCGCTGGTAAAACTCAATTTGCAACCATAAAATCCAGCATTAACATCGTCAAATCATCAGACACAAGGGGGTTATTCCCTAAAACTCGTTATTGTTATTGATCTAAATTGTATTGTGATACTTTATCATGATTGCTTTATTGCCAGCCCTCATTACCGTATACCATGTTACCATATTATCATTAGCATAAGAGTTGACAAACAATGTAACATGACTTACACCTGAGCATATCAATAATATTTTCAGATGTTTTTGTCATATTGGTGCCTTACTGTAATGTTCTGAAGTGCATGTTGGCTGCTGAATTTTGTTTGAACTGTCATAATTCTGTCTCACATTACACGACTGATGAATTTGCCAACAGACAAAATATTAACTAATCATTTTGCCATGCTTGGACTATGCATTATGGAATATAATCCTTTTTATAATTCTACACGCTACACAATCTCCCCTATAGATATATATAAAACATACCCGGTCTTTCCACTTGTGTGGTATGCAGGTTACATGCGCTGTGTGCACGCCACACATAGAGATGGAGAGTGAGACGTACTTGTGTCTCACGGGCTGCACAAGTAGCAGGTGTGGAGTACCTGTGAAGAACTTCTGACAGATGGCACCTGTGCAATGTTCATGCTTCTTGCTTTCATTGCATGACCCATACTAGCCGACCTGGGTCAGACATGCAGTGGTGGGCATAGCTAACCAAAAAATTTGCTTTGATAACAGATAATCAGCTAACTGAAAAGTTATTTTTTATAAAGCTAAACCGATAAACCACCCAAAAATGTATCAGAAGCTACAGATAACAGATAACTTCCAATATTGTCTCTGGTATACTTACATCAGCTAACAAGGTGATTTTGAGTTTTAACACCATAATCACTTATGGTAGCATCAAAGTTGACTACAGACCCAAACTATGAGTCAGCACTTCTGTCTTTGAGTGCTCTGTCCACTGCTGGAAACTCCTGTTCACTACATAACTTCCAGAAGCAATTGAGAGGAGCAACGAAGCTCAACCCTCTATTAAATAGCAGCACTGCCGTGAGGCGGAGCTGTTGGAAAGTAAAGCAGTCCTGACTTATGGTTTAGTTTATAAATAAAATTAATACTGATAGAATAACTCCATTAATGCCAGTTCTGTCATTTGTACAAAGTTAAAATATAACATATATTTTTTTAATGTTGAATAATGCACTAATTCTGAAGTTTTGTAACAAACACAGACAGATGGCAAAGGATTATGGGTAAAATGTGCCTCCGCTAACACTGAATGGTTGACTCATTCATTCTATGTAAACCAAACCAACACGTTAATGTGAGATGTGTCGTGTGTTGGTGTTTACAGATAAATGTGCTTTTGTAAAATATGCCATTTTTTTGGGGGGAAAAAAAAAAGGCATTAAAAAAAGACAAGTTGTAATTAGATAACCGTCTGATATAACTAGTGTCAAAAAAAAAAAAATAGAACACTGCCAACTACTAGACGCTCAGTACTAGGGCGGATCCTGCCGTGAACACTACTGGCCAGTAGATAGCAGTAGAGACTGTGAAAACTTGCCAAAACAAAATTTCAGATAATCCATGTCACAATAACAACACAATAACAATGTCTATAAACCCAGAGAATATATTCACGAGAGTTTTAGGCACAATATAGAGAGTTTAATGCTGTTGTCCATGTGGAGCCTGATCAGAGTGTCTCAAATGCATTTCTCCTGTCGTGACTGTACGGCAATTACCCATAATGCACCAGCAGCATATCCACACTAAAACCATCAAAATGAATGCATTACTTTAAAACTAAAACATAGATCTGATATTTTCACTTTATAAAACTTCAGATGTGACGTTAGTTTAAATCAGTGATTTTCAACCTTTTTTGAGCCGCGGCAGCCTTTTATATTTACAAAATCCTGCGGCACACCACTGTCATGTGTCACGTGTCACGCACCACTAACTCGACTGTCTCTACATGGTGCGTTAGCACGTTAGCAACACGTGCGGTACAGATATGATGTAACATAGTATACTATAGTCATGGAGCTGTATATAAGAACTAGAGAGCGCAGTCCCATTGCTGCACACTAAACGAAAACGTCCCTTCATGGACAGCGACATGACGTCTCCTAACCGGGCAAAATATTGACGAAGTACCCGGATGTTTATGCATTTTCAATGGAGATTCGCGACTGAACACACTCAGAAAAATGCTCGCAAAATACGTGTTAAAATGCCATTTTGTCCTGGATATCGAGCCAGTAAAATTAAATTACATTAAATTATGTCAGGAAAGTATTAAACTTATTCTGACACACACACATTCACAAATATTAGTGTTGAAAGTTACACGGATCTGCGCTGATAAGCTACGCTGCTCGGCTGAGCTGCTGCTGCTGTGTTCAACGCAGCGCGGCTCCTAAAACCATTACAATACATTTATATGTATTATATTTTTACACAATTATCCTTTATTGACCGAGTTTCATTCATGAAGTCAGCGGTGTGTGTGTGCACATCTCTGTGTGTGTGGCAGCACAGCGCGGGTCATTAATCTCATTATTTTAAGGTGCAAAAAAAAAAAAAACTCCCCAGTCTTGTCGAACAATTTTTAGTCACTAACGACAAGAATTTTAACTAGACATTGGTCTAGCAGTGGAAAATATCAACTAGACATAAGTGAAATTAATGATCCGTGTTATCAGATGCTGTTGCTGTTGCTGTTCTTGTTGCTGTTCTTACTGGGATTGTAAGTAAATTCAAAGCCTCTACTAGTCCTACAGACCCAGTTCCTCCTCGCTTTTTTAAAGAGGTTTGGGGCACCATTGGCACCTTTGTGAGCGAGGTAATAAACAGTAGTCTGGTCTCTGGCACTGTCCCCATTTTTTGTAAAAATGCTGTTGTTGAGCCTCTGATTAAGAAGCCTGGCCTTGATCCTGTGACTTTAGCAAATTATCGGTCCATTTCTAAGCTTCCTTTGGTTTCCAAGATCTTGGAGAAATGCGTGCTTGCTCAATTTCAGCCATTTTTAGATGCACATGGCATTTTAGACCCATTTCAGTCGGGTTACAAAACGTTTCACAGTACAGAGTCTGCACTTCTTAAGGTTTTTAATGATCTGTTTTTAATAGCTGATGCGGGAAGCTCTGCTATTTTAGTGCTTTTATACCTGACTGCTGCTTTTGACACAGTGGACCATGCAACTCTCTTATCTCACTTGGAAACCTGTGTGGGTGTCAGGGGGATTGCTTTGAAGTGGTTTGAGTCTTACTTGAGTGGGAGGTCCTTCTCTGTGAGGCTGGGGGACTCCTGCTCCTCTTCTGCTCCCCTGCAGTGCGGTGTCCCCCAGGGTTCTATCTTAGGCCCAATTCTTTTTGCTCTGTATCTCCTCCCACTCGGGGAGATATTTAGAAAACATGGCATGTCATACCATTTTTATGCTGATGACTGCCAAATTTACATGCCGATTGTCAAGAATAACCATTGCCCCCTGACACCCCTTCTTGACTGTCTCGGTGATGTCAAGGCTTGGTTAGCACAGAATTATTTAAAACTTAACGAGGGAAAAACAGATAATTCTGTTTGGCTATTCCCGCTTTGACTTGGGACCTCTCCAAAGTTTTGTGCGTCCCAAAGTCACCAGCCTTGGTGTCACCATAGACAGCGATCTTAAATTTGATAAACAGGTTAACGCGGTTTTAAAATTGAGGTTTTTTTTACCTTCATCTTTTATCAAAAGTGAACCTTTTATCCCTTTTAAATTGTTTGAACAAGTCATGCACGCTTTTATTTCTTCTCGTTTAGACTACTGCAATGCACTTTATTCGGGGATTAGCCATAACGCAACTTTCCCGACTGCAGTTAGTCCAGAATTCAGCGGCTTGACTTTTAACAGGGGCCACAAAGCATGAGCATAATACTCCAATTTTGGCTTCTCTGCACTGGCTCCCTGTACTTTTCAGAATTGATTTTAAGATACTTTTGTTTGTTTTTAAAGCTCTGAATGGACTGGCCCCACAATATATCATCAACTGGCTCCAGGTCTACACTCCAGCACGAGCTCTGAGGTCTGAGGGCCAGTCCCAGCTCATGGCGCCTAGGACGAGACTTAAAACTCGAGGGGACAGAGCCTTCTCCGTGGTCGGTCCCAGACTCTGGAACGCTCCTACATGTCCGATCTGCTCCCACTGTGGAGTGTTTTAAGTCACGTCTTAAGGCCCATTTTTATTCCTTGGCTTTTAACACCGCATGAGTTGTACGGTCCTTGTGTCTTATTTTATTTTTATTTTATTGAAATTTATTTTTTTTTATCATGGTTTTATCTATTTATGTATTATTTTATGTTATCTATTTTATTGTTATTATTGCTATTTTTCGTGTCTATACTTTTGTTGTGCATCACTTTGGAGACTCGGGTCTGTTTAAATGTGCTTTATAAATAAAGTGGATTGGATTGGATTGGATCGGGCGACACAGGTACGGCAGGAGACATACAGCTGTTTATCATCCAAATATCATGGTCAAAGTGACAACAATAACCAAAACCACTTACTTATGGAAGGAAATATTGTCTCCCTTGTTCCTCCATTTGTGACTTTGCCAACATGCCAAGCTTTCCGGCATATTCCACCTGTTTCTTGACGAGACTAAGTGAACTTCTATGCACACAAATCACTAACTTGCCCGGAAGTAAAATGGCGATCACGCCTCCTTGTCGGCACACGGCTCAGCGCTACTGCGCGCTTTGCTGCCATCTACTGGAATAAAAGAGCATTACACCATCTGCCACACTATTACAGCACATACACCCGATAATGGTGATATTTGATAATTGCCCACGGCACCCCTGACGATCAGTCACGGCACCCTAGGGTGCCGCGGCACCCCGGTTGAGAATCACTAGTTTAACACTGCTATTACCAGCATTTTTACACTACTCCTCTATCTACCAAGCGCTGTCAAATGGCAGCACTACACTACTCCTCTATCTACCAAGTGCTGCCAAATGGCAGCACTACACTACTCCTCTATCTACCAAGCGCTGCCAAATGGCAGCACTGGGTACTTTACATCTCATTAGGCCACATTTTGTTATGTACATGGGGGCCATTAGATCAGAATGTGCAAGTGCTGGAAAGCCAGCTCACAACACATACTCACTCTGTTGACTGAGAGACGCAGAGATGGCTAAGCTTTATAGCACAGAGCATATAAGATATTTTGGACATCCAGTGTGGGCAGCAAAGTACTGTGCATATGACAATAAAGCTTGAATCTTGAATCTAAATTTCTTCTACTAAGTGTTGTGTTTTGTACAAGTTCACAGAAAGGAGATGTGGCAGTGCCAGGTGCGTTCAAACAACTAGGTCAAATGTCACCTGGTAACAATAGAAATAATAAGAATATAGAAATAACAAAACATTAGCATAATAACTATTGAAGTAATAGTGGTACAAATATCATTCCTAAAGCTATGGGTATGTCTTTATGGTCAAAGAATCTGATAAGTTGAAAAGTTTATTTTATTGTTTATAACTAAACATTTTCTTATGTTCTTGGGTTCTGTCTTTAGAGTTACTTCTTACAAATGCAACTGAAACTATTTTTTATTTTGCTGACACAAAGAGGACAAATGCGCAAGCTGAATAAGGTGCTACTGTGTATTAGCTCATGAAAGGGGGTCGTTGAGATGTAAGATGTAAATCCAGGGAGTGCAGCTGCCATTTGGCAGCGCCTTGGGATTTAAAGGTATAACTGCCATTTGGCAGGTCCTTGGGAGTACAGTTCTTCTCTGTTTATGGAGGATAGAACTGCGCATCTACTACTACTACTACTACTACTAAAACAGGTAGGTGCTTAACTGATTTTAGATCTTATAAATGTTTGTAACTGTTAAGCTTTGTTTACCACGCCTGCAAAAATATGTTCGTGGTCTAAAAATTATTGGATCAAAATTTATCAGAATATAATTAGTCCGATGGAGGTTTTCAAAGTTATCTGAAAAGCTAATCCGATAATGAAAACATTATCTTCGATAATTAGCGGATTAGTGGAACTGTGCCCAACACTGCAGACATGCAATGGCAGAACAGGCCACGTATGTGCTCTATGCATTCTTGAGCTTTGGCAAGACCAGTAGAATTTACCTGTGCAGTACTGGTCTCCACAAACAGTCTGTGACCTTCTATGGTGCTGAAGATACACATGTGACGAGCACATCTCACCCAAGGTTTTGCCATTTTTGTCACCCGTGGTGTGCCTGTAGCAGCATGTATGGTGAGTTGTGAGGGAGGCTTTAGAAACACTGTGTCCGTGTCTTGGTGTGTTTTGTCACACCCTAAACAGCTGTTGAATATTACAAAACTGTGAACAATTAAAAAAAATCGACTAGAACAGTGCTTAAGCTTAACATTGCATGTCTTTATTTTAATATTCATTTTATTTCATTATTATTTACAAAGAAAAAATATTTATTTATTTATTTATTTATTATATAAAGAGTGTTGTACACAAATTGTTGTTGTAACTCTAAAAGAGTAAATAAAATTTAATACTACAATCCAGTTCACTTTATGTTCAACGTTCACTTACAGATACGTTTGCTTATGATATTAACAAATTCACTAATTCTATCTGTCTCAGTGACAAAATAGCTTGGTTGAACCCCCCACCCGTATAGGTCAATGAGGGATCGAAGAGGAGACTCAAGGGATATAAAATTTAATTTGGTCCTGTGCTATACAGGTTTTTTAATACCAGGAAGACAAATTTGTGGGTGTTGAGCTTGTGCAATACGTCGCCACTGTAGTCTTTATAGTCTTGGTTACAGTTATGTGGTGTGCTGATTAATAGTAATAATTCACACTTTATTGTACTCGTGGGTGAATTTATTTTCAACCCTGTATTGCTTCATTTTACCATACAAAGACATGAGTCACCCAAATCTGAGGAGCACTTATGGGGGAGGAAATCCACTCAAACAGGGAAAATAAAAAGTCTGCATGAAACCCACTACCTTCTTGTTATGGGGCAGCAGGATAGCTCACTGCACGGCCGTTGTCTTATTATACACACAGCAGATCATTTGTTTCCATCTCACACTGTCCTCTGTATCTTCTTTTGACACACCAACCACCTGCACATCTTCCCTCACCACATCCTCAAACCTCCTCTTTGGCCTTCTTCTCCTCCTCCTCCTCTTCTTGCCTGGTGGCTCCATCCTCAGCATCCTTTCTCCTTATATACTGTATTTTCTGGGGTATAAGTCACATTTTTTTATAGTTTGAAAGGTCCGGTGACTATATATGGAAAACATCCCGATTCATGACCACAAAATTTTCTTTACTCTTGAAATCATAAACATACCATTAAACTGCCCTTTCTTTTTAATAAATGAGAGATGTGGAAACTTCCTAACAGGGCTTAACTGCTTTCAGTACACATTTAAAGGCCTCTTCATACATAGCATGATTGAAGCCGACTAGCACACGAAGGAGGAATTGAATGCCATTTGTGAAAAATCGGAGCCACCTCTAACACCTCGTGCACCTGTCGTTACAACCATTCACGTGCAAAAAGTGGCTGAAAGACAGAGAGTGCCCGTTAGAGCCCATTCGAACCCTCTCTTGGCAGGTGTTGGCCAAATTCCAGGTATCATACACGAACATCCAATACCACTCTCAGAGCACTTAGGAAATGTGTGGCCATTCGAGCAGTCAGGATGAAAATGGTGAGCAGGTGACCACTTTCGAGCTGACTGTGGAATTTGTCTAAGTGCTCCTACGACTGTGGCATCGCCACGCAACACGCATGTGGTGTGCCAGAGTGGCGGCTCCCCCCTCAGCACATGTGGCTGCGTGCGTATAGCACGTGTGTTGCACCCCCCCCACAACACATGTGGCACGCGTGGGTTTCGCACGCACCCCCTGCATGTGGTGTGTGTGTATTTCACGTCCCCCCCCCCCGGAACATGTGGTGTGCAGGGGGAGTAGGCACACTTGTATGAAATTGTGATATGTATGTACAGATGAGGAGCAGCCACCCAGAGTGCGCACAGCGAGGCGCCTGTCAGCTGATCGCTGGCCAGAGACTCACTGACAGCTCCAAATGGTGGCTTAGTGAACACAATGTGTCACATTAAAAACACAGAGACCACAGCCAGCACAGGTATATAAATAATTATATACAGAATTACATGCCAGAATAACTTTAAAAAATCACATAACACAGAAACAAATAGTGACACTTTGGTCGTTGTGCTGAAAGGACAGCGGTGCGTGGCTGGCTGCCAACAGCAGCAGCTGTTGAGATCTCCAGTCCTGGACATCACAGCTGTAGAACACGTACCATGTTTTGAAGAACATGACCTAACAACTGTTCACCGTGACTTGTGTGTGTGTGCTTGCTGTCGTCACATGGAAATACATAAAGCATATATCGCTTTTGCAACGGGCTGGAGCACATGCACAGTACGCACATTGACAGGCTGTCCCAGGTGAAACAGACTATCAGATCACGTAGACATGCAGCAGGCGACCTGAATGTCACGTCTGTCTGACAGGACACGCGTGTTGGGCCAGACACGCCATGTGGACCCGGTCCAACACACGTGTCCCTGTGCATAGCGCACCGCAGGACTATGACAAGACAACAGTACAACAAATATACCACTTTCAGTCACGTATCACCAAAAATACACCATAACAAAAGTTTTGTCAGTTATTACGGCACTGTTTTCGCCGTTAAAGACGGCGAAAACTTCCTATTCTATACATTGTCTAATTTCTCTCTTTTTTAAAAAACAAAAACGTTTATCTCCTTGTTGATTTTAGGCATTTTACGTTCCTGTTGTGTAAGACAGTGACTGTGGCGCAGTGGTAAAGTTTCCATCTATTAATCAGTGTTATGTGTCGACGCGAGTTGAGGAGCGGACCTGCGTCAGACAGAACCCAGCGCTAAAATAACCAGGAAAGCGGTTCCAACAACAGAAACAATTTATTTTTCACCTGTGCATAATAATGTGTACAAAACTAAAACAACGTCCTTCTGGTGGAGTGACTGTTGGCACGCTCTTTAGCGCCCAAAAGGATAGAAGCCCGGCGTTCCTGGACCCACTACCACCAGACAAACACCCCCCAGGTGGACACGACAAACTGACTCTCTGTGAAGCAAGAAGAGGTGAGGTAAGTCAGCAGTTACAACAATATCTTTCAAAGACACACGCTATCAGCAACACATTCAGGTCTGTATTTTTAACTTTATGCAAATGAGCAGCTTCTCACAACAAGTGGAGGATCACTTATCCTGCACGCCACAGCAGTGAGAAGCAAACTGCACAATTCTCATCACAATTCCAGTATACTGCGTAACAAAACACCAAGTTACTATCAACAATTAGTCGAACACTTAATCACCTTTAATGTGTGCTGACAGCAAGTGTCCTCACCCTTCCTTGCTTCACGGGCTCGCTGTGTCAAACCCAGGCGCGGTCCTCAGCGTCTCACAAACGGACATCACAAGGTCGAGTTCCCGGCAGTTCTGCTTGAATCACACATGCCTTAAATGCAGAACGCCATCCAATTATCTGGAAGAAGTTACAGGACTTGGTTGAGGATAGGGAAGTGTTGGTTGAGCTGCTTTGTCTGCTGCCACAACAATCTGGACCCACAAAATGAATGAATGACTGAATGAATGAACAACTTTTGCTTTGATATTTGGTTTGTTGGTTCTAGCCATAAGTAAACCCTATTATGGTTGACATGGAACTGGACCCAGTCCACCATAATATGGCAACCCATGATTCCCTTTTTTTGTTGAACACAACTGTCTTGATGAAGCAAAATTCAGAGTAGAATTGTGTAATTCATCACATGCTCATTATTAGGGTTGGCTTTTTTCCACTGTGGAAGGTTCCTGGTTGAAACCCCTCTCTGCCCATTCTCCATGTAATTTGGAGCAATGTCAGGAAGGGCATCTGGCGTAAAACGTGCCAAATCAACAAGCAGATGGTCCTTGGGTCTCCTGTGAAAACAAGGCAGAAGCTAACAGGACTTACTTTAATCCCTATTGTATTTTTGTTTCTTAGCTTTTTGACTACAGGAAGTTCCAGGCCAGTGTGCTTTAGAAGCATTGTTTGACACTGTGATACTGTTACTCGCCTTGTATTGACTCTACGTGTCTCTCACTTCACCATCAGCGACCTTCTTTAATTACTAACAAGGTTCAGGCTACTGGCAGATGGTGTGATAGTTATATTGCAAATGTGGCATGAATGACTTGAGTGTGATTGATGAATGGAGTGAAATAAGACCACCGGAGTTGATGGTGTGGGTATGGAAGGGATTCATTTATGTTTGTGCCATTTTTTATTTTATTTTATTTTTTTCAGGTATCTGCCTTGGTAGTCATTTACCATAATGTTTATTTTATTATATGGGAGAAACAGCAGGCATTTATCCTGCACTTTACTAGGTGTCTCAACCAATTAACCAGATGCTTCGATATAGCAGAGCATGCATCAGTTACTTGATGGTTTCAAAACACTGCGATACAGCTTGATATTAGACACCGTAGCTCACTTAGTGTGTGACTGAATTTATTAACCAGCCTGTCTTATCAAGTACATGCTGCAATAGCTAGTACTTAGCTAATGAAAGACGAGAACGGCTGCAGCAGAAGACAAAAGAATAATCATTCTGTCTTTAGCTACTTAGTATGTGAGTTTATTACAGATCAGCCCGCTGTAAATTCCAGCACTAATAATGAAATTATATTTTCGCAGTCTGTCTGTTTGATTTACCACATGTTTCAGGAACATATTTAGCTGTTGGAAAGTACGTCTGAAAAATGAGAAGACCAGAGACGGGTGTTTCTGATTTAAAGGAGTCATGTTCTTTGTCTTTTATGTGATATTATAGGTCCACCGGGACTCTTAAAAACTGATATTAAATTGGTAGCTAACATTATTCCATAGAGACTGGAGAGACGCATCCTTAAAAATGAAGGTGGGGGGTACAATTTCCTTTTTTTCAAAACACAAGATTTTTACCTTGGAAAAAGTTTTCAAGGTCAAAGTCCTGTTAGAAGTGAGTTATCATAAGCCACATTAGATGTGATCAAATGTCAGGAGTATCAATTTAGTTCATGCACTTGAATCTAAGGTTTTTTTGTGGTGTTGTCAGTTTCTTTTTTTTTTTCAACTTTTTCAGTTTCTGAATTCTTTTTCAGATAATTTTCATACAACATTGGTTATCTCTGCTATGCACAATTTGTCATTGTTTTTTACACTTGGTTTCTGACTGATAACTGGAAGACAGGCACAAAATGTGAACCTACATCCAATTTTGGTGGTGTAGGTAAATCCATAACAGAAAAAAATGAGTGTTTGAGGCACTTTTGATTGAGATATATTGCAAAAAGTACACAAAAAGGGCTTTTCAATATTAAATTCAAATGTGCACAAAATCCACAGTCCGGATCAGATCTGAATCAAACTTTTTCAGGTGATAGTGAGTGCCAGCTGCACCTCACTTTCAAATATGAGAGTGATTGGGGCATGTTTGATTAAGATATAATGTAAATATGTACATTAATGGGGTTTCAATGTTAAATATAAATGTCTACAAAATCTGTAATCTGGAATCAGATCTGGATCAAACTTTGTCAGTCGATAAAGGATGTCATCCTACATAATGTTCAAATATGAAATTTTATCTTTTTTGTCAGAGTTATGAATTTTAAAACATTTGTTCAAGGGATTTTCAAAGATTTTTCCTGACTTTGACCTTTGACCTTGAAAATAAAATCACCTCTTGCTTATCGGGATATAAATCCTCTGTAAAATTTCATAATGATATATGAAAAAGTTTTGGTTTTCAGGCTGTTCATAAACAACAAACAAATGGGCAAAAACATACCTCCATATATTCGTTGGCGGAGGTAATAATTATGCCAAATGGAATGGGATAGAAGTGGGATGCACCCTGGACAGGCCACTGCTGTATCACCGCATTTAGACAGATGAACACATTCACACGCTCACTCACAGCTAAGCTCAGAGTGACCAGTTCACCACATCTGCATATCTTTGGAAGTGGGATGAAGACAGAACCCATACAAACATGAATAGGACATGCAAACTTCACACAAAATGGACCGACTCAGAAGTAAACCCGGGACCACTAAGCCGCCGTTCTGCTCTCAACGCATTACCATTATTCCAAATAACATTCTGTTATGGAAAAAAAAAATTGAACTTGATCAAAGTCTTGAAACAGTTGGAGCATTTTTACTTGGTTTGCTGAAATCAGTTAGTAGTTATTGAAAGAATTTTTCTGACTTCTTAGTTGGGAATACAGAGTCCCCAATGTTTTCATCAAGTGTGTTACAAAGTTTTTGTGGGGCAGATATCTCACTGGACAAGGAGTTAGTCTGCAAATATGTAGACCTAGGTTCTAATCCCACTTGTGCTTACCTGGTTGTGTCCTTGCACAAGACACTTTATCTACATAGGTAGGCTGGAGAAGTGACCTGTGCCACACTGGCATCCAGTGCAGTGGATGCACTAGTCTCTCATCCACTTCACGCTATGGAATCCAGACTTAAGCACTGACACCAACAGCTTTCAGGGCCAATATACGAGGGCTGTCAATAAAGTATAGGTCCTTCTGAAACAATAAGTATAGGTCCTTCCGACTTCTTCTGAAACTTCTCTGTTCTCTCACGACATCCTGGATCAATAGAGCCTGAAATGTGGAGGTTTTCAGCTTGAAACAGGCTGACGACGGCGCCTGGGAGCGCTGCGCGACGTCTCGCACCGTGGGAAGTCCTTAAAGCGACAGTATCACCTCAAAATCTCTCATCAGCCGTTAAAATTTTCACTGAAAACCAGCTTAATTTTCCGAACCGTGTCCACTTCGATGTGTCTCACAGGTTAGAAAAAATTTGATCAAACAAAGCGCCAGTCTCTCAGCAACTTCTCAGACAAAGGAATTCCGACGAGGGGCTGGACGATTCCTCCCACAAGGAGTGCTCACAGGCGAATGACGTCACCGACAGGCGTGGAAAAACTCACGCATGCGCACGAGGGTTCAAGCATGTCTGACGTAAAAACATATGAATGAAATCCATATAGTTTTTGAAAAAAATAAAAAGGACCTATACTTTATTGACAGACCTCGTATGTACTTCTTATGAGGAGTGTATGCAAGACTAAGATCACAAAAAAATATCTCTAGTAGAACTTAATAGGGTTTTGTGTTTGCAAAATCTGTCATCACCTAGCACATATGCAGAATGTATTCACTGTTGAATGTTTGCAACATTGCTTAAAGAAATATTAAAGAGAGAAAAAAAAATTGATGGACAGTCAAAGGCAATAGTGGGGTTTCGGAAAAAACAGTGGCTTACAGATAGATGGAGAGCAGGAGTGAGTGTGAAGAGCAAACTGAGAGGGTTGAATAAAGCTTCCGGGCCCCAGAAGGCCAAGCTCTCAGACATTTAATCAATAACCGCAGCTCTATCAAAGGACGGCTGATAGGCCTGAGACAGAGGGATTGTTTTGTACTCACCCACCCCCACCCCACAAAGTGACTCAACACTGTGGGACAGGGTGGGGGGAACGAGGGGGGCGGCAGAAACAGATTGATGAGGAGAATGACAAGAATACGAGAAGGACAGACAGTGAAGCAATGGCAGAGAGAAGAGAAGAGACAATAAAGGAAAGTTAGTCGATGGATTTTAGGCTGGTGCTGGTTACTTTCTGCCATTATGACACAGGCAGAAAATTGTGTATGAAATCAAAATCTGATGTGACTTGTCAGACATCTGCAGCACAAATACAAAGATTCTGTCAAAAATTTATATTTATGATGGAGGACAATATCTGATATATGTGAAAGTGGCATGTTATATATTTTAGTACTTGAAATCCCACTGAAATTCTATTGCCAAAGGCTATGCATTGCACAAAAGGTCAATATTTCATACTTGAAATCCCACTGAAATTCTATTGCCAAAGGCTATGCATTGCACAAAAGGTCAATATTTCATATTATTATCACTTTACCGAGGTGTTGCTAGGTCGGTATCGTAGATTTACGTTGATGCTACCTGGCTATACCCGCCTGCTGTGCATAAACAAATGATGTCATAGCGCGCAGCCCAAGAACTGTCCGCAGAGGAAAACATAAAAAGGCGAGAAGTGTGTGTGTTGGTCCCAATATGGATATTCCGGATGATTTTCTCATGGATAGTATGACAATGAACAGCGCAGCCAAAGCAGCCAGCTTGATGAGGACGCACTGCTGAATTCGGAGAGCAGCGTGCGCCAGCCGACACTACAAAAGTTAGTGAGCCAACTTGTTATGTATGCGTTACGTGTTGTGTTTCTCAGTAAAGTGATAATAATGCAAATAACATGCTGTTGTCGTGGGATATGCATTTTCTGAGTCCCTCCGTTCATGGCCAGTCGCCCAAAATGACCGATATTCACCCTCATCTAACTCGGGCAAATATCGGTCATTTTGGGCGACTGGCCATGAACATCAGGCCTCTGAAAATGCATACCGCCCTCCAAAAGCATGTTGTTGTATTATTATAATCATAATATCTTAATATTTACTATCGTAATTTCAAACAACCATGAAGAAACACATTTCAGTGTAAGATTAAATTCAGACTCAAAGTACATTTAATCCCCTTTTTTCAACTTTTTGAGCTGTAGTGTATTGATGATTATATTGCTGTATAGATAACAATATTTACTTGCTACACATGTGTAACGTATTAGTATAATTAATTTTGCTGCATAGAAAATCCAAAATAAAATGTTAGTGCCAGACCAACAGCAGACGGGCACATTTTAGGTCCAAGCTTTCAGTCTACTGGCACAGCAGCCCATTTGTCTTGTGAGGCCATCCAATGTTTTCAATTTCACAAGTCTTCCTTGCAAAATATTGATATTCAGATGTTTCTCACTTCCTGCAGAATATAAGAAAATAAAATTTGACTTTGATATACTGCATTAACATTTTACTAGTATTAATATATTTTTTATTTAGTTGTGCATGAGGGCTACCCTTTTTCAGCTCCTGCATAAAAACTCCTTTTAAAAAGGGCTGCAGCCTCAAGTGCTCCCACAAAAATCCTCTTCTTTTTTGAACAACCTACCCAATGACCCCGAGGTAATTTAACTTTGAACCACTTGCTTTAAAGAAGCATGACCTTTGCAACTTGTCATCTCTCCTTCCTGCCACACTTCCTGCTACGCTCTCCTCACCATTCTATTGCCTCAAAAGGAAATATAGCAACCCCTGATAGAAAATAATTCAGGTAGAACCAGAGTTAAAGACACAGTTTAGTCTTGATAAGGAGACACTGCCCCGTTTTAGGTCTCCAAGGATATAAAAGTGTGTTGTGTTGTTCAGGAACCTTGAGCTTGGCATTGTGATGCTTGAAGGTCTTATTAATACTTTCATTTTCAACTCTGTAATCCTTGGTGAGGTTTTTCTGAGTCTGCCTTTACGGAAGAATCAAAACATCTCTGTCTGTCCCAGAGGTATACAAACGTGTGGAAGTGTGACAGTATCGTTATTAAAGATGCAGTCTGCACATCTGGAGTATCGTTAGGGTTCATATCTGTGAAAGAAGTGATTAATTGCTCAGTTCTGTATCCTGTTATTCATGTGTCACAGAACACTGCTTACTGTGTACTTATTGAATTACAGAATTGTAAAACTGAAATAAAGTATTGAACTATTCATCAGTAGGTCTGGTCATGTTAGGCCTGTTAGGATATGCTATGCATCAGCTCATTCATCATATATGACTGAACCACTCCAGGAACTTGTTGGCAACTGCTCATGGAGACAATGGGTCCACCCCCACATGCTGACAGTAGCCATCTATCTGGGGTCCTCAGTACTGAGGTACATACTCACTGGATCATGATCATGCCCAGAGAATCTCACCGTGTGGCCATAATGTTGTACATGACTTTTGCTCCCACATTGCTGCAACTACAAAAATCAAATGTGACTTTTTTCCCCTAATCAAATACCAAATTATAAATCCAGAAAAAAAAAAAAATTCTGTCAGTCCACTGCATGATTCAGAACACAATATACAAATATTAAAATTTATTGTTGAAAAGCAATTCTTTATTTATTTGTTTATTTTTTAATTACAAGGTTTCCAACACAAAATCCAGATATTATCATCACTCCCTAAATTTCCTTTTGATGTTGAGAATTCATTTGTGTGCAACATGTGCAAACGTCAGCTATTTGCATGTTTCCTCGCAGAATTTTGCACACTCCATTGGATAAACCCCAAATTGCACATTCAAAAAAACAAACATCCCAAACCCTGAATGTACCTACACAACATTCAGAAAGTGCTCAAATAAACATCAGCAGAACTTCATCTGAGTTTGAAGTGATTGTGATTCCATTCAAATGCACCTCATTTGAATTTTTTGTAACACATTCAGACAGTTCAATTATATGCCCATTTTGCAAAAAGGATGGAAAACGCTGTGTTGAATACCTACTTTAGGAAAAGGGAGGAGCAAAGGGCAACATATAAGAGTGGAGGAAGATGCACACAGGTGGATCCTTTGTAGGAGATCCAAGCTAAAAGAAATTGGAGACTGTAAGGTGGTGGTAGGAGATGATGTTTGCAGATGACATTGTGATCTGTAGTGAGAGTAGATGAGTAGATTGCAGGTTGAGTCTAGCTTGGAGAGGTGGAGATACACTCTGGAGAGAAGGTGAATGAAAGTCAGTAGGAGCAAGACTGAGTACATGTGTGTGAATGAGAGGGAGACCAGTGGAATAGTGCGGCTGCAAGGAGTTGAAGTGGTGAAAGTAGATGAGTTTAAATATTTGTGGTCAACTGTCCAAAGTAATGGAGAGTGTGGTAGAAAGGTGAAGAAGAGAGTGCAGGCAGGGTGGAGTGGGTGGAAAATGGTGGCAGGAGTGATATGTGACCAAAGAATATCAACAAGAGTGAAGAGGAAAGCTTACAAGACATTAGGGAGACCAGCTATGTTGTATGGCTTAGAGATCGTGGCACTAACAAACAGACAGGAGACAGCTCAAGATGTTGAGATTCTCTTTGGGAGTGACTGGAATTTGCAGGATTAGGAATGAACATATCAGAGGGAAGGTGGAGGGAGGGTGGGATGGTTTGGAGACAGTCAGAGAGGTGAGATGGAGATGGTTTGGACATGTGCCGAGGAGGGACCAAGGGTATATAAAGAGAAGGATGCTGAGGATGGAGCCACCAGGCAGGAGGAGAAGAGGGAGGTCAAAGAGGAGGTTTATGGATGTGCTGAGGGAGGACATGCAGGTGGTTGGTGTGACAGAGGAAGAGACAGAGGACAGGGTGAGATGGAAATGATTGATCTGCTGTGGTGACTCCTAACGGGAACAGCCAAAAGAAAAAGAAGATCAAACACTTCAATTACAGCATAATTATCAACACTAAACTAAGATGCCTTTTGGAAAAATGAATAACCGTCAAATTCATATTTTCTGGTTATTATTTAATTACATTTTTTTAAAGCCAAATGTGTAAAAGCTGACTTGGCCATGCATTTTTCCCCTGGTCTTTTTCCCCAGGAATATCATGACTGAATGCCACTTGGTGGAGTGTGTGCTTCTGCCAACACCTTGTGATTGTCAAGGTGTTTGTTCCACCTGCCAGATTTTCACTAAGAGCTAATTATTTCTTCCATGCTCCATTACAGCTTGTCTCACATCAGGACATGCACATCAGTGTCTGAAATTCAAGCCACTGTTTACCCTTTTTGGATTATGCACCATGGCCAGGTTCTTGACTACCCTGGCACAGAAGTATAGAAACAATCTCACACATTTACTTTTAAACACAGAGCTCTTTTCATTAGTGTTTTTGCTATTATTATTATTATTATTATTATAGTATTACTGTTTTTAAAAATAGTAATTATAGTGATATGACTCAAAGAGCAATTTTAGAGAATACTTGAACAATGTGATGTCATGCAAAACTTCAAGGCAGATTTGCTGAAGTCACACACTACTTGAAGATGAAACAGTTTAACAGTGGACTGTTGATGTGCAACAAACAGCACAACAGTGACAGCTGCTGGTCTTTCTAAGAGGGGAAGCTCGTTGTCGGCTTACATCATCAAATTTGTAAATTTAATTATAAGTAAATTCTTCCCTCCTTCCCTTTTTAAGAAAATGGTCTGTGACCCTATCATACCATGTAGGTGTCTTTTCCAGGGACGTGGCCAGTGTCCTCTCAATGACACATAGACTCACGTGATCATTGCTCTTTTCATGCCTTTTATATACCCGGTCAGTTAGACAGATCCCCAAAACCCAATTTTGAACAGACAAGACATCCCTGAGATGGTTTCATCTGGAGGCATGGCCAACAGTACAGTTTCTTTTTCCCTGCACTTCCAGTCAGCCAGCTAACTTTGTCATACCAAAAGAGCTTAAAAAAACCTGAAACTTTTCCCTATTTTTTGCACCAAATCAGTCTTAGGTGTCGATCTCCCCTGCTGTTTAATTACATCCACCATGGACGTAATAAACTCATCGGTGTTTATTTGTCTGTCTGTCTTGTCTGTTCAAATCTACTACTTCAAAACTACTGCACGGATTTTGACAAAATTTTCACCTCAGATACATATTAGGCCGTGGATGACTCCATTAAATTTTCACTTTATATAGGCTTTGAAGGATTACGTCAAAACTACTTCACGGATTCTCACCAAGTTTTCATCACGGACACATATTAGGCAATGGAAGACTCCATCAAATTTTGGCGGTGATCCGGATCCACATTCTGGATCAACTAGTTCATGAATTCTCACCACATTTGCATAACAGATAGTTATTAGGGCATGGAAGACTCCACTGAATTTCAGAGGTGATCCAGATCTGTATGCAGGTTCTGGATCAAGAGTTCCTTTTATATAGGCTTTGAAGGATTACTTCAGAACTACTTCACAGATTCGCATCAGATTTCCACCACAGACAGATATTAGGGTATGGAAGATTCTACTGCATTTTGGAGGTGATCCAGCTCCAGATTGGCGAATATCAGAAATCTCTGATTGCTCTTGTCCTTAGTTTCTCCTCATAAGGGGAAACTATCAAATGGGTTTGACAAAATCAGGTCGACATTATTAGCATTGTCTATCATCATGTGTGCACCTTGTTAGATGCCAAGTTTACTCCAACCTAACCAACATGGTGAATGACTGAACAAACTTACGAAACATTAAACTAGAACAATGAAATGTTGAAATTATCGTATCAAATAAGTGGGTTGTTGTAACAATAACTCATACTAAAAGACACCCTCAATTTGATGGCTGCTCTCTTGTCCACAAACACTGCGCAACACTGAAACTACACCCTTTATCATTAATCTCTAACATTGTATGTGTGTTGAGGACCTGATTTTTTAGCTGTGCCAACACTCACACTCATGGTGTGGCAAAACAAATACTTCACATTACAATGGTAACTCAGAAGACTGCATACAAGACATAAAGAAAAGAACAGTAACAGCAATGAATGTAAACCATATAACATGCAAGAAATGACATTAACTGGTAGTTTTTATCAGCAAACATGCTAACCAGTGCATGCTGGGAAAATCCCAACTTCCAATACCGCAACACACTACATTATGTTAAACTGAAACAAGGAAATACTATGAGTGTGTTTGATTTACAGTATAAGAAATGAACAATGGAAATTACGTAATTTCCCCAAGCAAATACCAAGAAATGGTTGCAGCTTGTCTTTCGACTTCACTTGCAAAATCTGCAATGGGACTGAGCGCCTGATGATTAAATGACAGTGTACTTGTATATCTCAGAATCATGCTTAGTTATCATGTTACAGGGTAACATATGTCTCGTCATAGAATCCAATGGACGTTGACCTTGTTTGGCCTTTACTTTGGAGACCAAGCATTCAACACAGTCAAAACTATTCCATTTATTAATCCTATTAGCTCATCCAATAATTTCCATCACATTTTACTAAAATTGAAGGAACTTTAACTTTTGACACCTGTACAAACTGAAACTGACCTTTGTCACCATTTTTGCTGTTTTTACTTGATAACTGCTGAACATTCAGTCATAGATAGTCCAAACTATGCCTTTTTGGAATCGTTATGATCAGACAAATGATGTAGTGCAGTGTTCACTTTGATTGGAGCATTTTTAATTTTGACTCCTGTGTAATTCTTCAATTGACCCCTACCTGACCGCCTATTGCAAATTCAAGTGGCTAGTCGTTTTTTTCCAAGAATAAAGTCTAAGGAGTATTTGTGCCAACTTTGGTGCTTGTATCACTATTTGCAGGATTTTTTCAGTTATCTGCTGCACTAATGGCCACAGATCGTACGACAAAATGATTTCTTGAAATCTATGGCATTGATGTTATGGGCATGTATGAGAGTTAACAAAATGGAGTCAGTCAATTTGTTAAAAGTAGCTCATTCTGGACGAACTCATCTTCAAGATGAACGTGTTGTAATGCATTTGTAGTCAATGAAATGTTACACAACTGTACATATTTGACCATTCAATTTTTGACATTTTAGGGGAAGCTGAGCTTTCCTTGCAGCTTTACAGAAATTCCCTCTGCAACACAGCAACAATGAAGAAAACTGATGGGGGGTATTTTCATTGAGATTGTTTCTGCAGAACAGATCGCCAGTTGATCGCAGGGTTGATGCTTCCACATTGATCATTCATGATCATTTTCACTCCAACAGGGAATCTGGAGCCCTGAATAATACACAAATAATACATTACTAATTCAGTTTATTTTTAAATTTGAATTTCTCAAATGTTATTTTTCAGAGCTTTGACACAGCTTCATGCAGAAATCTCATATATGCCTTTATCAAAACATCATTATAAAAAATTAAGATGAACTTTTTTGGCTAATTCCAAATGACAGGATGATGGAGAAAACAATAAAAATCAAACAATGCTTCAGTCAGACAACTCACTTTTAAACATTTATTGCAGCAACAATATGGAGTTTGACATCTCGGTTTCATCTCGGTGTGTGCAGTTGCAAATATATATAAAAAATAATCAAAGTCTAATTGATGAAATAAAAAAGAAAGAAGGTTTTTAAATTTGAATTCAAATGAGCACAAGTTGGACCAAGTGTAAGATCTTCAGGGAAATGGGTCCATGTCTTAATAGCAACTATAAGATGCTTCTGCTTATTTGTTTGGACTCTGAGGCTCATTTTGTAGTCTTATTTAACAATGCATTTTGAATCCTAAGCAATTTGGTTATTTGCAGAACACAGCAACAGTAATATTTTAAAAGCTGTTCTTTAACTACAGTTATAGTCGATGTTTCTGTTCCAGCACCATTGGGCTTCAGAGCCGGTACAGGGATGAACGTTCCCATGTCCAGTCAAATATTTCTTAAAAAGAAGGCATGAATTTCAGTTGTAATTTGCCACAAAGTGCAAGGAATACTCAAGCCTAGATTAAAAGTGGCTATGTGCATCACCACTATGATGCTATATAACCCGTGGCTCAACAGCCACAAGTTTCACTGTGCCCAATTTGCCCCATCACAGACACAGAAGCCTGTTATTATGTGGGGATTTATGTGTGTTCATTATGTTCATGTTGTAGTCTGCTTGGTGTTTGTTTTACTGCTACTCTTGTCTGTTGTTGGGATCTGGATGCGTCTTGTCTCTTTGTTTTCCACGCCCTTTTCCTGTTGACTCTCTCACACCTCCATCTCATCTGCTCTAATCACTCATGCTTTGCCAGTTCATTGTTCCTTAGTGTCTTTGTTCCAGTTCTTTACCATAGTTCTTGATGCTGTTTTGTCTTGCCGTTGTTCTGAGCCTTTTGCCTGTTTTTGACCTCGATTTTTGCCTCATTTTTGGATAACTTCGCTGATTTTTGACCTGCCCAACTTACCTGTGTACCAACCTTTTTCTGGCTCTCCACTAAAATCTGTTTTTTTACACTATGCTCTTGTGAGTCTTGCATCTGTGCCCAGCTTTTTTGGGTCCAGGCCTGTGACACCTATAACTCCTTCAGAGTTGTCATGTGTGTCTTGTGGGTTCCCTCAATAGTCTACTTCTTGTACAGTTACCTAGGCTTTTGAGACCTGCCTACTCCAAATAAACTTACCATACATAACCACACCGTGTGTTTATTAATCAATCAATTTCAATCAATTTTTTTTTTTATATAGCGCCAAATCACAACAAACAGTTGCCCCAAGGCGCCTTATATTGTAAGGCAAGGCCATACAATAATTATGTAAAACCCCAACGGTCAAAACGTACATGACCACACTATGTGTTTATTAATGACTGATGTAAATGTAGTTCAAGACATAGTCAGTGACTTGAAAATATATCATTTCCAACTTTTCTAAAGAAAAGCAAAACATGGTAATTTACTGTAACTGACAAATTTATATTTTATGTTTTTAATTTTACAATATAGAAACATTTTCTTGTTGTTGTTGTTCAATAACTTTTGATGTTTTATCAAATATTCTGTTTCTAAAAAATTGGTTCAAGTTCAGTAATTCTGACAAGAAATGTATTTGGTTGCTAGAGTACTTATAGAATAGATTGTGATCTGCCTGTAATTGCCTCTATTCTATGGTTGAGGCTGTGAAACAGGGAGAGGAGAGGGATGATGAGCAAACAAGGTCTGGACAGGTCTGCTGACATAAAAGAAGAAGAGAAAATAAAAGAATATTAAAATAAAATCTGGAAGCACACTGTTCTATTGACATGCAGTGCAGACAGTGTTTGTGCTTGTGCTGGCTGCTGTGTATAAGCATGTGGATCAGATTATTTGATTAAAAAATTCCAAAGCTGGAATAAAAAGTGAAAAAGGTGCCAGAATGCAGAGGTCAAGTAGCAGAATGTGATGCAGTGATACATGCTTTACATCCGATGACACAAAAATGGAGGAAGAAAAGAACAGCAAATAGATGATAGAGAAGGCGGCGTTCAAGTGTCTTATAGTCCTGCACACACTGGCGAGAACACGCTGTGTATCATGATGTGTTCAGAATCAGAGCTCATATGTTGGAAAGGGAAAAAAGAAATGCTTGAGGAGAGCAAGAATAAAAGGAGCATCAAATTAAAAGAGAACAGGAAAAAGGACAAGATGAGCAGAAAGAACAGAAGAGATAACCGGTGTTCTCGTCTTTGTAGTAGCTCTAATTCCCCCTAATGTGGCTGGCATTAAAGGGGGAGTTCATCCATTTTCCATGACCTTGACTGGAATGTTCTGAGTACCTATAGAGGTGCAATGCTGGCTCCACCAGCAAATTGTCTCCATGTCATTCTTAAAAACAAGAAAATAAGAATCTACCATACCTTTTTTCTAAGCTATTCCTATCGCTGTCTCTCCTACATACAACGGCGTAGCACCAAATTCTGGGCCGTAGGTACTAGCCATATTAGCCATATTGAAGCCCCCCCCCCCCCCCCCCCCCCCCACACACACACACAAACTATGTTCTTTTTTATTAGCGGAAACACCAAATTTCTAATGCGTAGTCAAACCTGGTCTAAACCATGTATACCTTAGATCACCTGGGAGTCAGAACCCTTTTTAAGTTGGAGGAGCAATAATGAATTGGGGGGTCTGTGGGACCAAATTACACCATTTCCTAGAAAAATGGTGCAATTTGGTGCATTCCCATGCGTTTTAACAGACATATACCCCAATGTTGACAACAAATTAGGGTTAGGATTATAAGATCTACAGTCCCAGAAAATATGTAATTTAACATAATTTTCCAAAATAAGTAATTAAATAAAAGTAAGCGTAATTCATGGCTTAACTGTGCAATTCCCTTTGTGAAGAAAAAAAAACAAAACATAATACAATATTCTACAATAAAAACATTAAAGAACGGATTACCCATCTTATAGTCAATGTCATTCAGTAAACTTGGTCTATATTAATAACAAACAGACTTTCAGAATATTACTTCCTTACCCTACAACTTGTAGGTTAAGGAATTACTGTACTGTCCAATGAGGGAAGATAAAATATTGTCATAATGAAAATGACATTTTATAACCCTGTATTTGAAAAAATATGTAATTCCTGTTATTTCTTATCAATATATTAGCTAAAAAAAAAAACCATATACACAAACAGGAAAAAAATGATGTAAAGGTTACTAAAATTCAATTACATTTTAGTTAAATCATTTGCTTGTAAAGTGGCTCCATAAGCTCACCTTCACTAACATCCTCATTGTTGCTTGGAAAGATTAGGGACCAGCACCTGCTGCTTTGTCTGAAACTAAAGGCCACGGGGTTCATAATGTTATTAATATTACATTCTGATAATACATTTTTTTTATTGTAAAAAGTTTAACCTATTTGTGTGTGTGCATGTGTTTTTGTAGGCATGTGTGTGCAACTGGACTGTGGTAATATTATATCCCACAGAAGATAGGCAGGCTAATGCATGTTTTTTCTGTCCTTGTAATAAAACAGACTTTTCCAAATCTGCACATTTATAATGAAAGGGACAGCACTAAATGCATGCAGTTATTTTTAGCATTTGCGTAATTAATTTGCCATAAATGTGCTAACAACCAGTGGAAAGTCAGGGGAGATTGGGTCAAGACATTTGATTTTCTTGGAGCAGAAGCAAGCGGCCCTGCTTCTGTCCCGTGTGTCATCACAGCAACAGCCGCATGCTGCGCCGTGTCCCCCTCCGTCCCTTTCTCCCTCCCGCGCAGACTGTGTGTCCCGTGGGGAGAGAGGAGAGATGAGCAGAGCTGTGGCTGCTTGTTGACATTCATTTCATGTTTTAGTTATTTCCCCACCAAAACCAGCGTGGGTTTATTGTGTCTTTCCCTTTTAAACTGTAAAGTTTATATGTCCTCAGTGCTGATATGAGCAAGTTTCCTGCGTGCGCGTAACAATAGTTTTCAAGCTCACCTCTCTTCTTTGGTAGGCAGCTGTTTTCCCTCATTTAGTTTTCTTTCCCCATCCTTTTTTCTCTTCTTTTTTGAAATCTGGACTTTGATTTTTTTAGTAAAGACATGTCTTATTTCAGCCTAAGCACCTCTCGTCATGCTGTCAGATCCCGTTTGGGGTGTATGTGTGTGTGTGTGTGTGTGTGTGTGTGTGTGGGGCAGCGTGCCGCCTAGTGCCTGGACTAAACCATTGTACAACTGTGGTGGGGTGGGAAGGGCCCTCAGACATCTTTCAATATTATTGTTAGAGCAGAAATATGTTTCACAACATTTATACATGCATTCTAATGATATTCTTTTACAACATGAATTGTATGGACATTAACCCTCTGGGGCCGACGCCGTTGTATACAACGGCTAAGACCAAGCTTTACTAAATTATAAATAACTTTTTAATGACATGAGATAGAAACTTACTTTTTTTTTTGCTGAAAATTTAACTCCACAGACTTTTGAGCCAGCCATCGGCCATCTTTGTACTCCTCATAGAAGCTGTGTGATGACATGTGCAATGTGAGTGTCCAGTCAGAATTGGTTCACCGTCACATGGTTTTCCAAAATTTTTTTAGCAGTGATGTGTTACTAGTTGGCCTATTTGAATAGCCATCTGGCTGTTTGCTCCAAAGCGCCCTGCGCCATTATGCACAGCGATCAGTGAAAGTGAGAAGACAGAGGGCCTCTGATGACAATCTCACATGTCAAAGCTGCTTTCAGAGCAGGACAGAACACTCCAAAACATAGTAGAAGTAGAACTTTGTGATGTGACCTTTGTGTAATAGCAGGCAGAAATTGCTTTGAGATGAAGACAAACAAAACGCATAGACCATTTTGTATATGCTCAAAATGTGCATTTGTGTTTATTGTTTGAACCTTTTTGTTGTCTTTGTCTTTCACACAAGAGCCCAAATTACCTTTATAAAGTGTCAAAACAACTGTTTATTATAGTTTACTGTGTGTTTTGAATAAATGTGTGTGGAAAATTATTTCCACTTTAGTTTTTCCTTTCTTACTTCTGATTGTAAACCTTTATTACACTTCTAAAACACAACTATGGCATATATACGCAACACTTTTGGTTTTGCTCCCATTTTGTATGAGATGAACTCAAAGATCTAAAACTTTTTCCACATACACAATATCACCATTTCCCTCAAATATTGTTCACAAACCAGTCGAAATCTGTGATAGTGAGCACTTCTCCTTTGCTGAGATAATCCATCCCACCTCACAGGTGTGCCATATCAAGATGCTGATTAGACACCATGATTAGTGCACAGGTGTGCCTTAGACTGCCCACAATAAAAGGCCACTCTGAAAGGTGCAGTTTTGTTTTATTGGGGGGGGGATACCAGTCAGTATCTGGTGTGACCACCATTTGCCTCATGCAGTGCAACACATCTCCTTCGCATAGAGTTGATCAGGTTGTCAGTTGTGGCCTGTGGAATGTTGGTCCACTCCTCTTCGATGGCTGTGCGAAGTTGCTGGATATTGGCAGGAACTGGTACACGCTGTCGTATATGCCGGTCCAGAGCATCCCAAACATGCTCAATGGGTGACATGTCCGGTGAGTATGCCGGCCATGCAAGAACTGGGACATTTTCAGCTTCCAAGAATTCTGTACAGATCCTTGCAACATGGGGCCGTGCATTATCCTGCTGCAACATGAGGTGATGTTCTTGGATGTATGGCACAACAATGGGCCTCAGGATCTTGTCACGGTATCTCTGTGCATTCAAAATGCCATCAATAAAATGCTCCTGGGTTCTTCGTCCATTACAGACGCCTGCCCATACCATAACCCCACCGCCACCATGGGCCACTCGATCCACAACATTAACATCAGAAAACCGCTCACCCACACGACGCCACACACACTGTCTGCCATCTGCCCTGGACAGTGTGAACCGAGATTCATCCGTGAAGAGAACACCTCTCCAATGTGCCAAATGCCAGCGAATGTGAGCATTTGCCCACTCAAGTCGGTTATGACGATGAACTGGAGTCAGGTCGAGACCCCGATGAGGACGACGAGCATGCAGATAAGCTTCCCTGAGACGGTTTCTGACAGTTTGTGCAGAAATTCTTTGGTTATGCAAACCGATTGTTTCAGCAGCTGTCCGAGTGGCTGGTCTCAGACAATCTTGGAGGTGAACATGCTGGATGTGGAGGTCCTGGGCTGGTGTGGTTACACATGGTCTGCGGTTGTGAGGCTGGTTGGATGTACTGCCAAATTCTCTGAAACACCTTTGGAGACAGCTTATGGTAGAGCAATGAACATTCAATACATGAGCAACAGCTCTGGTTGACATTCCTGCTGTCAGCATGCCAATTGCACACTCCCTCAAATCTTGTGACATCTGTGGCATTGTGCTGTGTGATAAAACTGCACCTTTCAGAGTGGCCTTTTATTGTGGGCAGTCTAAGGCACACCTGTGCACTAATCATGGTGTCTAATCAGCATCTTGATATGGCACACCTGTGAGGTGGGATGGATTATCTCAGCAAAGGAGAAGTGCTCACTATCACAGATTTAGATTGGTTTGTGAACAATATTTGAGGGAAATGGTGATATTGTGTATGTGTAAAAAGTTTTAGATCTTTGAGTTCATCTCATACAAAATGGGAGCAAAACCAAAAGTGTTGCGTTTATATTTTTGTTGAGTGTATGTATATATATATATATATATATATATATATATATATATATATATATATATATATATATATATATATATATACGAGGTCTCTTAGATAATAAACCGACCCTTTTATTTTTTTTTTTAACTATATGGATTTGAATGACATGCGATTACACCAATCATGCTTGAACCCTCGTGCGCATGCGTGAGTTTTTTCACGCGTGTCGGTGACGTCATTTCCCTGTGGGCAGGCCTTGAGTGAGATGTGGTCCCGCCCTCTCGGCTGAATTCCTTTGTTTCATACGCTGCTCGAGACGGCACGCGTTGCTTTATCAGAATTTTTTCTGGACCTGTGAGGAATATCCGAGTGGACACTATTCAAGAAATTAAGATGGTTTTCTGTGAAAAGTTTAACGGCTGATGAGAGATTATGGGGTGTTTCTGTCGGTGTAAGGACTTCCCACGGAGCGGGACGTCCTGCAGCGCTTCCAGGCGCTGTCGTCGGCCTGTTTCGAGCTTAAAACATCCTAATTTAAGGCTTAATTCACCCAGGACATCGTGAGAGAACAGAGAAGATTCAGAAGAGGCCGGCATGAGGAATTTATGTGGACATTCCACTGTTTAAGGACATTTTTTTAATGAAAGACGTACGCGCAAATTCGCCGAGTCGTTTCCGTGACGACTCGGCAAATCTGTGTGCGCCACGACAGGAAAAACACCTCCGTGTTGAAAACCATTTGTAGAATTCAGGCGGCTTTTAATGGCTTTCAACAAGTGAGTAACTGAGAAATTGTTTAACAGCTTGGGCATGTTCCAACTTGCCCGTTAAGATTTCCAACGGAGGTGTTTTTCCTGTCGCGACCCCCTGCGGTCGGGTCCAGCCCGACATGCGACTCTGCCCGCACGTTCTTTCATTACAAAATGACCGTTAACAATGGAATGTCCGAATAAACTCCTCATGCCGACTTCTTCTGAAAGTTCTCTGTTCTCTGACGACTTACTGCATCAACAGAGCCTGAAATGTGGAAGTTTCAACTTGAAACGGTGAGACGCTGCCGCCTTGAAGCGCAGATCGCCGTCAGGCGCCGTGGACCGTCCTTAAAGCGACACTACCAGACCAAAATCTCTCATCAGCCGTTAAAATTTTTACCGAAAACCAGCTGAATTTATTGAATGGTGTCCACTCAGTTGTGCCTTACAGTTTTGAAAAAAATTTTATCAAACAAAGCAACAGTCTCTGAGCCATTCCTAAACAATGAAAAAAATCGACGAGCGGGTGGACGACTCCTTACTCAAAGCCTGCCCACAGGCGAATGACGTAACCGACAGGCGTGAAAAAACTCTCGCATGCCCACGAGGGTTCAAGCATGTCTGATGTAATCACACGTGATTCAAATCCATATGGTTTTTGAAAAAATAATAAGGTTGGATACTTTTCTAATAGACCTCGTATATATATAAAGTTAAAAAGGACATGATGGGAAGCTATGCAATTCAAGGCTTTCCTTGCTAGTCTCCTTCTTGCATGGTCACTCAGTTTTTTTAGAACTACCTCCTGCCGACAGATTTATCATAGAGTACCATACTGTTTGTATTTCTTAATGATTGATGAACATGAATTCTTTGACTTCTCTGAAGAAGTCTGAAGAAAACTGGCTGTATAAGCAATGATTTACTTGTGTTGCAATTACTTAAGCAACCCATCAATTTTGGTTTTGATATTTTTATTTGAAATTGTTTAGATTAGTTTCCACTGAGAGTTTAAAGGGCATAATTTTAGAATTTATTTATGTGTTTTTTTTTTATTTGTTGTCACTCTAACATTGACATGTGTAATAGGTCAAGGATTCAGATTTTTAGCCCCACGCAGCTGAAGAAAGGTGGTAGACCTTCAGATGTAACTGAAAGTGCAAATCACAGCATAAAATCACCAACGTAGATACTTATCACCAGTCACCAGAAATCATGATAAAAGAAAACTACGGTATAATCTGAACATATTTCACACATAAGTGTTGCTGTACATCTGCTGGACAGGTAAGACAGCACAATGTCCTATAATGCAGGAGATGAAAGGAAAAATAAATGGTTGGCTTTAAGGTGGTGGTTGGGGAGACCGTAGCTACACAGTGTTGGATGGCCACTTGTAAGATGACTGAGGTCAAGATGAGGAAAAGAGTAAAACCTGAACCAAGGAGTAGATGGTGGAAGGTGAAGCAGAAAAGCTGCCTTGTGAAATTCAGGGAGGAAGTGACACAGGCACTGGATCGAGGTGAAGTGATACTGGAAATGCAGAGATAGTGAGAGAGACAGATTGGAAGGTACTGAGTGTGACATTTGGACAGATGAAGGTAGACAAAGAAGGGCGGTGGTGTAATAAAGATTTTCAGGAAAGTATAAGTAGAAAGAAGGTGACAAAAATGAATCTGAAAAGTTGGACAAAGAGATGAAAGTAGGCAGGAGTACAAGGAGATGTAGTGTGATGTGAAAAATAAGACATCCCAGTGCAAGAGTATGGTTACAAGGAACAGAGGTGGTGAAGGTGAATGAGTGTAAATACTTGGGATCAAATGTCCAAAGTAATGGAGAGTGTGGTAGAGAGGTGAAGAAGAGAGTGCAGACAGGATGGAGTGGGTGGAGAAAGGTGGCAGGCGTGATTTGTGACAGTATTGTAAACCTTTCCCTTCACTCTTCCACACACCGTCTGTGGAAGAGTGAAGGGAAAGGTTTACAATACTGTACAATACTGTAGAGAGCCCAGCTATGTTGGACGGCTGAGAGGTGGTGGCGCTAACAATGAGACAGAAGGCAGAGCTGGGGATTACAAATGGTTATATCGGAGGGACAGTGTAGGTAGGACAGTTTAGAGACAAAGTCAGAGAGGTGAGATTGAGATGGTTTGGATATGTGCAGAGGAGGGACCCTGGGTATATAGGGAGAAGGATGCTGAGAATGGAGCCACCAGACAGGAGGAGAAGAGGAGGTCAGATTTATGGATGTGCTTGATGCAGGTGGTTGGTGTGTCAGAGAAAGATGCAGAGGATAGGGTGGGTTTAAAATGGATGGTCTGCTGTAGTGACCCCTAACAAAAGAAGAACAAGAAGGAGGTGGCTTCTGTTTATTCTTCTCTGCAAGAGTTAAGACAGAAGTCAGACTACCAGAGCAAGAATTTTAGCTGAGGAAGCTTCTGCGATTTGAAGCGAAATGTCCTTGCGTCAAGCAACCCAGTCCAGTCGAAGATTGAAGCTTCTCTACTATAAGAAGGAGATAAGAAAGTTTATGACAGTGAGGACAAAAAGAACAAGAGCAATCTGAGATTTCTGACGTCCGCCAAGGGTTGACAAGGACGCAAAATAAAAGAAATGTGATTCACATCATGACCAGGACTTAACCTCAATCCAGATTCCATAACACAATGCAATAATTGCATAATGTTCCAGAATGGTCAGACTGATCAAGATGTTGCAATCTGATATTTCATTCACAAGCTGAAACAAAATGGTGTCTTCATGATCTTGGTTTTACATTGTGAAGTTGTATCTTTCTGCTGTAGAACCTGCATATTGATCCAGATCACTGCCAACATCCAACACTTAACAGGGTCTTCTTTGTATCCCATGTGATTTTTTTTTTTAATATTTGTCAAACAGATTTGAGACAGTGGCGACTGCTGGTCAAGCAAAGAGAGGAAGCTCATTGTCAGCTTACATCATAAAATTTGTAAATTTATTTATATATAAATTCAAATATATAAAATGATCATAACAGTCCCTCGTTGCACAAGCCTTTCATAATTTATATCTCTATTAAATACAGTATTTTATGATGGCAGAATTACCAAGTGGCTAGTTCACTTGGTTTCAGTTTGGACGGTTCTCAGTTCAAACCCCACCCCTTGTTATGTGTCGGACGCGGTCGGAACACCGACCCAGCGTTTGACAGGACCCAGCATGAAATAAGCAGAGCACGGTTCAAAAGATAACAGAATTTAATAATCATAATGAGTGCAGTGATAAACAACCAAAAATGTCCGCGGTCTGGTGAGGTGAAAACACGGCACGCTCTCAGCATCGCAAACGGTCCGGAGCCACAGCAGTTCGGACCCAGGGACCCCGCCGACACCCCCCAGGTGGCCGCGACAAACCGAGTCTGTGAAGAAAGAAAACATGAGGTGAGTCCAACACTCTCCACCCAGAGAGACACAGCTGAAAAGGTGCACACAATCAGCAAACACTTCCTGGCTTAAATATATATCAGCTTCTCACCCTGCAGGCACGGAACAACTCAGTTCAAATCTCCACTGCAGCAGAAGCTGATTAGACAATTAGCATAATGTGACAGCTCAATACAACAAGGTGTGAGGGACACCAAATCCACTGTCATTACTTCATAAAAGTCACCAAAACCAAATTACCTCAGGAAGTGTGCTGAAGAGCGTGACACCTCACCCAATCCTCCTTCACAGACTGTGGCGTCAAACCTGGAGCGGTCTCTGCATCCGTAATGGTGAGATTGTTCTCCTGACGTCGATCTCACACGTCTGCTCACAAGGTCGAGTCTCTGGCAACCACACACTGTGCATTCAAGGTTTAAGTGCAGCAATCTCTGATCAAGACAGAATACACCACAGCTGTGAGCCCTGATGACCTGCACGTGAAAACAAGCCTCAGGTGTTCAGAGAGAGGTCCTAATACTCAGCCACTCAGTCCTGAATGCATACCACCTGGTGGGAGAAACAGAAAAACAAAAACCAAGCCAGCCAAACACCCCAGCACACAACACCCCTGCCACATTTCTCCATGTAATGTGAAGTTGCATCAGGAAGGGCATCCGGCACAAAACTTGTGCCAGAATCAACATGCAGGTCCACCTCAGATCTACTGTGGTGACCCCGAGTGAAAACAATGGAGCAGCCGAAGGGACTTACTTTTACAAGAATATTATTAATGTTTTTAAACACAAATATCAAAAATTTCAAGAAGCGCATAGAACCTTGCAAATGTTATTTTAAAGATTGGCCAGCAGATGTCGCCATATGTAATTGTATCAAAGCTTCAAATCAGTGAACCATTGCTTCATATTGATTCAGTGTTTCAAAGCACTCCGTCACTAATTTTCATGAATAAAATATATCACCAACCACTAGTTATTACCACATATGCCCGGATAGACTTATAATTATGAGTACTTTGATGTTGTGTTGCAAATTGGGATGTTAATTAACGTGCAACAACTTTTAAATACTCTTACTGAAGAATGAAGCTGAGACTAACTCACTGAGATGTTAACATAACGTCTAATCCAGTGTGCTTCTCTCTGCGCCTTTAAAACAGACTATTTATAGCACACGCAAAACACTTTGGCATAAATTTAAAAATGCATAAATACACAAAATGTGCAAACTAATTCTCATTCCTATAGCTGTCAATCAAAATGGGATTCAGCCTTTCGACTGATCATCCAATCATTGTGCAGAACTCCAGAGTCCAAACCCACCCACAACTCCATTCACCCCCAGAGAAGCTCAGCATCCAGGGGCCAGACAAAATCATGGCTTTATCTAATGACCGTTGTGTTTTGTGGCAAAGAAAAAAAAAACTTTCCAGGCAGTCTCACTGAAGTAAACAGACGCTCGGCTTCTACAGGAAAATGCATTGACCACAGACTGTATGAGACAAAATATTTCTGAGAAGTTAACAAAATAGAGTCAATCGATTTGTGATAAGTAGCTGATTCTGAACGAACTCATCTTCAAGATGAACATGTTCTAACACATTTGTAGTGAATGAAATGATAACAAACTGTACATATTTGACCATTAAATTTTTTGACACTTTAGGCGAAGCTGAGGTTCCCTTGCAGTCTGAGAGAAACCACCTCTGATTTGAGATGATGCTCGAAAAGAAATGATCCAGAATCGGGATCCTGATCCTCATTCACTCCAAAATGTAGTGGAGTCTTCCATGACCAAATAGCTACTGGTGGTGAAACCTTTGTCAAAATCTGTGTAGTAGTTTTGACATACAAGGTCTGTCCAAAAAGTAACGTACCGTTTTATTTTTTTCAAAAACTATATGGATTTGAATCACGTGTGATTGCATCAGCCAAGCTTGAACCTTCGTGCACATGCGTGAGTTTTTTCATGCCTGTTGGTTGCGTCATTCGCCTGTGGGCAGGCTTTGAGTGACCACTGGTCCACCCCCCTCGTCGGATTTTTATTGTCAGGGAAATGGCTGAGAGACTGCCGCTTTGCTCCATGAAATTTTTTTCAGAAACTGTTAGAGACAGCCAGTTGGAAACCATTCGAAAGATTCAGATGGATTTCGGTGAAGATTCTGTCGGCGTCACATGGATTAAGGAGTGTTAAAACCTTTTTAAAGACGGCCCACAGCGGCAGAGGGCGCGCGGCGCACCGAGCAGCCATCGACAGGCTGGAACGACCAGATCATTTCTAAACTGAACGCTGTGTTGATCCGGGACATCGTGTGACTATCACAGAAATGGCAAGAGAGCTGGACATAGCACTTTTGTGGCACATTCCACTGTTACAGGAGATTTTGTAATGAAAGACGTGCGGAGGATTTCGCGCATCGGCACGGAGCCGCTCATGGCGCGCAACAAAAAAAACACCAAAAAATTTCATGGAGCAAAGCGGCAGTCTCTCAGCCATTTCCCTGACAATAAAAATCCAACGAGGGGGGTGGACCAGTGCTCACTCAAAGCCTGCCCACAGGCGAATGACGCAACCGACAGGCATGAAAAAACTCACGCATGTGCACGAAGGTTCAAGCTTGGCTGATGCAATCACACATGATTCAAATCCATATAGTTTTTGAAAAAAATAAAAAGGTCCGTTACTTTTTGGACAGATCTCGTAATCCTGCTAACAGACGGACAGACAAATAAATAAATGTCGATGATTTTATTACGTCCTTAGTGAACGTAACAAGCCTCTATTTCTTAAAAACTCCCAACAACAACAAGGCTTCTTCCATCATTATACAGGTAATGGTTTCCTGACAAGTAAACACACATACAGACACAATCTCACCCTGATTTTCTTTGCAGGGGAAGGTGAAAGCATGATGTGCTTCTGGAAATGTCTGAAGTCAAAGGTTTAATTGAGCCATCAGTTTTGATTAGGAGAATTACATGAAGTTCAGGTGAAACATTCACAGGTTGTCAGGCTGCTAGTTAGACGTTTGAACATATTTTTGCATCACTTCATCAAACTGCAGTTTGCTCAGATAAATCAACATGATTATAATCTTGGATTGGACATCTTAGGCTGACATTTATTTCTGTAGTTATTTTGAATGTTTTTGACACTAACTGGTTCAGGCGGCACACAAAAGAGTTTCTTTTTGTCCTCCTTCACACCTCTTTGTCACTCTCTCTTTCATCCATTGCTATCTACAGCTTTGGCTCCGTGACATCAGAGCAGTGACTGCAAGCTGTCAATCAATTGCGGAACTGAGAAAACATGAAAACATCATTTGGTTGTTCTATTTGCCTTGAACCTGTATGGGTGTAGAAATGCCTTCTCTGATACTCACTCCACTGGTAAGCACTGAAAGGCATGTCTCGCTTGTCGTCGTGACGCGCGAAGCATCTGCTCCTTTTCATGACAAAAACTCCTCGTAACAGTGGAATGTGCCATTCATTTCCAAACTGGACGCTGTGTTTTATCCGGGACATCGTCTGGACTAGCACAGGAATTGTGAAAAGACGTGGACATCAGCACTTTTTCGGCAAATTGAGACAGACGTGCGGAGGAATTCCATGTCCAGGCTCGTCCACAATTTCTTGGATAATCACTCGACTGAAAAACCACAGACAGCTGTCTGAACGCCATCTCAAAACCGTCCTGTGAGACCAAAATGGAGGTGGTTTTGTGTCGGTCCAGCAGCAAATCCATCATGATGCGCGAAGCGTCTGCTCGGCTTTCCACGACAAAATCTCTTGTTAAAAGTGAAATCTGCAGGAAAATGGGATGTCCAGCTCTTGTGATAACCAGAGAAAGTGTACACGATGGTCACGGATCCACAGAGTGATCCGTTTAGAAATGAAATGGTCGTTCAGCCTGTCGATGGCAGCTGGAGCGCGGCGCGCCCCACAGCTGCTGAGGGCATCCTTAAAGCGACAGTAACATCCCTTAATGTCTTTGAAGCCCATAAAATTTTCACCAAAAACCACCTGAATATCTCGAATGGTGTCCACATGGATGTGCCTCACAGTTTCTAAAAAAAATTTGATCAAGCAAAGCAGCAGTCTCTCAGCCATTTCCCTGACAATGAAAATCCGCCGAGGGGGGTGTACCACTCCTCACTCAAAGCCTGCTCACAGGCGAATGACGCAACCGACATGCGTGAAAAAAATCAGGCATGCGCATGAAGGTTCAAGGTTGGCTCACGCAAGCACACGTGATTCAAATCCATATGTTTTTTTTTTTTTAAATAAGGTTGGATTCTTTTCTAATAGACCTCGTATTTTAAAGCATGAGGAGTGGCCCCCTGGTGGGCTGTGAATGTACTGCAGATAAGCTGTGAGAGATCAGTTAAAAATGAATCAAAATACTTTAATTTTCAGTTTTAGAATTAGTTTTAAAATGACCTAAAATATTCAGTTATTTCTAAAATGTCAACAGAATTAATAAAAAAAACATGCAATTTGTGTGTGTGTGTGTGTGTGTGTGTGTGTGTGTGTGTGTGTGTGTGTGTGTGTGTGTGTGTGTGTGTGTTCCTGTGTGTTATATCTCACTCAAGCTTAATATATGAAATATTTGATGAAATACATAGTAGAGCTGAGTTGTGAATGAGCACTGGATCTTGTTATATTTCCTTGTGTTGGAAATATTAGGCATGTGCATCTCTCCCTAATACAGTTGTGCTCAAATGTTTACATACCCTGGCAGATTTTTTTTTTCACCATTTTTCAGAGAATATGAATGATAACACAAAACTTTTTTTTATCCCCACTCATGGTTAGTGGTTGGTTAAATCCATTTTTTTTTTCAAACAACTGTGTTTACCTTTTTAAATCATAATGGCAACCGAAACTACCCAAATGACCGTGATCAAAAGTTTACATACCCCCATTCTTGACAGCTTGGAGTGTTTTGTGGTAGTTGTGGACGAGGCTCTCTGATGGTAAAGCTGCCACTGAATATGTCGTGGATTTTATTTACATCAGTTATGAAGAAATACAAACAGTATGACACTCTATGGTAAATCTGCATAGAGTAGACAGTTCTCAAAAACTCGACTAACTGTGCAAGAAGGAGAAGAGTGAGGAAAGCCACCAAGACATCCAGAAGAAGTTATAGGCTTACGGGGCTGTGATTGGAGAAATTGTGCGCATTGCAAGCTTTGCATTTTGCATCACTAGTTACACAGCTTCATGATGAAGTGGTATAGAGGGGGATTTTCCTAAAAAGAAGACCTGAAAGTTTAGCTACAAATAGAAGGTACATTTAGAAGGTACATCTGAGATACAAGCCTAGATTTGATCTGTTTTGGTGCTTTAATCCACTATGAAGCTAAGAGTGACCAGAAAATGCCCCCCCCCCCCCCCCCAAAAAAAAAAAATAAATAAAAATAAATTGGCAGGGTATGTGACCTTTTGAGCACAACTGTAAATCACCTCATACATGCTTTGCCATGATTCAGGCAGCTATACGAGGGCTGTAAATAAAGTAACGGTCCTTTTTATTTTTTTCAAAAACTATATGGATTTCATTCATATGTTTTTACGTCAGACATGCTTGAACCCTCGTGCGCATGCGTGAGTTTTTCCACGCCTGTCGGTGACGTCATTCGCCTGTGAGCACTCCTTGTGGGAGGAGTCGTCCAGCCCTCGTCGGAATTCCTTTGTCTGAGAAGTTGCTGAGAGACTGGCGCGTTGTTTGATCAAAAGTTTTTCTAAACCTGTGAGACACATCGAAGTGGACACGGTTCGAAAAATTAAGCTGGTTTTCAGTGAAAATTTGAACGGCTGATGAGAGATTTTGAGGTGATTCTGTCGCTTTAAGGACTTCCCACGGTGCGAGACGTCGCTCAGCGCTCTCAGCCGCCGTCGTCAGCCTGTTCAAGCTGAAAACCTCCACATTTCAGGCTCTATTGATCCAGGACGTCGTGAGAGAACAGAGAAGTTTCAGAAGAAGTCGGTTTCAGCATTTTATCCGGATATTCCACTGTTAAAGGAGATTTTTTTAATGACAGTAATGAATCTCAACCCTTGCCAGCATTTTAGCATGAATGCCAAAGATTTTAAGCATGTTCAAAATTTTTCTGGGACCCCAACAAAGAACAGCGTTGCCCAACTGATGTCACTTTAGCTCAAAATTGGAGTCTGGTGGATCTCAACACTGACCAGCAGTAAGCAATTTTTCATTTTCTGTCTGCAAATGCTGGCTAATTATCAGAGTGTGAATGGACCATTAGGAGCACTTTTCACATGCCTTATGTAAACCAGTGTTTTTACTTTTCTTGCCTTTTTTGTGCCAGTAATGAACTTTTGTTTAATTTAATTTGCCATATGGCATCATTCCAAACTTTTGTCCAAAATCTGGAGGAGACAGACAGCACAGTTCAGCAGTGCCTCCATCTGTTATTGGACTGTGAGAAATCGGACACACTACAGAACAGTAATCACCTGGCTGTCGACAAGTTCTGGCTACATCTGAATACAGTTTTTATTTCCAAATCTAAAAACAACCAGAATGGTAACCTGATAGTGCAGTGCTTTATTGCATCTTTTATAGACAAACTCCTCTTTTATCTTCACTCCAGCACATTGAACACCCAGTTGATGGCTCTAGTGAAAGTAGACTGATAGTGTGTTTCATAAAGATCAACTAAAATTGGCTCCAGCAGGATTTTCATTTCAGTGTGCACTGTAGTCCTGTGTTGGGGCACACTGTGTGTATAATTTGTGTCAATGAGTACAGGGTGCAATTCCAAAGAAAGTATACCTGCAAAGTATACCTGCATACCCAAGATGAGAACAAATGTTGTGTGCTATACTATGCAGTTTTAAGACTGACAGCAATGTAAAAATGTTTTGCCATTGTAACAACACATGTTGGTGTTGTAATTATTCTGACACAAGTACAAACGTGCATGCACCCATGCATCGCAATGAGGCCTGCACAAATGTTTTACCTTTTACTTTACTGGAGTGGTAATAATTCAAACAATGAGTAAGTGCACATGAGTCCATACTCACACAGATGGTTTTAGCATGTGTGCTTGGGGCCTCCAGGGTTTTAGAATTTAGCATCAATGAAATACAGCCACATGTGTGAGAATATGGCTGAGCTGTTAAAGAATGTATTGGAAGTAATTTTGTTATGGATCATGAGAGATACTTTGCTTTGAAAGATACCAGTCACATAGTAAGAAAAAATAAATACTGTCTACTGCATTTGGTTCAAATTGTGAACCAAATGCAAATATCAAATTTGTACATTTATATATTATACCACCTAGCACTATTGGATATGTTGATTTTGTTTTCAGCTTGCAAAGCTGAAATTCCTGTGACCAGTGTTGCGAGCACCTCAAACCTTTTTAACTTTGGAGAATTGACAGACACAGAATTACCAAAGAAACTCAGTTGAGTTATAATGTTAAAATCAACCCATCAATTCAGGGGTCTATGTACCGATGTAGTCCTATTGTTTACTTAACAATCAATGTCCAGTTCATCTTGTTTAACTGTTTTACTCCTAATACTGTATGTGTGTGCATGTATATTATCTTTCAGTGAAGCTTATTGCATGAGTTATTTGATGAAATATACAGTAGACATGCTGTATCACTGAAGTTGTGAATGAGAATTGGATTATGTTTCATTTCCTTGTCTTGTAGCAAAACTGATCAGGAACAGGCACAGTCCCATTAAAATATGATAATGGCCTTGTCATGTGGTTCCCAAAGTAAGTGATGTGTTCTCCCTCTTCAGGACCCAATCCTGCAAAAACACACTTGTCATCCAACGATAATGGATAATTCCTGTTTTTGTTGTGTGCAGTGCAGATGGCTTTTCATCATGAATTCTGTCACAAAAATCACCATTCCAATCAAACATGAAGACAGTTAGTTAAATTCCAAAGTAAACTATTTCTCTCTCTCATTTTATATATATATATATATACACACACACTGAGGAAAATAAGTATTTGAACACCCTGTGATTTTGCAAGTTCTCCCACTTAGAAATCATGGAGGGGTCTGAAATTTTCATCTTAGGTGCATGTCCACTGTGAAAGACATAATCTAAAAAATATCCGTAAATCACAATGTATGAATTTTTCAATAATTTATTTGTATGTTACTGCTGCAAATAAGTATTTGAACAACGGTGAAAATCAATGTTAATATTTGGTACAGTAGCCTTTGTTTGCAGTTACAGAGGTCAAACGTTTCCTGTAGTTTTTCACGAGGTTTTCACACACTGCAGCAGGGATTTTGGTCCCCTCCTCCATACAGATCTCCAATTCTTTCAGGTTTGGAATTTCAGCTCCCTCTAAAGATTTTCTATTGAGTTCAGGTCTGGAGACTGGCCAGGCCATTCCAGGACCTTGAAATGCTTCTTACGGAGCCCCTCCTTAGTTGCCCTGGCTGTGTGCTTGGGGTCATTGTCATGCTGGAAGACCCAGCCATGACCCATCTTCAATGCTCTTACTGAGGGAAGGAGGTTGTTTGCCAAAATCTCGCAATACATGACCCCATCCATCCTCCCTTCAATATGGTGCAGTCACCCTGTCCCCTTTGCAGAAGAGCACCCCAGAGTATGATGTTTCCACCCCCATGCTTCACGGTTGGGATGGTTTTCTTGGGGTTGTTCTCATCCTCTAAACATGGTAAGTGGAGTTGATTCCAAAAAGCTTTATTCTGGTCTCATCTGACCACATGACCTTTTCCCATGCCTCCACTGGATCATCCAGATGGTCACTGGTGAACTTCAAACGGGCCTGGACATGTGCTGGCTTGAGCAGGGGGACCTTGCTGCCCTGCAGGATTTTAAACCATGACAGCATCATGTGTTACTAATGTAATATTTGTGACTGTGGTCCCAGCTCTCTTCAGGTCATTGACCAGGTCCTCTTGTGTGGTTCTGAGCTTTCTCAGAATCATCCTTACCCCACAAAGTGAGATCTTGCATGGAATCCCAGACCAAGGGAGATTGACAGTCATCTTTTGTCTTTCTTCCACTTTCTAATAAATAATCATAAATAATCATGTCTTCTACCAAGCTGCTTGCCTGTTGTCCTGTAGTCCATCCCAGCCTTGTGCAGGTCTACAGTTTTGTCCCTGGTGTCCTTACACACACACGCACACACACACACACACATATATATATATATATATATATATATATATATATATATATATATATATATATATATATATATATATATAAAACTAAAAGTAAGGTAAAATTACAATACTTGTGTCACTGTCCAAATGGCGGCACAGTGGCTTACTGGGTAGCATGGTTGCCTCACAGCAAGAAGGTCATGGGATCGCTTCCCACCTGTGGCCTTTCTCTGTGGAGTTTGCATGTTCTCCCTGTGTTTGTGTGGGTTCCCTCTGGGTGCTCTAGCTTCCTCCTACATCCAAAGACATGCATTTTAGGTGGATTGGAAACTTTAAATTTGCTGTAGGGGTGTGTGTTTGTGTGTGTGTGTGTGTGTGTGTGTGTATATATATATGTGGCCTTGCGGCAGACTGGCATCCAGAGTGTACCCCACCTCACGCCCTATGACTGCTGGGATAGGCTCCAGCCCCCACATCACTCTTAACTGGAGTAAGAGGGTATAGAAAATGGATGGCTCTTCAGTCATGATTCAGACATGTACAAGCACACAGCAAAGCACCCACAAGTGTTCATGCACCTACGCTGCACTAGTTCTGTCTCACTGACTATGAACACCATGACACTGAATATATTCTTACTAGCAAATGCAATCTCTCCTGGAGATTTCAAGTGGAACCAAAATAAGAAGAGGGTATGATAAGTGGGTTTGAGAACTGCTTTACAGACGAACAGATGAGTGACAGCAACAAGATTAAAGGAGAAGTTTGAGAACAGAAGAGACAAGGTGAGGCATAGAGAGGACATAGAGAACTGACCACTTTGCTCTGCTTGATGGTCAAGACTGCCTGCATAAAACATACTCAATAAAAATCCACTGGGGTTTAAAATATAAAGCAGAAAGAAATATACACAAAAAACTGGTCTGACTGTTCTGCTCCACATTGCACAGATTTAAAACAGACATTACATCTGCATGGTCTATCCTGCTTTGAGCTGCATGTTTTCTTCTGTTTGGATCCAAATCATTTGAGTTGAAGTTTTATATTGGATGCCCTTCCTAATGTAATCCAGCTGTGCATAGAGAAAAGGGTGCAGGTGGCTTTGAACCAGGTACTGCATAGGGTCCTGTCTTCACAATCTATAGTGCATGGTCTAAAGTGCATCGAACAAGGGTATTTGGAGTTTGTGCAATTCCACTTTACTAATCTTAATGAAAAATAAGGTGCAGAGCATGAGTGGGCTGGAATTAATCTCTTCAACAGTGATGCTGTGCTGTAGGCAAAACATCAACTACACCAATCAATGTCATTTGTCATTGCCTTTAAGGGTAAAAATATACTTGCTTTTTAGACACATTTGCATTGCCAACTGACCATGTCTTGAACGTAGCTGTACTTGTCTATGTACTACATGTGTTACTAGAGGATTCCACCAGTGGATAGACCAGTGGGCACACCCAGGCACCATGTGACATGTTTATTCTAGAATAGAATTTAAAATTCTTCTTCTTGCTTATAAGGTTTTGAATAATCAGGTCCCATCTTATCTTAGGGACCTCATAGTACCATATCACCCCAATAGAGCGCTTCACTCTCAGACTGCAGGCTTACTTGTAGTTCCTAGGGTTTGTAAGAGTAGAATGGGAGGCAGAGCCTTCAGCTTTCAGGCTCCTCTCCTGTGGAACCAGCTCTCAATTCAGATCAGGGAGACAGACACCCTCTCTACTTTTAAGATTAGGCTTAAAACTTTCCTTTTTGCTAAAGCTTATAGTTAGGGCTGGATCAGGTGACCCTGAACCATCCCTTAGTTATGCTGCTATGGACTTAGACTGCTGGGGGGTTCCCATGATGCACTGAGTGTTTCTTTCTCTTTTTGCTCTGTATGCACCACTCTGCATTTAATCATTAGTGATTGATCTCTGCTCCCCTCCACAGCATGTCTTTTTCCTGGTTCTCTCCCTCAGCCCCAACCAGTCTCAGCAGAAGACTGCCCCTCCCTGAGCCTGGTTCTGCTGGAGGTTTCTTCCTGTTAAAAGGGAGTTTTTCCTTCCCACTGTCACCAAGTGCTTGCTCACAGGGGGTCGTTTTGACCGTTGGGGTTTTTATGTAATTATTGTATGGCCTTGCCTTGCCTTAAAGCGCCTTGGGGCAACTGTTTGTTGTGATTTGGCGCTGTATAAATAAAATTGATTGAATTGATTGATGTACATTTATTATCATGTCAAGTGAGAAAATTAAAGTGGTTTCTTCAACTGTTCCGTTGAGCATATTTGTTGCTGTGCAATAGCAACGTCACATCATATAGATGTTTTTTGGTTGCTGCTGATCACCACAGTGCTGCCCCTACATTCCTGTGTATGCTGCATTGTAGTCATTTGGCACACATGCCTGCTGAACTGAAATTGAAATCTGTGCACCCTTACACACTGATGCTGCGTCATGTGCTGCTACGTTGTAAGATAGGGCCTGTCGATTAATCTGCACAACCAGATCTGACCTGCCACACCCTCTTCCTGCCCTCGGTGAATGTTGGAAGAAAGACTTTGTGTCACAGAAAATATTCTGAACACTGACAAAATCACTATACCTGCATTCTGAGTCTTGCATTACAGCATCACTTGTATTTGTTATTAGCTCAGTTATTCATGCACATATAAAACAAACTCAGTTTGAAGCAAGAAACAATTTTTCTTTCTTTTTTTTGTTTCTTTTTGATGAAACATTACAGAATTGGAAGATTAATGCCTGTGCATGTACACAGTGTTGCTTTTGCTCTGTATGTGGTATGTTTATTTGTAGCATACTGATCATGCTAACGTTGTGGATAAATGGTAATTCACTATGGTGTCGGCCACCTGCTGTGTGTGTGACTCATACCTAGAACTGTGCTCACACACACACACACACACACACACACACCTGGCTGTTCTAATTCAGGCACTGAATATTTCCTTTGACTGAATACAGTATTCTATCATTTTGAGTTTCTGAAGCAACGAAATGCATGGTGGTTGTTAGCGAGGTAGAGCTTTGTCAGTAAACAGGAGTCAATGTTTTCTCCTTTCACACAGGGTACAATGGTGTGCTCTAAAACTGTCACCTGTAATGAATCTGAGTGCGCTGTGATAAACAGCGTCAACAGGCCTGAGAGTATGGAGCTACAGCATCCATGTAAATCACGTCAGACTAGTCCGAGACTAATAAAATGTGCTGTCTGTGCAGTTGGCAATTCACTACTTAAAGTGTGATATTATTTATTTCTATAACAGTACCCAAATTAAAAGTAGTTTTCCAGTTTTACAATGCATACCGTTTGTCATTTTACCAGATTCTAAAATACTGCCAACAAAGGCTGCTTGTACATTGAAGACATTGTGTGCTATTAGTCTTTATTCAATTTTGATGCAAAATTTAAAAAAAAAAAAGGAAAATTACATTTATCCATTGAATGACAATTGTTCCACCTTACAAGAAAAAAAAAAATTGGTACAACGCCAATCATCTTTTCCATGTGTTCATTCCACCACCACCCCCCCCCAACACACACACGCACACACACACACACACACACACACACACACACACACACACACACACACACACACACACACACACACACACTCCTGACATGGACTGTAGAGCTGGTAACTCAGTGGTTAAGGAGTTGGACAACCAATATGTAGACCTGGATTTGATTCCCAGTCACTGCCTGTTTGTGTCCTCAGACAAACATTTGAAGAATTTCATCTGCATTCTGCCAGTCTACCCAGTTGTAAATGTGTACTGGCCTTGGCTGGTGAGTCAGATTGGTGTGCTGTCAAGGGGGCAAGAAGATGGTGACTTTTGAGCGGTGGGGATGGACCAGTTATGTGCCTTGGTGGTTACCTCAAGGCAGTTCCAAAGTGTGATGGATGTCACATTACATGGTACTAGCACACATGTTTAATATGTTTATCTCCCCTGCTTGAGCTTCCCTGTATATCATATTTGTTTTATATTTGTAATATCGTTACCCATCTGAAAACACACCTTTGCCAATGTAGTATTTTGAAATGAGTGTATATTTTAATAGCATGAAAAATAATGCATAAACTAAAATAAACCCAGCCTATTATGTGTTGTTGAGGTGTTCTCAGTGCATCAGTATGTAAAAACATTTTATAAATGTATTACATTTGGTTTTATTGACTATTTTCCCTTATGCTGCAATGCATTTTAGGTTTTGAGGCTTGTTTTCCAGCAAATGAGTTTTTTTTTTTTTTTTTTTGCAAATATGTATTCACCACAAATACCTTGTATACATATACTGCACATGTTGCATATTCTATTTAGTGGCAACATAGTGGCTGCAGCATCAAGCTGCAAAGCTTTCAATTAAGTTTTGCAGACACAATTTATCATGCCTGCAGCATTAATGACGACAGTAACATGGAATATTTGTGAGTGTTGACATCATATGTGTTAGGACATAGTATCAAGTGCTGAAAGAACAGAGAATATTGTTAAAAATGACAACAAAACAAACAAAAAATATACAATGATTTCAGGTTTATGCTTATGCCTATAATTCAGTTGAATTTCTAAAATTCACTTGCAGTTTAATTTATTTGATGCCAAAGCATTGTATGAGCAAGCTTAAAGTGTTCAAAAATGATCATTTTTCACAAATATTTTAAATGTGTCTGAATAATTTCTGAGATGTGCATGTCTAAGATGGGCCAGCGCTCACAATGTGACTGACTTCTATTTAGCTTTCACACCATGTGGCTAAGTTAAGATAATGTGCAGATTTTTTTGACGTATATTTTAATATACCACTAGTTTATAAAGTTTTTTGCTTTAATTACACACACACACACACACACACACATATATATATATATATATATATATGTAATGCCCCTGACCCACTTCCCCACTTTCCATAGCAGTAGAGCAACGAAACTTGGCACAGTTATTAGTCTTTTTCTACATAGGAACCACCCAGAGTTACACATTTCTCCCATTGTTTGATGCAGCTCTGGAGACCGTTTTTGTAGAACACCCCAGGTTGGTCCTCCAACCACGACGTGACTTCAGAAATCAAGGCTGCATCATCTGGGAAACGCTTTCCTTTCAAAAACAACTTCATGGCTGGGAAGAGGTGAAAGTCAGAGGGTGCAAGGTCAGAAGAGTAGGGGGGATGGGGGAGGAGTTCATAGCCGCACGCCTGTGCTTCTGATCTGGCGACATGCGAGTTGTGGACTGGAGCATTGTCCTGCAGGATGAGGATGCCTTTGCTGATCTTGCCCCGCCTCTTGATTTTGATAGCTTCTCTTAACTTCCTCAAAAGTGAAGCATAATAGGCTCCTGTAATTGTGGTACCCTTTGCCAGGAAATCTGTCATCACTACTCTGTCCTGGTCCCAGAACCCTGTGAGCATGACCTTGCCAGCGGAGGGCTGCACCCTTGCTGTCTCTGGATCATAGTGATGGACCCAGGTTTCATCCTGTGTAATCAGTCTTTTGAAAAACTTTGACTCATCTTCTTGGCACATCTCCAAATTCATCCTTGAGCACTCGACGCGTTCTTGCTTCTGGAAAGGTGTGAGCAACCTGGGAATCCATCTGACAGACACCTTATGCATATGCAAATGGTCATGAATGATAGTTTCCACAGACCCTGTATTAATCTTGACCTCTTGGGCTATTTGGTGAATAGATATGCGTCGATCTTCCAAAATGGCAGCCTCAACTTGACGGACAGATACCTCATAAATGGCAGAAGGGGGGCAACCAGATCTGGGAGCTGTTTCCACAGAGTTCCGACCATGTTTGAATTCACGATGCCAGCGTTTTACAAGGTCATATGATGGGGCATTATCACCATAAGTTACTTTCATTTCATCAAAAGTCTCCCGTGGTGTGCGTCCTTTCAAATACAAAATCCGGATCACTGCTTGACACTCAACAGGCTCCATTTCACACTTGACTCCGTTCAAGCACCTGTAAATCAGAAACCACAATTAGATCAGAGCTGTAATTTGCCACTTAATCCATAGAGATATAAATAATTGCACATGCAAAATTTCAGCTAGATTAAACAACTGGAAGTGTGTCAGGGGTATTACTTATTGAACGCCCCTCGTATATATAAACAATCAAATTTGTTAAAGGACCATTTGAGGTCACTGTCATGGTATTTGTAGTCTTAGTTATGTCCATAAGTATTTGGACAATTTTAAGCATTTTCTGCACCATCACCATCAACTTGAAATGGAACAATGTGTTTGAGGTGTAGACTTGTTCACCAAAAATATCACATTAACCTTTATGGAATTACCTCCACGGGGACAAACTAAATAGTTGTTTTACATTTGTAACACACACATGCATTGTTGCACCTCATGTAGATTCAATAACAGTGCAAATATTTCTATAACCAGAAAAACTAAATCTGCAAATTATAAGTGTTTAATTCTTTTCAAGTTGAAACAATTTATATTCTCTTTCAAGGATGAATTAAACTTGTAAATTAACACATCACATGAATACGTAAGTTGTTGATTGTCAAATCACTCTGCAGTGAAAGTGTTTACTGTAACATGAGGAGAGGGAGAGAGGAGCAAAAGAATGCAAGTAATTGAGGAGGAGAGATAAACTGGAAGAGGAGGAGAGGTGACAGGGAAATAACACAGAAGTGGCTTGTTGTCAAACTCCGAGGAGATCTTGTGGTGGAAGAGTGAGAAATGAAAATGAAGGAGAAGTGGGGAACAGGAAGAGCCTGGAAGCGGAAAAAGTGATGTATCCGAGGATGAGAGCAGAGCAAAGGAGAAGATGAAATGCATAAATGGGACAGGAGCAAGGAGGATGAGAGAGACTGTGGAGAGACAGAGAAATCAGCGAAGAAGGCTGGAGCTATGTAACAAATGAACAAAATACTAACGAACAGACCCTAAACTCTGTTAATCGACTCGTGCTCATTGTCAGAGAGTGTGTCGAACATTCCACCTGGACCTGCTGTAGGAGAATGATTGACACGCTCTCTTTCTTGGCTATCCCTCAAGATTGAGGATGACTGTCTTCTATCTGCACCAACTATATTGTGTATGTTTACATATGGCTGATGAGTCCAATCTTGGTGGTAGATATGTTGCATTGTGAGGACTATTCAGGCCAGCAGGGAGTGGAGATTTGAGAAGAAGTCCTTGTACATTTCTTCTGCCTCCCCTTTCTTCTGTTTCTTTCCTCCTGGATTATTCAAAGGTATCCATTGCATGATGAATGAGGGATCTCCAGGTGGTCCTCTCTTGGGCGAGTGTTCCCCATCTACTAACGTCATGGTTGCTGGGCCTGGGTGTTGCTTTAAAGCTGTAGTTACTTTCAGTTTTTCAATGTGATGTGCTGCAAAAATTGCTACTAAATTTATTGCTTATACAATACTTTTTAATTTGAGATTTTACGTCTGGCAAAGAGCATGCTTATTTATTTCTCTGTCTGTCTGTTAGCAGGATTACGTCAAAACTACTGCACAGATGTGACTGAATTTTCACCACAGGTAGCTATTAGGTCATAGAAGACTCCATAAAATTTTGGAGGTGATCCAGAGCTGGATTCTGGATCAAGATTTCACTTTGTATAGGCTTTGAAGGATTGCATCAAAATTGCTTCATGGATTCTCACCAAATTTGAACCACAGATAGATATTAAGGTATGGAAGATGCCACTGAATTTTTGGAGGTGGTTCAGATCTGGATTGATGGATGTCAGAAATCTCTGTTTGCTCTTGTTTTTATCTGTTTGTCTTTTCAGTGAAATTTTTTTAAAGTTTTTTTATGTGCATTGCATTGCATTGGTTTATCCTGTTTGGATTTATGGAAAGTGCTATGTAAATAAATTTATTGTTTGGAAGTTAAATAATAGAATAAATAAACTATAAAACACAAAAAAGTGCAAAATAGTGGGGAGCCTCGAGCTGCTGCGTCTATACTCATCGTCATTTTTATTAAACTTTATTGAAGGTTCTTATGTTAAGTAACAGTACATACACACTGTCATAAATAAAAAATAAAGAAAAATAAATAAATAAATAATACACAAACACTCTGAGAGATATGTGGGCCACAGACACACAGACAGACACGCAGACGCTTCTTGCTTTATTACCACAAGGCAAAATGTTCTCATGCGCCAGCTTCAACAAAGATCATCAACAAAACTCCCACTTTTCTATAGGAATATATCTTATACTTCCTACGGGCACTGCACTAGTCTTAAAAAATTACAACATGTCCCGAATTTGGAGGTTCACTCGTCCTCATATGCATCTATCTGAACCCAAAATTCCACTCCTGAATATGTAGATTTTTCACTGCCTTACTGATGGTAATATCTTCGTGTGTGTGTGTGTGTGTGTTTCTCACTGACTCATTGACTTAGTGACTCCATTAATCCTGTGCTTGTGCAGCTTAGTGCATAGAACATAAAATTAATTTAGCCTCTAATGTATAAAATATTCCATATGGGATTCAATTACATAGATTACAGCCTTGAAAGTTTTTCCACAGTTTATCTGTAGTCTGTGGTCACGGTTCCACTCCCAAACATGCACTTTGTTGCAGCTAATAAAGGCTAAATAGAAGAATGGCAATAAGTGACAGGAGAAGATAATCTGTCCTGATAGAGGACATGATGTTTGCATGCGTGCCTGATCGGTCTGAGCATGTGTGCACAAGTGGGTGTCGAGATACATTGAGGGGAAGGGTACGGATAATAGGTGCGCTTTATAACCCGAGTAGAGTGACATATGAGCAGAGAGGAGAGCAGAAGAAGGGAGATGGATGGACTAGAGCAGCAGGATGAGTGTAGATAATGGCTCGACATAATATCTGGGGGAAAAGGAGAGAGAGCGAAAACGACAGCGCGGAAACTGGGGAAGAGTATAGAGAGGGTGAGAGACAACACGAAAAGTGAAGGAGAAGCGTCGATGGATGCAAGGAAGGATGTATGATTGGATTGATGGATAGAGGAACAAGTGCAGATAATGGGTACAGATCTAATGTCTGGAATGAGGAGAGACCGGGGACGGGCAGGTATGAACAGTTATCTGAGCAGGAGTGTAGCAATGAGTATGGATAATGGGCTCCATCTACTGCCTGGAGGGAAGAGAGGTTACAGAGATAAGTAACAGGGATGGAAAGATGAATGAGTGGAGGGATGGCATTATGTTTGCAGTTGGTTGCGTGCAGTGCAGCTTGAACACACACTGACTACATATTTATTAATTGTGCAGCATTCTGTCTGCTGTGCATCTTCCCTGAGGCCGGTTGACACTATGACATGTCTCTCCATCAGTGTTTCCATGACAGATCTCTGCGCAGGTCTCGAACGCGACCAATAAACTGATTCCGGTGAGTATACTGTATGTAGCACAGGTAATGGGCTTCATCTAATGTCTGCTGGAGAGGAGAACAGAGGAGCGAGGATGGAAAAAGAAGAGATGGATGTGTTGATAGAGAGGACCGGAGGGATAGGGCTGAGTCTAAAATATGGTTAGAAGTGAAGTCTGGAGATAGCATGCAGGAGGAGAGTGCTGGAGAGAGGAAACGGCGAGCATCAGTGATGAGATAAGCCTGATGTGTGGTGGAGTGGTAAGAAGACGGGAGGGAGGAAAAGATGTTCAGACAGGACAGTCGGTGAATTCAGCAAAGAGAGCGGGAGAGCGAGGATAGATGGACAGTGGAGAGATGAGTGTATGTTTAAACCTAATGTCTGGAGGGCAGACATCCATCTATTTGACTGCTCACTTTCTACAGGCTAATTACTGGAAAACAGAATTGTATTTATTTATTTTATTTTTTGTTCTCCTTCCTTGCCTCTGTGTTTCAGTGTTCCATGTGATAGTGAGGTCTGATCATATCAGCATTGTTAGCTCAGATCCTCAAACATCTTCCATGTTCTAATTAGAGCCTGACCGATACAGGATTTTTAAGGCTGATACCAATTTTGATATTTGATAATTCTGAAATCAGAAACATCAACTGATATCCCTTTCCTCCCTCTGAAACACATAGCATGAATAAAGATTTCCATTTGCTTTTTGTAGTTTTTATAATGAGCCATCACATAGTGCAGTTTTAAAAAAATAACTTTTTTTATTGACATTCACAGGATTTGCACAATACTTGAAACTAGAGCACAGCGCTTGTAGAGCTCAAACCTCCGCCAACACTAGTTTCCAATTCCACCAATTTTTCTGTTGGAAAATAATTTCAAGGTCAAAGTCCCATTTGAAATGGCTTTCCATAAACTTATGCTGTGTTTACACATAGGTAGGATGTGTTATGAATGTCATATTAGTGTCATTCTTGGCACATTCCTGACATTCTTAATGTAACTTAGGTTTATAGGTTTCTTAATAGTGCGTGTTGGTGCATGATATTCGTGATTTTCATGGAGCATGTTTTTGGCTGTCCAAAAACCTTACACGAATGTCACGCACCACCCTCATTTCGCCTCATGTCATGGAGGTCACAGCTGAGCGTGTTGATCCGTCTTGATTAGTGGTGATCCTTAATAGAGCATGGCCACGATCTTCTCTGACGTGCGCACAGTTAAACCCTGCTGTACCTCATTCAGTTTCATTGCTGCAGTATGCTGAAGGACAGTGACGCCAAATCGGCTAAAAGTTTTGTTCCAGTGCTCCTCAGTGCGCTCCTGCAGGTGTTTCACCTGCTGCTGCTGTGCCTGATGTTTGGGAAAATGAGCGAGATGAGAGTCACGTGGAGCCACACATCTGGCTCTCTCCATCTCCTCCTCCTTTCTGTGCCACTCCATGACACAGAGCCCAACTGAGCATGCAGTCACAAAGTTCCTCTGCTGTGGATTAATCTAGTTTTTGAGGATTGTGTGGAGACAATTCACCTCATTCACAATGTGACAGAATGAAATGATGCGCTGTTACACACAATAGCACTGAACAGCGCGGAACATTATTCTTGACCGTGCATAATGGTTCCTGGTAATTCTCCATCAACACGTGCCATTAACCGTAACGCGTGGTAACAGGTTGCAGCAGTTCCTATGAGGACACCTGATGTCTCTCCCTCAAACCATCACATTCATGACTTGTCGTTATATGTAAACACAGCATAAATTACATGTGATCAAATGTCAGAAGTATGTATTGATGTTCATGCACTTGAATCAAAGGTTATTGTGGTGTTGGAAGGTTTTTTTTTTTCAACTTTTTCAGTTTCTGAATTCTTTTTCAGGTCATTTTTCATTGGCTATCTCTGCTATGCACAATTTGTCATTGCTTTTTGGCACTTGGTTTCTGACTAATAACCGGAAGATAGACAAACAGGCATAGGATTATGGTTAATGTACACCAGATGGGCTTTTCAATACTAAATTTAAATGTCCACAAAATCCACAGTCCAAAACAGATCAAACTTTGTACGGCAACAGTGAGTGCGACCAAAAAAAAAAAAAAAAAAATCAAATTAAAAATTATTGTAAATTCAATAAATTTAACTGCAATTTTTGCAATACATCACAAAAATAAATATACTTGAAAAATTGAAAGTAACTACAGCTCCAGTCTCATGGTGCTAAAGTGCCTGATGCAGCTCTCTGCCACTCACAGATTAAAGGTACTGTATGTAAATTTTTACCAAAGGCCAAAGTATGGCCATTGGGTATTGAGAAGACTGCATCTGTCTGTCTGCCCGTCTGTCTGTGCTCAGCATATGTCCAGTCCTATTACTGGCAGGGTCTTCAAATTCACAGGGAACATTCTTGGGACACAGACGTTGGACAAGTTCAGAGATGATTAACCTTGACCAATTTTAAGAGGTCATAGGGTAACATTATATTTTTATGCTCTTAGGACAGAGGGTATTTTAGCATAGGGTATTTGTATGTGTGTGTATGTATATAATGATACATTTATTGTTATTTACATTAATTATTAAGATTCTATTGTCTTATTTACAATTTGTACATGTTTGTTTATTTATTTTATTCATTCATTTCAAACGTAACCGTCATCAGCAAAGTTGACTCCATCTACAACATTCACATCTTCACATTGTCATGCTAGAAAAGGAGTATGTAGAAGTATGAACTTTTATTATATGGCTGCGATGCTATGCACGCTCTGATTGGCTAATTACCGGTCTGATATTTTCCCATATCAGACCGGTTTCCATGACAAGTCAGTCCACAACACTCATTTTCATTACAAACCAGGAAGCTAAAAATACAATTAGATAAACAAAGTTTGGACATGTAGGTACTCCATTGAAAGCTAACTATCTAACAACCAGCAGCCATCAGCAGTTTTCATATTCGGGAAATACTGTAAGTTTCCGTGTTTATATATATATATATATATATATATATATATATATATATATATATATATATATATATATATATATATATATACAAGGTCTCTTAGATAATAAACCGACCCTTTTATTTTTTTTTTAACTATATGGATTTGAATGGCATGCGATTACACCAATCATGCTTGAACCCTCGTGCGCATGCGTGAGTTTTTTCACGCGTCGGTGACGTCATTTCCCTGTGGGCAGGCCTTGAGTGAGATGTGGTCCCGCCCTCTCGGCTGAATTCCTTTGTTTCCCACCGCTGCTCGAGACGGCGCGCGTTGCTTTATCAAAATTTTTTCTGGACCTGTGAGGAATATCCGAGTGGACACTATTCGAGAAATTAAGCTGGTTTTCTGTGAAAAGTTTAACGGCTGATGAGAGATTATGGGGTGTTTCTGTCGGTGTAAGGACTTCCCACGGAGCGGGACGTCCTGCAGCGCTTCCAGGCGCTGTCGTCGGCCTGTTTCGAGCTGAAAACATCCTAATTTAAGGCTTAATTCACCCAGGACATCGTGAGAGAACAGAGAAGATTCAGAAGAGGCCGGCATGAGGAATTTATGCGGACATTCCACTGTTTAAGGACATTTTTTTAATGAAAGACGTACGCGCAAATTCGCCGAGTTGTTTCCGTGACGACTCGGCAAATCTGTGTGCGCCGCGACAGGAAAAACACCTCCATGTTGAAATCCATTTGTAGAATTCAGGCGGCTTTTAATGGCTTTCAACAAGTGAGTAACTGAGAAATTGTTTAACAGCTTGGGCATGTTCCAACTTGCCCGTTAAGATTTCCAACGGAGGTGTTTTTCCTGCCGCAACCCCCCGCGGTCGGGTCCAGCCCGACATGCGACTCTGCCCGCACGTTCTTTCATTACAAAATGACCGTTAACAATGGAATGTCCGAATAAACTCCTCATGCCGACTTCTTCTGAAAGTTCTCTGTTCTCTGACGACTTACTGCGTCAACAGAGCCTGAAATGTGGAAGTTTTCAACTTGAAACGGCGAGACGCTGCCGCCTCGAAGCGCAGATCGCCGTCAGGCGCCATGGACCGTCCTTAAAGCGACACTACCAGACCAAAATCTCTCATCAGCCGTTAAAATTTTTACCGAAAACCAGCTGAATTTATTGAATGGTGTCCACTCAGTTGTGCCTTACAGTTTTGAAAAAATTTTTATCAAACAAAGCAACAGTCTCTGAGCCATTCCTAAACAATGAAAAAAATCGACGAGCGGGTGGACGACTCCTTACTCAAAGACTGCCCACAGGCGAATGACGTAACCGACAGGCGTGAAAAAACTCTCGCATGCCCACGAGGGTTCAAGCATGTCTGATGTAATCACACCTGATTCAAATCCATATGGTTTTTGAAAAAAATAATAAGGTCAGATACTTTTCTAATAGACCTCGTATATATATATATATATATATATATATATATATATATATATATATACGAGGTCTGTCAATAAAGTATAGGTCCTTTTTATTTTTTTCAAAAACTATATGGATTTCATTCATATGTTTTTACGTCAGACATGCTTGAACCCACGTGCGCATGCGTGAGTTTTTCCACGCCTGTCGGTGATGTCATTCGCCTGTGAACACTCCTTGTGGGAGGAGTCGTCCAGCCCCTCGTCGGAATTCCTTTGTCTGAGAAGTTGCTGAGAGACTGGCGCTTTGTTTGATCAAAATTTTTTCTAAACCTGTGAGGCACATCGAAGTGGACACGGTTTGAAAAATTAAGCTTGTTTTCGGTGCAAATTTTAACGGCTGATGAGAGATTTTGAGGTGATACTGTCGCTTTAAGGACTTCCCACGGTCGCGCAGCGCTCTCAGGCACCGTCATCAGCCTGTTTCTAGCTGAAAACCTCCACATTTCAGGCTCTATTGATCCAGGACGTCGTGAGAGAACAGAGAAGTTTCAGAAGAAGTCAGTTTCAGCATTTTATCCGGATATTCCACTGTTAAAGGAGATTTTTTTAATGAAAGACGTGCGGACGGATTGCAGCGTCGGCTCGCAGCCGCTTCGACGCTCCGCCATAGGAAAAACACCTCTGTTGGAAGCCTTAAGGACAAGTTGGAACATGTCCAGCTGTTAAACAATTTCTCATATACTCACTCCACTGAAAGCCATCAAAAGCCGCCTGGATTTTACAAATGGTTATCAACACGGAGGTGTTTTTCCTGTGCCGCCGCACCGCGCCGGCTGCGTCCCGACTCGCAGACCCATCCGCACGTCTTTCATTAAAAAAATCTCCTTTAACAGTGGAATATCCAGATAAAATGCTGAAACCGACTTCTTCTGAAACTTCTCTGTTCTCTCACAACGTCCTGGATCAATAGAGCCTGAAATGTAGAGGTTTTCAGCTTGAAACAGGCTGACGACGGCACCTGAGAGCGCTGCGCGACGTCTCGCACCGTGGAAAGTCCTTAAAACGACAGTATCACCTCAAAATCTCTCATCAGCCGTTAAAATTTTCACCGTAAACCAGCTTAATTTTTCGAACCGTGTCCACTTCGATGTGCCTTACAGGTTTAGAAAAATTTTGATCAAACAAAGCGCCAGTCTCTCAGCAACTTCTCAGACAAAGGAATTCCGACGAGGGGCTGGACGACTCCTCCCACAAGGAGTGCTCACAGGCGAATGACGTCACCGACAGGCGTGGAAAAACTCACGCATGCGCACGAGGGTTCAAGCATGTCTGACGTAAAAACATATGAATGAAATCCATATAGTTTTTGAAAAAAATAAAAAGGACCTATACTTTACGGACAGCCCTCGTATATATATATATATATATATATATATATATATATATATATATATATATATATATATATATATATAATAGCAATATAATAAACAAATTATTAACCTCACTCTCCCGGTCTGTACGGGGATATCAGACCGATGTGTTGTCAGTGCGAAAAACACGGAGGTCAGTCAATCAATAAATTATAAATAATATTTACATTTGATTGGCATCTGCAGGAGAGCATGTGTGTGGGCATACATGAGCTTTTGATAAGAGGAGAAGTTAGCATGCACGCCGATGTCAGCAAAATGTCTTGTAATTCACTCCAAGGGCCTTATGTTACAAAAACACTGTTTTTAGTTTTAGAAGTGTTTATTTCTCATGAGCATTTACATAATATATATAAAGAGGTTATGTTTACACACAAACAAAGCGGGGTTTGCAGCTAACTAGACCAGCCTGTGATGTCACCACTTTAACATCCACGAAATGTCTTGTAAATCACTTCAGCTTTGTTATCAAGGTTCCAAAAACATCATTTTAAGTTTCAGAAGTGTTTACCTCTCAATAGCTTTTACATAATATATGACAAAAAGGTTATATTTACACACAAGTGAAACAGAGTTTGCAGCTAGCTATGTAGACTAGAACTAATGTCATGGTGCCACTCTACTCTGCTGTCACCCCCACTCCTAAAAAAAAAAAAAACAACATAAAACAAAAAGTGGAATAGAATGAAACAGAATGTGACTTTTTTACCTCTTAAAATAGGTCAACGTTAGCCATTGTTGAACTTGTCCAAGGTCTGTGTCCCAAGAATGTTTCCTGTGAATTTGAAGACTCTGGCAGTAGTATGACTGGACTAATGCTAAACACAGACAGATGGACTGACAGATGCAAAGTCTTTGCATCCTTCGTAATCAGCTTCCATCTGCTGCAGCCAGGTTAAATGTGGGCATCTATTTGGCTTTGTCCAGCCACTGGCATCCTCAATAAACAGCTTTTTGAAATTTTTGATGATTTATCCAGTATCCACTATCTATTACTACCAACTGGTAGACGCTAATCAAAGCAGCTTTTTCAAATTATCTGATCCATCAAACTTCCCAAGGTTTGTACTAATTTTGTATTCTTACTTTAGAGAGTTATGAAATGACAACATTTGTTTTTGAGTTATTGTCTACACAAGCAGGCTGGAATGGACTAACTCACTCACCCACTTATCTGCATATTTGATTTCCAAGCCCTTTGCTTTTGTTCCCATTTCAGGGAACATCAAGTTACAGTGAGTGTAAACATATTGATGAGGATGGGACAGGCCAAGCAATTGTGAATAACCATGAATTAGAGCACAAGCATTATGAATGTACTTGGATGTATATTACATTACATCATGTAAAGCCCATTTGTTTTGTGTTTACATAGGCAGTGTATTGATAGCAGCACTGTTTGTCAAGACACTTGATATTTTGTTTCTGACCAATTGGGAACTGGTTTTAGTGTAGTACTAATTCTCTATCCTACACTGTCCAACATGAACTGGATGTTGGGAATGGTTGTGGGAACCAATGACTGATCCTGTGATCCTTGCGGAATCAATGGATACCCTGTTTGCAGCACTTAGCTGAGTGAGGAATTTGATTATCTGGGTTTCCATTTGTCCTGGATCAAGTCCAAGATCCAGTCTTTCAATTACTTCTTGGAGCCGGCCATCATAAGTGTATCTGTATGCAGTGAAAGTGTTGAATTTGTATATTAACGTATCTCAGCAATATCATTCATGTTTATGGATCCTTGGCCTTTGAGATCCAGTGACAGCTGGGAAAAACTTATGGAGTCATTATGTCACTCGGCAGAAGTGCTTGGTGATGCTGACATCGTTGCAGGAGAATGAAGTGCCAAGTCTTTAGGGTCCTGGAGTCCCTGTCTTGTTGTATAGTTGTGAGACTAAAATAATGTTAACCAGTGACCCGGGGAAATGACGAGATGTATTTGGTACTCGATTCCTCAGAGGGTTCTTTAGGACCACTGGGGTGACATGTGTCTCTGTGCATGAGCTAGTACACAGGTACCACAGTGTTGAAGATGCCAGTGGATAGCGAAGGTCAGGGGGATGCCCACTTCTCACCTGTGTATAGCTGATAGATGGTTACTTTTGAGAGGTGGTGATAGACCAGTTGTGTGCCTAGGTGGTTGCCCCAAGGCAATTCCATTGTGTAATGGATGTGGCAATGTACAGCAAGTCTGCAGGGTCTAGGTTGCTCCTGACTTACTGTTTGGTTATGAGACTTTGATGCTAACCATTTGACCTAAGGTGACAGCTGGATGTCTTTAGTACTAGGTTTCATCAGAGCATCCTTGGGTACCACTTAGAGAGACTTGCATTGTGGTGGAACAGCAGTTTCGACATTTTTGCCAAGTAGCAAATTTCTCTGGGCGTGATTTACCATGCAGGTACCTGATGTCACCTACGCCTGACTAAGGCCAAATGAATGCAAATGTAACACCTTGCTGCTGCAGATGAAGGCCGCTTTTGAGAAGTGGAGATGGACCAGTTATGTACATGAGTGGTTGCCATCCAGAACTCAAGGTGGCACTGCAATGTGGTGGATGGTGTGACACACAGTACCAGTGCACACTCTCAAACTTGACCTGAGTAGGAATGGGTCTACAACATCTTCAATCCTCATTCAGTAGACATGTGTCAAACCTGCTTCTCTAGCATGAAAGTGGTTTTATTTTGCAGAAGACGCAACGGCCTGTTATTGCCTTGCATATAGACTCCTTTGCCTTATTTTTCTCTTTCCTGTGTCTCCTTTTTCATGTTGTAACAAAGCAGATAAAACAGCAGTGTGCCTGTCTACTGTATAGCACAGTCCGCTTATTAGTGTCAGTGTTAATGCTCACACCTGAGAAATAAAAGAAGCTGCATTCATTGTGCCATACATATTCATCACAACTCTATGCACTTTCACTATACTTGATCTAACGGAGCTGACTTTTTAATGACGGAGATTGTAGCGAAAACCTTTGTTGAACAGAATAAACCTGCTAACCATTTCTCCTATTAGTATAAAAGTCAGGACTTGAAATAATGGAAATCTATCTTAAAGTGTTTTTTATGGGCTGCAGTGTGACCACAGCACCTTCGGTGAGCCCTAGCATAAATTCTACGAGTGTCTGGATTTTATGGCCGGATGTGGATACAGCACAACTCTTTTACAAGAAGTTCCATTATTGGGTTTTTGAATCTCCTGAATCTCCTGTTGTGTTTCCTTCCAGGCTGAGATTTAGTCTCTGGGACTGCCACAGGACACGATTCAAATCATTTCAAGGCTTATCAAACCAATTTCTTTTCATTCCCTGTGGATGTGACTATTATCTACCAGGAAGATTGAAAATATTATCTTTGACAATATTTAACTTGCTGTCAAGGAAGTATTGCAGACAGGAAAATGCATCCCATGTGAGACAGTGACTGTAACGCTTTAATGTAAGCGTACATGTCCGCTTTTATGAAACTAGAAGACATTAGGTTAAACATATCCCAGCATGCCTCAACCCAGCCACTATCAATCAATCAATCAATTTTTTTTTATATAGCGCCAAATCACAACAAACAGTTGCCCCAAGGCGCTTTATATTGTAAGGCAAGGCCATACAATAATTATGTAAAACCCCAACGGTCAAAACGACCCCCTGTGAGCAAGCACTTGGCTACAGTGGGAAGGAAAAACTCCCTTTTAACAGGAAGAAACCTCCAGCAGAACCAGGCTCAGGGAGGGGCAGTCTTCTGCTGGGACTGGTTGGGGCTGAGGGAGAGAACCAGGAAAAAGACATGCTGTGGAGGGGAGCAGAGATCGATCACTAATGATTAAATGCAGAGTGGTGCATACAGAGCAAAAAGAGAAAGAAACAGTGCATCATGGGAACCCCCCAGCAGTCTACGTCTATAGCAGCATAACTAAGGGATGGTTCAGGGTCACCTGATCCAGCCCTAACTATAAGCTTTAGCAAAAAGGAAAGTTTTAAGCCTAATCTTAAGAGTAGAGAGGGTGTCTGTCTCCCTGATCTGAATTGGGAGCTGGTTCCACAGGAGAGGAGCCTGAAAGCTGAAGGCTCTGCCTCCCATTCTACTCTTACAAACCCTAGGAACTACACTACACCCTGCTATTGAGGTGGGTGCCATTACTGAGGTATCACCTAGATTTACAGAATTTGAGGGTATCTCTCTAGGCATGCTGATGAAACTCATAACATCAACAAAAAGCACAACCTGTTTATTTGATCCTATACCAAGAAAACTGTTTAAGGACCTGTGGCCCACTCTTGGGCTGACTATGCTGGAAATTATTAATCTTTCTTTAACTTCTGGATCTGTTCCTAAATGTTTCAAATCTGCAGTGATTAAACCATTACTTAAGAAACCTAATCTTGACCCTAGTGTATTGACAAACTATCGGCCGATATAAAATCTTTCATTTTGCTCTAAAATTCTGGAAAAAGTGGTGTCATGGCAGCTCGTGGACTGTCTTACTGAGAATAATCTCTTTGAGCCACTGCAGTCTGCTTTTAGAAAATATCATTCCACAGAGACGGCTCTCACTAAAGTGGTGAATGATCTTCTACTTACAATGGATTCGGACACCACTACGGTTCTGGTGCTGTTAGATCTCAGTGCTGCATTTGATACCGTGGATCATCATATTCTACTTGATAGGCTGGAAAATCACTTTGGGATTACTGGGAGTGCCCTTGCATGGTTGACGTCATACTTGACCAGTCGTTCTTACTGTGTTTTGTACAGTAACACTACCTCTAACCTTAGTGAAATGAAATTTGGGGTTCCACAGGGGTCCATCTTAGGCCCCCTGCTTTCCTCCCTTTATATAGCACCCCTTGGGCACATATTGCGGCGTTTTGGGATTACCTTTCACTGCTGTGTTGATGATACGCAGTTATACATGCCGATAACTGCTGGTAATCTCAGTCACATAAAACCCTTAGATGATTGCCTTGCATTACTGAGAAGTTGGATGTCTAGACACTTCCTACTTTTAAATTCTGATAAGACTGAAATGATGGTTCTTGGTCAAGTGAGACATCGGCATCAATTTGACTGATTAACGCTTAGCCTCGGCTCGTGTGTCATACATCACCCTGACGAAGTGAGGAACCTTGGGGTAATTTTTGATCCTACATTGTCCTTTGACCTCCACATTAGAAATATTACAAGGACTGCTTTCTTCCACCTGCAAAATATAGCGAAGATTTGTCCCATCCTGTCTATGGCTGATGCTGAGACCCTGATCCATGCATTTATCTCTTCTAGATTGGACTACTGCAAAGTTCTAATTTCTGGTTTACCACAGTCCAGCATTAGGGCTCTCCAATTGGTTCAAAATGCTGCAGCCAAACGTTTGAGATGAAGCAGAAAGTTCGACCACATTGCACCCATTTTGGCATCACTCCACTGGCTTCCTGTCCCAGTGAGATCAGATTTTAAGGTTCTGCTACTAGTCTATAAAATTGTTCATGGACTGGCCCCTCCCTACCTAGCTGACCTAATTAAACCTTACGTACCAGCCTGGACTTTGCATTCTCAGGGTGCAGGACTACTTTGTGTCCCTAGGGTAAATAAGAACTCTACAGGTCATAGAGCTTTTTTTTTTATTGTGCCGCTGTTCTGTGGAATGATCTCCCCGTGTCAATAAAACTTTCAAGTCCAGACTTAAGACGCACTTCTTTTCCCTTTCATATGGCTAGCATACTGGCATAGTATAATGCTTCGCTTTTTATTCTTTTAATTCATTTTATTAGGAAACGTAGCGTGCCGCGGCCTCAACTTTACCTAAATTCTGGGTCTTTTAGTGAAGCTTAGGGCTAGTGGCTGGCAATCACCTTAGTATCCTGTTTTTCTTGATGTTTAATGCTGGCAAATTATACTGTATTTCTTGTCTTTGTGATAGCTGATTCTGTTTTTTCTCTCTAAGGTGCAGCTCCATCCAGAGATAGGTGTGGTATTTGTGCTGGAAACCCTCCTGTCCTGTGCACCAACAGCATTTCTTGTATATTTGTTTTGTGAATTGTTCTGTAATTTGTGTGTGTAGCATGGCCCGAGCAGAGGGTCACCCTTTGAGTCTGGTCTGCTTGAGGTTTCTTCCTCAGAAGGAGTTTTTCCTTACCACAAAAGTTGTGTTTTGGTTGGACATGGAAAAACACAAAGGATGTGTTTTGAGATTTATCAGCTCTGGCACCCATTTTCAGGCTCCAAAGTCTCCACGCCCGTACGGACAAAATGGCGATATGATGCAAAACGTTTGTGGATTTGCCTAAACTTATCTGCATGTGGACTGGCCCTAAGACTTATTTTTGGAATTGAGTAATCTATCAATTTTTTTAAATTATTCAATTAAACTTACTTTTTGAAATTTTTTAATCTGTTGATTATTTTCTGATTTCTCAATTATCCTTTGGTTAATGTACCAATAAATGTCATGGGATATTTCCTTTTGAAGGTGCACATGTGCATCTTTAACTCAGTAAATGTAAAGAAACATTTTAAATGACTGTTTAGAAAGGCAGCTCTTACCTCAATATTCATCTGTGGTGGTGCTGCAACTGTCCATTAAAGTCCATGAATGACAAATGTTAGTGTTGTTTTTTTTTCCTTTTACCCCTTTCCTTTTCCTTTTACTCTCACCTATGGTCATGAGGGTTGGGTTTTGACTGAAAGAACTAGATCGAGGGTACAAGCGGCTGAAATGGGTTTCCTCAGGAGGGAGGCTGGTGTCTCCCTTAGAGATAGGGCGAGAAGCTCGGTCATCCATGAGGCGCTCAGAGTAGAGCAACTGCTTCTTCACGGTGAAAGGAGTTAATTGAGGTGGTTCAGACATCTGGTAAGGATACCCCCTGGGCACCTCCCTAGGAAGGTGTTCCAGGCACGTCCAGCTGAGAAGAGACCCCGGGGAAGACACAGGACGAGGTGGAGAGATTATGTCTCCACACTGGCCTGGGAAAGCCTTGGGATCCCCCCAGTCAGAGGTGGTTAATGTGTTCTGGGAAAGGGAAGTTTGGGGTACCCTGCTGGCACTATTGCACATGTGACCAGATTCCAGATAAGCTGTTAAAGATGAATGAGTGATTATTTTTATTAGACCAGTGTCCTATGGGGCTTCACTGACAATGACCCAGTAGGAGGTGACCCGTCATGTTAATATTAGAACCTGTCAGGATGTGTCTGGTGCTTTCAGTGCATGTGTGCATTGATCACATGAACATTCCACTTGATGAGCTGGATTTAAGTGGAAAATACCACATAACATGAAAAACATGGGAATCAGCACCATGCAGGAAGTGACTTGTTTTTTGCCTTGTACACTGTCATAATACCTTTGATCCTTCACCACTGGAGTAAACTGCAACTAAAAAAAAAGAAATTAATTAATTAAAATGTGATTCATCCACAGATTGGATGCCTGAAGTATGTACACCACTAACAACTGGTGGTCCCACTGGACAAGGATGTTCCAAGCTCCAATAACTTCTAAATAAATTTACTTGTTAAATAATTAAATAAATAAATATATCAACATATAAAAGTGACCTTGGGCTGATGCAAGACAGTGGACCTCATTCCATAACCACTTGTATGAACAGATTTGTTCGTACATAGTGTGTGCAAGTGAAAGAAGAGAGAGAGAGAGAGAGAGAGAGAGAGAGAGAGAGAGAGAGAGAGAGAGAGAGAGAGAGAATTTAATGCATCCAACAGTTATTTTGTAATTTTTTGTAATTTTTAATAGGTGTGAGCACACTCTCGGGGTGGTCCAGAACTGTAGTAGCAGTTGCACAACTAAAAATAAGATGGTCTCATCCAAACCTGTGCTTTAAATATTTGAATAAATATTTCATTACATTGAATAATTTTTGTTTGAAAATCCTACATAAATTACACTAAACTGCACTGTTGCTTTCCTGTTTAGGTCTGCATTATACTGCTACATTTACACATTTAGTCAAGGGCTATCATTATATAATTAATTTTAAGATAAAGTTACACCAAAATATTCCTTTTTTAATTCTACAGTGATTAGCTCTTGACATTCAGTGGAATGAAATGGAATTCGATAGAAAACAGCACTTGTTAGATTTCCCCTGTTCTTGTGTTTATGCAAATCTTAGATCTGCTTCATAAAGTTTTTCTCACTGCTCTGATCAGTTCAGCGTCATGTTGCTACAATTAAACTCAACAACTGCATTGCTGTGTGTGTGTGTTTGTGCGAGACGGAGGGAGCGAGATAATTAAATCTAGCACCATGTTTCTACCTGTGGCTGTGTGTGGGTGGTAATTAAATCTCTCTCTCACTATATCAGTGCAGATGTGACACTTACTGACAGAATGATTTACTGAGACATAATGGCAGTTATAATATTGCACAAACTTATACACATGTACAGTGGTTACGCCCTCTACTGGCAGGGGGAAATAGCTTGCTGTATATATCCAAGAAAAAAAATGAATGGTGCTAACCAGTCAATGTGTCCACCAGGGGCGGAGTTAGCCTATTTTTAGGGGTGCTCAAGCACCCCTAAATATAAATATATTTTAAGCACGCCTAATATATATATATATATATATATATATATATATATATATATATATATATATATATATATATATATATATATATATATATATATATATACGAGGGCTGTCCGTAAAGTATAGGTCCTTTTTATTTTTTTCAAAAACTATATGGATTTCATTCATATGTTTTTACGTCAGACATGCTTGAACCCTCGTGCGCATGCGTGAGTTTTTCCACGCCTGTCGGTGACGTCATTCACCTGTGAGCACTCCTTGTGGGAGGAGTCGTCCAGCCCCTCGTCGGAATTCCTTTGTCTGAGAAGTTGCTGAGAGACTGGCGCTTTGTTTGATCAAAATTTTTTCTAAACCTGTGAGACACATCGAAGTGGACATGGTTCGAAAAGTTAAGCTGGTTTTCAGTGAAACTTTTAACAGCTGATGAGAGATTTTGAGGTGATACTGTCGCTTTAAGGACTTTTCACGGTGCGAGACGTCGTGCAGCGCTCTCAGGCAGCGTCATCAGCCTGTTTCAAGCTTAAAACCTCCACATTTCAGGCTCTATTGATCCAGGACGTCGTGAGAGAACAGAGAAGTTTCAGAAGAAGTCGGTTTCAGCGTTTTATCCGGATATTCCACTGTTAAAGGAGATTTTTTTAATGAAAGACGTGCGGGCGGATTGCAGCGTCGGCTCGCAGCCGCCGCGACGCTCTGTCACAGGAAAAACACCTCTGCTGGAAGCCTTAAGGACAAGTTGGAACATGTCCAGCTGATAAACAATTTCTCATATACTCACTCCACTGAAAGCCATCAAAAGCCAACTGGATTTTAACAAATGGTTATCAACACGGAGGTGTTTTTCCTGTGCCGCCGTGCCGCGTCGGCTGCGTCCCGACGCGTGGACCCGTCCGCACGTCTTTCATTAAAAAAATCTCCTTTAACAGTGGAATATCCGGATAAAATGCTGATAAAATATATATATATATATATATATATGCTTCTATACTACTATATTTTTAAACAACCTATTTCAAGCATTATGCCAAAAATATGTATTACAAGAACACAGTAATTTGATCATCTCCCCTTCTTGGGCAAATGGTTCAATCCACAAAGCGCCCTACATTCATCTCTCTCTCTCTCTCTCCATCTGCAACTGTGTCTGCTCTGGCATGTGTTTGTGTCACATGGTGCTGCTGCGGGTGGAGCTCATTTAGCAGAGGCGCTGTCCTGTGAGCGCTGGTGGTAACCTCGCCCAGCCGCGCTGTCAAGTGATTGCCAGACGACTGTCACATTTGCAAGGTATTTATTCACAGTTTATGTCTCTGAATGTGAAGAGCAAGTACAACTTTCTGAAAAGTGCTTATTTTACTCACCTGGCTACCTATCGCAAAACACAGTATATTTCTCTACAAATTAGTGCGCGCTGTGCGTGGTCAGATGTAAGATTGATTCAGTGTTGTCTTTTTTTTCAACTAAATCCTCTTGTCAGCTACTAAATGGTGCTTGCCCTTCAATCTGTGTAGCTTCCATGAACAAATCACTCTCCTACATCAAATACCATGTACACAGATCTGACCTTAAATGCTTAGTTAAGGTCCTTAACTAAGCATTTCAGAATTAAGACAGTAAACTTTACCACAAAGGTTAATGCACAGCATGATAATAAGTGAACAATTTAAATTCATGCTAAAAAGGCATAAATCATAAAACTCATTTTGTATTTTTATTTGTTGGCAGTAAGTGGCAAGCCTGCAGTACAGTGATGGATATCAGAGCATTTTTTTCAAAAGCAAAAAAGCTTCAGGTGAGGTTTGTGCACTCTATAGACCTTAGTAAGTAAGTAAGTAAGGTTTATTTATATAGCACCTTTCAAGATAGAAATCACAAAGTGCTTCACATAAAAACAGAGAAATTAAAAACAGCAGAAACATAAAACCATAAAAACTAGGCAAAAGCCAGCCTATACAAAAGGGTCTTTAGCTTCACTTTAAATGTTTCAACAGAGTCCATGGAGCGTAGGTCCAAAGGCAATGCATTCCACATTTTAGGTGCCACCACCTCGAAAGCACAGTCTCCCCTGGTCTTCAGTCTTGTCCTAGGCACAACCAATAGGCCCAGGTCCGAAGACCTCAGAGACCTACTTGTCACATAGGGATGTAATAGCTCGGTGATATAAGATGGCATTTGACCATGCAGAGCTCTAAAAGTCAGTACTAGAATTTTAAATTGGAGTCTGAAATGGATGGGGAGCCAGTGCAAGGAGGAGAGGATTGGGGTTATATGTGACCTCTTTGATGACCTCGTCAGCAGCCTCGCAGCCGCAATCTGAACCGTTTGTAAATGGTCCAAAGAGGACTTGCTAAGGCTAAAAAATAGAGAGTTACAGTAATTCAAATGTGATGACACTAATGCATGAATGATCATCTCCATCTCCGCCCGAGACACAATGCTGCGCAGACGGGCAATATTGCGCAGATGGAAAAAAACAAGACTGTGCCAGGCGGGTAACATACGTGTCAAAATTGAGGGAGTGATCGAACGTAACACCCAAGTTCCTCACTGCTGAACGAACAAAAGGGGCCAGAGAACCAAGATTCCCAACCACAGTGTGAACAAACTCATCAGGGGCACAAACAAGGACCTCAGTCTTTGCTATATTTAAGGACAAATAGTTGGCCGCCATCCAGTCACCAATAACCTCAACACAGTTCTGAAGAGCAGATACCCTAGAGACCATTTGAGGAGTGAATGAGATGTACAGCTGGATGTCATCCGCATAACAGTGGTAGGAGACATCTTTAAAACTACTCAAGACATGACCAAGTGGGAGCAAATATAGAGCAAACAATATAGGTCCCAGAACAGAACCCTGAGGCACACCACAGGATAGCATGGCAGAGGAGGACATAAATTTACCAGCAGCAACAGCGAAAGTCCTGTGTGAAAGATAAGACAAAAATCAGTCCAGAGCAGACCCAGAAATGCCCACCCAAGTCCTTAGTCTCTCAACTAAGACTCCATGATCCACCGTGTCAAAAGCTGCAGAGAGATCCAAAAGGACAAGCACAGAATATTCACCTGCATCTCTGCGCATTAAAATATCATTTGAAACTCTGAGAAGGGCAGTTTCTGTAGAGTGCAAGTGGCGGAACCCAGACTGAAATTTATCAAGAATATTATGTTCAGCTAAAACCTCATTAAGCTGTTTGGCCACCACTTTCTCTAAGACTTTGGAAATAAAAGGCAACTTTGAAATTGGTCTAAAATTTTGAAGGAGTGAAGTATCAGCATTAGGCTTTTTTAAAAGAGGGTGAATAACTGCCTGTTTAAAATACTGAGGGACATAGCCGGAAAGCAGTGATCTATTTATTATCAATAAGACAACCGGGCCAATAGATGATTTTAGACCAAGTTTAATGCTGCTATCGACCCACAATGCAAAAATAATAGTAACGCACAGTGACTTGGAGAAGTAACTTTAATCTGATTACTGATTTGGAAAGATTAACGCGTTAGATTACTCGTTACTAAAAAAAAGTGGTTAGATTACGCGTTACCGGCATCACTGCTGGTAAGGCATCTAATCTGACCGCTTTTTTCAGTAACAAGTAACCTAATGCGTTAATCTTTCCAAATCCGTAATCAGATTAAAGTTACTTCTCTGAGTCACTGTGTGTTACTATTATTTTTGTAACTGTGGCAACAGTGGTCATGAGTGGGTGTCATCCTAGGTAAGGAGAAAGTGGTTCAGGTCAGAGTTAAGGCTCTGTCACACCTTGATGATTTAGCCAGCGTATGTAGACCATATTAAAAAACCCTGGCACATGTCTAATATGTTATGGGTAAGTTTTGTGTAAGTCAAGAGCATGCTGATATACATCGCAATACGCAGAGCACTTTGAAAAACTTTGGGCATGCTATAAATTTTCAATGCATGCCAGCATATGACTCATATATCCTGCACACGTGGGACATACGTTTATGCGAATAAAATAAAATAATGTTAAAATTACTCAGTTTTGCCTCCATGTGGAGCAGAGATGCTGCGCGACACCATGTGCGCGACACTGTGTGCGCGCTTGATGCCATGCTTGCCAATATTTAAGTGTTCCACCTGCAAAACTAAGGGTTCTGGCTGTGGTGGAAATGCAAACCAAGCCAGACATAACCATTCCAACACGTAAAATACCGTGCATCACCGATCCCAATCACTCGGTGGAAATGGGGCTGTCAGTATACACTGGCTAAATCGTCAAGGTGTGACAGCTGCATTAATTTATTAGATGTATGCCAGCGTTTTTAATACGATTGGCATAAACTAGCTAAATCGTCAAGGTGTGACATGGCCTTTATGCCATTTGCATACCAACCTCCTGCATTTGTGCTTAACAGTCCTGTCACACTGATTGCCAATCAATGCCTGTCTGACATTGATTGGCAGACAGGCATTGTTGTCTCAGTTGTTCAGCACTGATTGGCTGAACAACTGAAAGCTGCAGTTCTCATGCGAACAGTTCAGACTGTTACAAATATTGAAACCATTCACACACTGAGTTAATATAAAGTCTTAATCTGACCTGTTCATTTCAGTAGGATTCATCATCACAGCCTGATGAAAACATATCCACATAAAGCGTCCTGATCTTGGAAAACGACGTCTGAAAACACTTTAATTTTTTCTCATGGCTGAAGAATTGTAGCGTTTTAAAAGAAGTCCCTCTGTGTTTTGTCTGCTTATGGTGCCTTTCTTAGTCTGAATCAGAGGACACTGGTGCTTTGTGCCACAACAAGAAAATTAACTTATTTTAAAAGTTGTGAGTTACAGCACCTCAGTCATTAACAACAGTGTTTATCACAGGCATCAGTTGATTCTTCAGCATTCTGCACGTGATTAAAATGAATCCCATCATCCACCAAGACAAAAAAAAAAAAAAAAAATTTAAATAAAATAAAAAAAAAAATGTTAAATTACTCTTTTTGGCCTCTGTGTGGAGATGAGAGGCCACGTGACAGCGTACATGCGCTCGATGATGTGCTTGTCAACTTCTAAGTGCTCTGCTTACCAAAGAAAAGTGTTCTGCCAGCGGTGGAAACACAAACCAAGTCAGACTTAACTGTTCCAACCCGTACCATACAATACATATACTTTATCACATGTCTGTTTATGTATCACGCCATGTATCATGCCCCTCATATCTGTAGCCCGAGTCTGAAGGGGCATAATACAGGGCATGATATATAAACAGACATGTAATAAGATATTTATCACATATTACAACAAAAATAAAAAACAAGAACCATATAATTATCATCCACCCCATTTGTCAAGTTCCACCAGAGAAAGCGCAAGGAGCCCTCGCTTCTCCTTCTTGGCTCCATTCAGCCATTCATTGAACAAGTTCACATCACTCTCCGTTTTCCTGGTGGTGTTCTTGTTCTTATGTCTCCCTGTTAAGTCATGACTGTCCTCTTCACTGATGTCTCACAACTTCAGTATAATACTCAACTTGCAGAATTCTCCCTGCTAGGGAGGCTAAAACTCTCACCTTGATCAGATATCTTGGTTTTAATGAAATGATCTGGATCCTGTATTAAGAGCCTGCACTTGTCAGCAGGGTAAGACAAAATGGGGGTGTATTATTGGTGAGACAGAGAAATGGGGGCTCTTGATTGGATGAAAAGTGGGGGAATATAAAGCCTAGTCTTTTTTTGTATCGCCCTGTTTTAAGATTTGTATCACCCTGATTTTAGTGCCACAATTTCAAGGGTAGTAAAATTGATAGGACAAATGTGTGTGTGATTTATCAGCCCATTTGTTTCTTGTATCTCATGAGGGCTGGTTTATGAGTATAGGGAATATTTTTGTTTTAATATGTGATAACGTGCTGTACCGACCCAGACCACTCGGTGGAAACCGGGCTGTCACCATACGCTGGCTAAATCATTTTGGTTTGACAGCTCCATAACTTATTCGATGTATCCAACATATTCGCCACATTTGTCATAAGTCAGCATATGCTGGCTAAATTGTCAAGGTGTGACATGGCCCTAAAACTTCATAAGTCTTCAGGAAAGCAGAGTGCCATTATTCATTGGTTTTATAGTTGGACAGCGAACCCAGAACCTCAGGTCATTTCCGTAATAATTCAGTCATGGGTGAGGAACTGTGATGAGTACTTCAAATAATCAACCCTCATCAGACAGGATAATGATACTTCAGACTTAATGAGTGATCAGAAACAGCGGACGTAAGAGATAACACATTGATAGTTGAAATGACAACAGCTTCATTTCTCTCTGAAATGTCTCGCAAATCATTCCTGTTTACTTGATGTATAAATGAGTGTCTCTGCACAATGAGAATGAATGTCTTGCAGTCTGTCTTTGACCAGAGTGAAATAAATCATCCTTCATTTTGTCCTTGATGTTTCCATCATCCTTTCATTGAAAACAATGAAACTGTTGGGAAAGTGTAGTGACACGGACCCACAACAGGGGGCGTAAATGAACAGACAATGAAAGAGTCAAATATGAACACTTTACTGTTGTGAATGAGCACAACCACAATACAGAGGAATGTGAAATTTTGCAAACAGTCAATCACAAGGGTGATGTGTGGGCAGGCTCGAGGATAGAAGACGTCTGTCCTGAGAAGAACCGGAACCACACGATTTCCTCCGCCACCGAACCTGGAGAATACCGTAGCCGCCAAGTCCCGAGTCCCCAGGTGGCCACCGTCTCCGAATGTCGGATCTAGTACTGCTGGCAAGGAGCAGAAACAATAAGATGTGGGTGTGTGCACACCCAGTAACAACAATGGTGGAGATTCCACCTCCACCTCTCATCCACACTCGTGCAGCTCCTGTCACACAGCACTTATCTGGTGGGGTGTAAAGCGAAGCTGTCGCCAGTCACGCCAATCTCCAGATAATGCACTCCACAGGAAAAACAGCTGCAAAAATGAGTTTACTAAACACAGTACAGGTCGATGATATCTCGGCAATGAGGTGGAGATGACGTCCGGGTTTTATGGAGTGAGATGATGCCAGCTGTCACTCATTATCTCTTGACAGCTGTCATTATCTCTTGACAGCTGTCACCCCCGGCTGTGTCCGTGGCGGCAGCGCCCTCTCATGCCTGAAGCCTGCACTTCAGGCAGGGTGCCCTCTGGTGGTGGGCCAGCAGTACCTCCTCTTCTGGCGGCCCACACAACAGAAACACCTGGTTTCCCACCTGCTGCACACTGCTAACGTGAATGCAGCATAAGCCTCACAAACACTACACAATACATTATGTTGTGCTAACTAACATATCACCCTGTAGTTCGTTAGCACAACTTGGTGAGTATGACAAGTTGAACTGAGCAGGTTTAATTATGAGAACAAATTATATATTCATAATTTGTAATTGCTGTGATTAAAAATATAAAAAATATTAAAAATATCTGCTGCTAAGCATGAAAGCTTGGGAGTAGAATGCATGCTTGTTTCATGCCTCACATTTCCTCCCAACTGAGGTAAGAACTTCCTTTAATCAAATTGTGGTTCTGTGATGTAATGGTTAATGAACTAGACTCTTAGTTTCCCACAGTGCTTGGCACAGCTAACCAAAAAGTTAGCTTAGATAACCACTAATCCGCTAACTGAAAAGTTAACTTTTATAATGCTACACCCATAAACCGCTAAAAATTTAGTGGAAGTTACAGCTTACGGCTAACTTTTACTATTGACTCGGTACACTGTCAGCTACTGATAAGCCAGCTTTGACTTTAAACACCACTGAGGATTCTGAGTAAAATCAGAGGCCCTCACAAACCCAAAACAAACAATGAGCCAGAACTTCTGTCTTCATGCACCCTGCCCGCTGCTGTAAGGAAGTGTCATTTACAAGCAATGACAAAGACGTGTGGCAGGAGACATGAAAAGCAAGGCACTCATGGTTTCATTTCATAAACAAAACTAATTCCGGACAGTTTATCAACATTAACGGCAACTCTGTCATTTTACAAAGTGAAAATATTGCACATATCTTTTAAAGTAATGCACTAATTCTGAAGGTTTGAGCATTGTAATGGAGGATTTTCAAGATCCCGCTAGACAGCGCGTATGTGCATGCATGATGACATCACAACTTTATCTGGTTAGGGAGACGTGGTTTCTTTCAAAAACAAGAACTGTCAAAAAACTTTATTGTGTGTGGTTGGAGTTGTGTGGCGATAGGAATAGCCTTTTGAATGCTTAAATAATGATGTCAGTCACACAAAGAAATCAAATAATAGTGAAAACATGTTCATTGCACCCAGAATGTTGGTATTTGGTCGTTGAACTTTACGGTGCAGTGTCATAATGAAGCATCAATCAGTCGCTCTGTGAGGCGTCATAACAACGGATCTGTTATGCCTGGTTCACACGGCAAGATATCGGACCAGACCTTCCCCTTCCGACAATCTTAAGGACACAGCAACAATCGTGATGATGCTCAAGATAATCTTATCAGATATTCCTGCCATGTGTGGTGTGTTAGGAGTGCTCTGATCTGTTCAGAAGGATGTCAGGAGCGCTTCGATCACAAATTGGGGACATTCAACATGTTGGATTGTCTTGGCCCGATATCGCAGCGTGTGTGATGTCCTCCAACCACAAACAAGCACACAGCCTGCTGAATGTGACGTGCAGCCAATCAGAAAGCGAGGTGACGGACGCATGGAGCAAAATCTAAAAATCAAAACAGCTTACCAGAAAGTCTGGTGATCACGCTGTCTCCACTCCTTTAAGGAACACTTTTTCTTTTTGTATTGTTTTTTCCTCTGTTGTAAATAGTCCACATATTATCTCCGTTTGTTTACTCTGAAGTCACGTTTAAACTCGAGAAATTTTGTGAGATTTCCTGTCTGACCTGGGAATGTTTGTGTGTGAAATCTGTTCGTGTGGTGTGTTGTTTTTACCATGTGGCTGCACACCACACACTGTACGACCAAACCTGTCAGACCTATGATTTTTTTTATTTCCACGTGTGTTGCCTCTCAGGTTTTGGAAAGCTACAGATAATTTTAACATCCTGCCGTCAACAACACTGTGATATAACAGGTCGCCAGTAGATGGCAGTGTTCTATGCATTTGGACGCCGGTTATATCACACGGCCTGAATCACAATTCAACAGACTTTTCTGCTTTGCAAAGGCCTTTTTTTTACACAAATGAAAACAAATTACATATTTTACAAAAGCACATTTATTTGTAAACACCAACACATGCTACAGTGATTCACTTGTGTTGGTTTTTACACACAATGAATTAGTCAACCAATCAGTATGAGCGGAGGCTAATTTTACCCATAATCCAAAAAGTGGTGGGCATGTGTGTTAATGTTCACATCTTCAGAATTAGTGCATTATTTTAAAATTAAGAGATATGTGTTATATATTCACTTTGTCAATTTTAAGAGTTTACATTAATGTAGTTATTCTATCCGGAATAATTTGATTTAGAAATCAAAACCATAAGTCAAACCTGCTTTCCATTTCAGGACCTCTGCCTCATGGCTGGACCACTTACGGTGTTGAGGAAAAATGACTGTTCCTTTTTTGTGGTAGTCTAGTGGCTAGGCCCTTTCTGCTGGGAGCAGAGTTGAGCACAGCTACTCTTAGTTACCTTACTGTTGCAAAATACATAGCAGACAGGAGCAAAAGAGATTATAAATGTTTTTTTAACATTACTAACTATGTTAAAAAATGTTAGCGGTCTATAAGTTATCGGAACTAAATTTATCAGAAGACAATTGGTCCAATGATGGTTTTAAAACTTATCTTAATGTTATGTGTCGGACGCAGTCGGAGCACTGACCAGCGTTTGACAGTAGGACCCAGCATAAAGGAAACAGAGCACGGTTCAAAGGATAACAGAATTTAATAACATAACAGTGAGTTAACAAATAAGTGCGCGGTCTGGCGAGGTGGAAAAACGGTGCACTCCCAGCAGCACAAACGGTCCGGAGCCAGAACAGTTCGGACCCAAGGACCCCGCCGACACCCCCCAGGTGGCCGCGACCAACCGAGTCTGTGAAAGAAGAAACCATAATGTGAGTCCACCACTTCACTCACAGAGAGACCACTCAAAGGTGTACATAATCAGCAAACACTTCCTGGCTTAATCACCAATCAGCTTCCCACCCTGCAGGCATGGAACACCCAGTTCAATTCTCCACTGCAGTGGAAGCTGATTAAACGACTAACATAACAGCTCAATATATACTCAACAAAAATATAAACGCAACACTTTTGGTTTTGCTCCCATTTTGTATGAGATGAACTCAAAGATCTAAAACTTTTTCCACATACACAATATCACCATTTCCCTCAAATATTGGCCACAAACCAGTCTAAATCTGTGACAGTGAGCACTTCTCCTTTGCTGAGATAATCCTTCCCTCCTCACAGGTGTGCCATATCAAGATGCTGGTTAGACACCATGATTAGTGCACAGGTGTGCCTTAGACTGCCCACAATAAAAGGCCACTCTGAAAGGTGCAGTTTTATCACACAGCACAACGCCACAGATGTTGCAAGATTTGAAGTATCATGCAATTGGCATGCTGACAGCAGGAATGTGCAACCAGAGCTGTTGCTCGTGTATTGTGTCGTGGCTCGTCTTTAGTCTTCTCGGGATGTCGTCTTTTAGATAACACAAACTAAATGCAAGTGATATGCTAGAAAAGGACACAACACTTTAGAATAATTCAGCCTTAAGCAAGATAAAATGCACAGAGTTTTTAAGTTTATTTAAGCCTTCGACACAGAGCTTAGACAAACTGAGTCCTCTAGAGAGACTGAATATGACAACCGCGCTCATCTATTTATTGGAGACCCGCGGGCATCGCTCCTCCTTCGACTTTTTTATTTATTTCATTCCCAAGACATGGTTTTCTATTGGAAGCGTCCTCTAGTGAACCCTAAGCAGGTGTTAGGCCATTATTTCAATGTGACAAACGCTCCCATTAAAACGTGAAGGATTTACAACTGATTTTTTTAAAAGACCTTCAGCCACAGGTGCAGCTGGCCTGAGGCCCCCCCCGCACGTGGCCTCAGCCACAGGTGCAGCTGGCCTGAGGCCCCTGCACGTGGCCTGCGGGAAAGCACCTAAAAGGCCTTGGAAAGCCCCTGACAGACTGAATGACTAATAGAGCCCTTTTTTTTGGGTTGAACACCTGCTAGTTCAACCAGAGGACATACAGTTCGGATCAGGACACTTGATAGTTCATCATAGTTCAAATAAGGACCTAAAAATTCTTCTACAGTCCCTCCTCTGGGACTCGAAAGAGTCCCATTACATCAACTATACTCTTGGGTTGTTTACTGACAAGACATCCTCATTTGTGCATTGCAATAAAAAAGAAAAACACATCACTCGACTTACTGATAACTCTGGTGCGGATATGAATATCAGTGATACTTCACACGGTAAATATATTGAAGTGCAGGTGAACCTACATACTAAGGCACAAGGTGAGCAATTAGCTGGATTATATCAACGCAAGGTGACATTCAAACATTGAGTTTTGGTGTAATTCAAGGCACTTAAAATGGCCACATAAAACAAGTTACAGCAACTTCTTAATCATGGCAAAGTAAAGGCTTTACATTGACATCAGTGCAACCAGTCATCTTCTGGCATCTATTGACTCACTCAACCAGAGGCTCCAACCCATTATACTTGGTTCTACATATTATTTTGTTAAAGCGTCACACATTTATTATTGAAATGCATCAAATAACCCCTACGTTACCACTATTTAGTCAACCAATCAAGAAACTATTCTAAGGTTAGCGCAGCTATGTCTAGTTAAATGATAAACACAATAAATGGTTTCCCTTCATGTCCGTCCTTAAGTCATTTGCCTTAGTCAATCATATAATGGTTTTCATTATAGGCCATTTCTCAACATTTTCCACTTTGTTTTTCTTCTTTTTCAGCTTGTTTTCTAATGCCCTTTTTGGCCAGACGCCAAATTTAGGCAATGCATGTCTCTTGAGGCATGCTATAATTTAAGAAAAAGGGGTCCCTATGGTGCATCTTTACTACTAAATCTACGAACACGCCGTGTAAGGGTCCCCTTTTTATAACTTTGCAATGTGATATCTATGTGTATGCATTTTGCTTTATCTGTGTTACGCAGATGATGGTAAGGACATTTACCCGACCTTCGTTACTAACATATATCCTTCTTTGTTTTTATTTACACTCAGATTTCTGAAACCAGTCCGCAATTCAAACTCAAGAACCAAGATCATAGTCCGTGTTCAGTGCCATTACGTCAGTCCGCGCTCCTCGGCATTTACTCAGCGTCTGAAGTTTTGGGAGAAGTTGGGGAATATGGGGAGGTTGGCCTTTCAGGGGTAGTGGGGGAAGGATCAGGAATTCTGGCTTTCAGACAGTCGTGCAGTTCTCTGATGGATCTTTCCAGCTCCTTGTGCTGCTTGGCCAGGTTGTACAGGGCCCCCAAAGAATTCTTGCCCACATTCAGGGTGGTGGTGGCCAGTCCTAGCTGTTCCCTTTCCATATGCTCCATCATGCTGGCTAGCATGTCCATACTAGACTGAAGACCACACAGTTGAGTATGGAGGCCCTCCTGAGCACAAGAGATGTTGGCATTGTCACGGTGTATCCTTAACAGGTATGCAGCTGTCTGACTCAGTTGTGGCATGATTTCCTCAAATAGCCCATGGGGAATGTGATTTGTGAGGGGCAGGAGCTGCTCCAAGGTTTTTGGAACAGACTCTTGTGGAAGACGAAGCTCTCGAACCAAGATTGCCATGTCCAGTGGGGTGACCATGACCAGATTAAGGTTGTGCAGTCCAGGGGACAGGAAGTACAAGGGGGAAGGCATTTCGTGTGTGGGGGGAGTATTGTTGATGTCGCACAGGCAAGTGGTTGGGACACTCTGGGCATTTAGCAGCCTGTACAAAGCTCCCCTCTGTCCTGGTGGGTGAGTTCGGCTAAGGTCCACCCCTGCTGATCCTCCTCCAGAGGTACTGGGCTGATCAGAATATCTCTCCTGAATTGGGGGTGGAAAGCTGGGGACAGGTCCTAGCAGTGAATTGGGTCTAGGATGCACTCGGGCAGTTGCTGCATATGGCCGACCTTGGCTGCCTCCCCTGGAGGGTATCGTTGCCACTGGCACATGTGACTGTCTCCATGGCATCTGCGGAAGGGGTGTGTTCCTGAGTCCAAAGGGTCCTTCTGGTGATGGTGGAGTCCTCGGACCGACTCTTGCTGCAGGCAGATTCTGTGAAGCCGTCATCGCCAGGTGCTGGAACGATGAAGATCCTTCTGTTGCCAACTGGTTTAGCTGCTGGATGGATGGCGGCTGTGGCGACCAATCGTGTCTCGACCATCCCTCCTATATATCCTCTTCTCCAAACAGTTCTGAGAGTCCAATCAGACTTGATAGAGGCAGATCAGGCATAGGTCCCTGATCAGGGGAGTCTGGTCTCTCAGCCATACTCCTGTGTCCTAGTAATATACATATACGTTCATTATTACAGCTCCATGTCATTCTTTCAGATATTGTCTATCCTATCCCTCATTTTTGTGGGTGCATGTGTGTGAATGTAAATGTGCGTGCATGTCTTCTTCCTCGTCTACAATATCACCAAGCACGGTCCATCCCAGTCCTCCCTATCTGGGGTATACGCCACAATATTAGGGAGCTGGGGGCTGTCGGGGAGGATAATTGGTATTTCATCCATTTCCATATATTCTGGTTCTCTGTCTGTTTCGTTTGTGCTTTCTTCCAGGGCTCGGATGGCTAACAGTGGGAGCTGTCCTACTGTGGATGAAATCAATTTATTGACCAGAAATTTTATCAAGGGAATACCACAACATATTACCAGCAAGACGGCCACCCCTGTTAGTGCCAAGACTACACCTATCTGGTATAACCAGTCTTTCCATGATATCCACCCTCTCCTTAGAGTCCCAAACAGTGAAAATAGTGGGCCAATATTCATTCCATTCCCTACAATGTATCCAGAATCGTCAGTTTCATTTCTCCCTCCTATGGAGTTACTTAACAGTTCCTGTTGCATCTCTTCAAGTGTGATTAAGAGCTCTGTCAAATTTCCGTCTTCCCCTGTACGCATGGGAATAGCTGTGCAACATTCGGTGGCTTTGATCATAATACAAACTCCTTGTTCATCAGCCATCATCATCTCGATAGCTAATCTATTTTGCATTGTCATTAGCGAGGTGGCGTGCAGCTGTTCGGTTAAGGCTCCTACTGCTGCCAATGTCCAGTTCAGGTATCTTTGCTGATTATACCACAAGTAATTAATCCACTGCACCTCCTGGAACCTAGAACGGATTTTTGGAGTAACCCCGAACAGAGCCAATGCCCACCCCCATTTATCCGCGTCTTCATCTGCTTTAACTCTGCTACTGTCTGGTATCCCGTTTCTTACTGTGATGTTGTAGTCTGTTTTAAACGTCATTATTCCTCTTTTCTTACGAAGTTTCTGTGGCATGGGTTGTATTGAATTTGGCATTTCAATTACTGTTATTGCTCCTGTGAGCATCACAGGAGCACAAAGGCCTTTCCAATTCGGGGACAGCGATGACAGGAGTTTCCTTTTTTGTCCGCATATCCAAAAGATGTCAGCTAAGGGTACCGTTCCCTTAGCTAAATTTGGAGTAGATACCCATGAAGCATGGGTGAGATTCAGTCCAATTACAGACCCCCCTGTGGCCGGTACTATTTGTTCACACTGTATGCCTGCTGCTGGCAGGGTGTGACAGACGGTAATGTTCCATGCTGTTTTGGCCGGTTTGTATTCTTGCTGCTTTTGCATACACTGTATGTGGTGTTTTGGCTGGGTCGTCCCTACCTGCCAATCGCTTATGTATTGTGCTACTAAGCCTTTAGCTATACAGAATGGGTGTATCATCCCTTTCTCTATTTTAATCATAGGTGGAACGGTTCCTTCTGTACTTAGAGGCACTGGACAAAGTTTACTGTCGGCAGCATATTTTTCATCACCTACTGCCATTTTCATAACACATTGTGTATAGCATTCTGCTTGGTCTGAGTTATGTTGGGGACTCCTATAACAGTTGTTGATATCAGGTAGGGGTTTAGCCTGAGGTATCACACCTTTCCGGTGACAGGCTATGCAAGGCTTTTCACTGATCTGCCTAGCCGAAAATTTCAACCATTGGTAAAATAGATTTGTCTTCAACCCTTGTGTACGGGCTAGGTCTGTACTGGGATCCCATCTCCCTAAGTGACTGCTTGTTTCTAGGCTTCTAATTGTCCTCTTTTTCCTTGGTTTGATTTTTACCCATTTTGTGGCTTCATGTACTGTAACAGTTATGTCTTGCTTGGTTTCCCTGCATCCTCCTTTATCACAAATTACCTCTATGTTGAGTGTTCCCTCCTCTTCACATTTGATGCTAATGGCTTCGCCTAATATGTAATCCCCCAGCTTTCCCTGTATTCCTATGTTCTTGTAGGCTTTTGATTTAATGTATACCAAATTATATGTTTTTCCTGTGTTTAGAATGCCTTGTTTAGCTGCTATTGTGGCCATGGCCACGGCACAGTTCGTTGTATGTTTTGGATGTCTATTTTCTCCCATACTGACCACCAGTAGTATTGTCAATCCCTTGAATAATTCCTTAATCATTGCTCTGATGACTGTTGAGATGTGCTACTAGATGTGCTACTGAGTGAGCCGTCACTAGATGAGCTGTCACTAGGGATGTGTGGTGTATCTGTGCTTTGTCTGGGTTGTACTTCCTGCGGTTCTTCTGTCGGTAAATCTACTGAGTTGCTGTCCGAGTCTGATGTCTCCTGTGGCCTGTCTATCTGTCGGTCTGTATTTCTGTCTGTCTGTTGGCCTGCGTCTCCAGTTGTTTCTGAGTCTGCATCTGAGTCTGTCGCTGCTTTATCTGGCAGGGATCCACTACTCTCTGAAGCTGTGCGTCGTCTTTGTTCAATCAGTCTCTGTGAGCGCCTTGGCCGGTGTTCGCCTGGCTGCAGGGAGGCGTGGCCTTCCCTCGGTGCTTCTTCTGGCTGCAGGGAGGCGTGGCCGTCCCTCGGTGCTGCTGTAGGGTCTCTGGCTTCTCTTGCTTCCCCCCTTGGCCCGGCGGCTCTGCCAAGACGAGCTTGCCGAGGCCGCAGGGGCGCTGGGCCACCAACCCTACAGCAGTGGTTTAAATGAAACCAAGTGTCCTTACCGTCTACTTTGACTGCTGTACGTGAGGCAAGAATAACTTTAAAAGGACCTTCTCGGCGGGGCCTGTCCCACTTCTTTTTGAACACTTTGACGTAAACCAGATCACCAGGCTGGATGCTCTGATTTTCAAGTGGAATCTCTGCTTCTCTGTCTTCTGTAGCACCTTTGACCTGCAAAAAGATAGTTTTGTGTATTTGGGTTAACTGTCTCAGATAATTATGCCATTCGTCTTGTAGCTGCTCCAGCGATGGTCCTTTGTAGGGTCCTCTCAGGTATGGAATAGGCATCGGCCGACCTGTAAGAGCTTCAGATGGTGTCAAATGGGTTAGTCGGTTAGTTTGTGAGCGCATTGACAATAAAGCAAGCGGCAACGCATCCAGCCAGGTTAGTTTGCTATTGCTGTCTGCTATGATTTTTGCTAGTTTGTTCTTTAAAATGCCATTAGCCCGTTCCACCGCCCCATTTGATTGAGGGTGATAAACACACCCAAACTTCTGTTTGATACCCAATTGTTTGAATGTTTCTTGTGTAACCTTGGCTACAAAAGCCCTACCGTTGTCAGACGAGATAGTATCTGGAATGCCAAATCTTGGAACGACATCTCGGCACAAGAATTTGGCTACCGTTTTATGGTCTTGATTTGCAGAGGCTACTGCCTCAATCCATCGGCTGAATCTGCATATCACTACCAAAACATATCTCATTCGTTTAACTCGATTTTCAGCTCCCATGTCTATGAAATCCATCATAAGATGTCTGAATGGCCCATCAGGGACCGGAATGTGGGCTAAAGGGGCTGTGAATGATTTCCGGACATTGTACTGTGCACATACCTCACACTCATTCAACAAACGGTCCACTGTAGCTGCCATATATGGTGACCACCAGACAGCTTTTAGTTTGTTCATAATTTGGACTCGCGAACAATGATCGGGTCCGTGGGCCCAAATGATTGCATGTCGTAATAAATTGGTGGGTAACACAAAATGTCCATGACTACTGCGCCACAGCTTGTCTGCTGGCCCCTGACTGCGTGTCTCAATAGCGCCTCGTTTAACCCACATTCGTTTTTCTTCTCCACTGGCCCTACTTTGAGCCACTATCAGTGCGTCAAGTGAAACCAGTGGGGCACAATCTTGGATGGTTAGCAGGGGAAACATATTTTCTCCTTGTGCTCCTTTGCGAGCTGCGTCATCTGCTAGGTTGTTACCTTGAGCTATGATGTTATTATTCTTTTGATGACCTGCACATTTAATGATGGCTACCTCAGACGGTAATTGGAGAGCTTGTAACAGTTGGGAAATTGCTTCTCCATGAGTGACAGGGGTGCCATCTGCTCTCAGGAATCCCCTTTGTTTCCAAATGTTTGCATGTACATGACATACGCCATAAGCGTAGGCTGAGTCTGTGTAGATATTAACACGTTGATCTTTAGCTATCTGGCAAGCCATAGTTAAGGCTTTGATTTCTGCCAGTTGGGCTGAACAAGGCTGATCAATTCCTTGGGACTCCAGTAATTCAAAGGTCTCGCCATCCGTGTTTAGTTTAACAATCCCCATACCTGCATGCAATCCTGCGGCATCCCGAAAGCATGAGCCGTCCACGAACAGGGTTAGATCTGCATCTATGGCGTGATTATACAAATGTTCTCTGGCTCTCAAAAATTTCTCTGTCTCTGCCACACAGTTATGTGGAGTACCATCTAACGGTGTGGTCAATTTGGTGGCGGGATTCACCGTGTGACAACGTTGTATTGTTATTTCTGGAGCGGACAACACAACTTCATATCCAGTGCGTCTAGCTTGTGTTAAGACAAAACGTTGACTGGTTAGCAGGGCATGTAACTGATGCGACGTGTACAACGTTACTGCATGTCCCATGATTATGGATGATGCTTTTTGAAATGCAAAGGCAGCTGCTGCTAGACCCTGATAGCATGGTGGCAATCCTGTTTCAATGTTGTCAAGCTTTGTACTATAATAGGCCAATGGTTGTTTTCCTTCATTTGTTTCCTGCATTAGTACAGCACAAGCATAACCAGCTTTTTCAGTAACATACAAATGGAAAGGTTTCCCATAATCTGGGTTACCTAACGCGGGAGCAGATTGCATGTCTGTTTTTAGGGCCTCAAAAGCTCCCGTTGCCTCATCTGTCCAGACGAGGAGAGCTGCATTGCTTGTTTGCCCCACTGCTCTAATCATGGCACGTAAAGGTGCAGTTTTTATAGCATAATCACAAATCCACGGCCGACTGTACCCTGCCATCCCAAGGAATGAAAGCATCTGTCCCACTGTTTGGGGTTTGGGAGCCTTGATTATAGCCTCCACTTGGCTTGGGGCTATACATCGCGTGGTCCCACACAACTGTCTTCCCAAGTATTCTACTTGTTGTTTGCAGAACTGCAATTTGTCCTTACTTACTTTATGACCTCCATCTGCCAATGCATGCAATACAATTAATGAATCTTTTTCACACTGTTCTTGAGTCTCTGATGCAATAAGGAGATCATCCATATATTGCACCAATGTACTGGGTATATCAAGGTGTTGTAAATCTTCAGCCAGGACTTTGTTAAAGATGGCTGGGGACAGGTTCAGTCCCTGAGGTAGCCGTGTATACGTTAGCTGTTGTCCCAGAAATGTGAATGCAAACAAATGTTGTGAGTCTGGGTGCACAGGCACACTGAAATAGGCTGAACACAGATCGATTACTGTGTACCATTTTGCTCCAGCAGGGATGCTTGATAGTATAGTATGCGGATCAGGTACTATAGGTGCATCCATTTCTATTATTGCATTGATAGGACGCAGATCATGTACCAGCCGATACTCTTTGGTATTGTTTTTAGGGATAGGGTAGATAGGAGTATTGCATGGGCTTGCAGTTTTTATTAAAACTCCAGCTGCCATTAGTCCCTTAATTACTGGTTTTATGCCTTCAATAGCCTGAGGTTTTAATGGATACTGCCTTTGGTGAGGCAGTTTTGCTCCCGGTTTTACTTTTATTTTTACTGGTAATGCTGTTTTTACTAGTCCTACATCTGTTTTGCTTTTGGACCACACCACTGGTGGTATTTGCTCTAACAATTTCTCTTGTTGGGCCGATAACACCATCTGTCCCTCTGGTCTAGGATTGAGCTCCACTTTTTGAGCTATAGCCTCATCATTTACTTTTAAATTAATTCGTATAAACTGCTGGTCTTTTGACAGATGTACTTGTGGACTTTCCATGTTTTGCCATTCTTCAACTTCTGAGGCTGTCTTTACCATTGGACCTAGGTCATGGGATTCGTACTTTTCTGAGACTAAAAGGGTCACCTGAGGCGTGGCATTCGGCACTTGATACCATTGTTGTTCAGCTGAAGCTAGCTTGACAGAAGCTGCGGCCCCTTGGGGGCCTAAATAAATTTCTGTGGTGGTTATGTGAAACAGCCGTTGATTCATCAATACATCCCAGCAGCATGCATAGTCAGTTTGTTCTTGCTTGGCATCGAACATCAGGGTGACATGTAAAGGTAAACTAGGTGTATATACTGCTTCATAGTGTTGTTCTGCCCAGGGCTTCCATTTTTCCCATTCCAGTTGAAGATTTGAATTTTCTGGTTGTAACTTCAGCCAGTATACCATGGGTTGCACAGGTCGGACCTTGTTTTCCATGTCCATAAGCACCATAATGTTGGCGAGTGCTTCGTCAGGAAAGTGTATTTGCAGTCCTTGATGGGTACACACTATCTGGGTTTGTAGCTTACATAAAATGTCTCTTCCCAGCAAATTCACAGGTGTATTTTGTGAGTATAACAGGGGTGCTTCAATTGTTTTTCCTGCAATCGTTACAGGAAGTGGGCGTGTAAAAGGTATTATTTGAGTTTTCCCAGAGAAGCCGATGGTCTTAATTACAGACCCAGAGAGGGGGAGATGAGCGCCCATTTTCCCTATGCAAGATTATGTTGCCCCTGTATCCACCATGAAAGGGAAATCTCTGTTTTGTATATTAACGGTGACGGTTGGCTCTTCCTTAGGTATCATCGAAATAGCCAATGCCACCGTTTCCCCCTCTGTCTTCTCTAGGCCCCCCTATTGCCAATAGGCAGAGGGTCCAACCCAAGGCCGGGCCGGACAATTTCTCATTCGATGTCCAGGTTGTCCACAGCTCCAACACTCATTAGAGGGTTGATCCCCTATTGGGGGTGTTGGTCCCATAGGCGGTCCCGCTTGACTGTTCCTGGGAGCTGAGTTCTGGAATCTGCTTCCAAATGAAGGTTGGCGAGATCCTCTTCGCCACCCTCCTCTTTGACCTGGAAAGTTCCGTGACTCTCCTCTCCACCCATGACTGTAGGTGGGTCCATTTCCGGGTGTGCCAGTGCTATGGTAGTGATAGTGATGCTCCACTGGTGCTGAGACTTCTCCTGTAGGAGTGCTTCCTGCTGCTCCTTGGGGGCTCTGTGTGGCTGTTACCACAGGTGCCTGTATGGTGGCAGCAGTGTTTGCCGTAGGGCCTGTGCTTGCCGACTCAGAAGGAACAGGGGTCATCATTGGTGCCTGGGTCTTTGTTTTTTCTTTCTTGACTTTGGTTAGCTCTCCCAACTGCATCTGCACCAATTTTTTCGTCAGGGATTTTGCTGCATCTTCTTCTTTTTGTTTTTCTTTCTTGTAGATTTCAAGATGGTGACAAATATGCTCAGAGTATAAAGCCCAATTCATTTTTGATAGTCCCACGACTCCATCTAGGGCTTTCTGAACCTCATCTGGTAGAGCCTTTTTTACAGTTATTTTAAACAGGATTTCAGTTGCTGGAGAATGGTTCCATGCATTTCCTGTTTCCTCCGCCCATCTCTTCTGGAATCGGTGCAGGAACTTCTTTGGGCACTCTTCAGGTGTCCACTCCTCATCATCCAATTTAGAGGGATCCAAGACCTCAGGGTACTTTCTTCTCAGTCCTTCCCACATGGAGTTTCTATAGCGATTAAAGGGGACTTCATCATGTTGATTAGTGCCCATCATTTGTGTTAGTCCAACCTTTCCTGCTAATTCTTCAGTGTCATGTTTTCCCATGACATGCATTAGCAAGGCTTTTATGTCACCTAAAGACAAGGTTACCCCTGCAGTGCCTTCTTCTAAGGCAGTTATCCATCTCCCAGCTCCTTGGGTGATGTCTGGCAGCCTGTTGGCCAGCCCCACCATGTCTGTCCAGCTCCATGGGGTATACAAATGATGACCATTTCTAACCACCAATGGGCATATGAGGTCTTCGTCCTCCTCTTCTTCTGTGGGGGCTCCATACTGTCTTCCAGATCGAGTGCGACTGACTGGTTCCAGGCAGTCCATCCAGTCGGTTATATTCTGTTCTAAAGCCGCTATATCTTTGGCTACACATTGTTGTCTTTGCCTGAGTCGGGCCTCTTTTGCACTCTCAATGACGATCTCACCAGAAATTTTTCGGGTGGGTGGCTGTATAATGTGATTCCCTTGATTGGGCGTCGATTGTTGTAATATTCTTCTTTCCTCGGCGTCCCTATGTCTTTGTATTCTTTCCTTCGCTAGCCGAAGCTGCTCAGCTAGTTCTTCATTATCTCTTCTGGCCAGATCCAGTGTGTCACAGAAGCTCTTGTGCCACTCTTCGGAGCCTCTATAGCCTGTGAAGGTCCAGTCGGCTGACTTATGGTGGGAGGGGACGGTTTTCAGTGGACCTCGATGTGCAGGCGGAGCCTTCAGGTCTCTCTCTTTATCCTCGTCTGCCTCCGTGTCACTGTTATTTGTGGCCCCCCCTGCTGGTCGTGGTGAGCGACCACCTACTTTCGGACTTGGAGACCTTGTACGATCCATTTGACAGACTGAGGACCTGTCTCCTTGTGGCTCTCGAGCTTTTAGTGTCAGTGTGAATTTGCCCTCCACATCCATGCCTTGGTCCTCTTCACGAGTTCCTAATACAAATTGTCCAGCTGTCTTTCCCATATCATGACGTTTATATGGGGGTGGCTCTGCTTCCCAGCTCGGTGCACTGGCTTTAGTTTCTTTGGATCTTTCCTCTGTCATTTTTTCTCTTTTCTGCTGTAGCATCTGTGCTTCCTGCTTGAACAAGGCCAAAACTTATTTTTCTTCAGTGCGTTTTTTGTTGTTATTTACGTTCTTCTGCTGATCTTTAATTTCTTTTTTCTGTATTTCTACCGCAACTGCTTCACACATCACCGGATCAAATGATCCCTCCAAAGGCCATTGCCTGCCCCCATGTGACCTTTTGTGCCACTTTCTCATACATTGGTTGGCCTTAGTGCGTTTTCCTGGATATTTTCTTAGTACTAAGTCTAGCGGGGTACTTTCCCGACCTTGACCTTGAGAGTTACCCATGTAGCCCTGACAAACGCTATGTGAGATGTTTCTATGGTGCTCTGGTAGTCCCTCAGGGGCTGTCCTGATCCAGACCAATAACTTGCTGGCTGTAACACCTGTTTTGTATTTTAAACCCTTAAAAGGATTAAATTTCCAACTGTTATGCCCGTCTTCTTTTTCTTTAACTAAATATGAAAATTTACCTGTTTCCCACCGAACCTTCCTTGGGACCACAGTCAGAGTCAACCTAGGAAACAGTTCTTCACCTGGATCGGTTGGCAGTGTTATTAAATGATTTAATGGTATGCTAATTTCTTTATTAGGATCAGCACAAAGCAGCTCCAGCCACGGAGTTAAACCCTGATGCCACAGACGTCTTATCAGCAGCTCCCAATTAATTAGAGGGAATTGTTCTTTCTTTTGCTTCAGATTGATTACCTTAGTAATCTGCCATAATTTCTGATTGATCTCTTGTTCGTCCTGCCAATGTTCTGCTCCTACACTGTCAAAATAGGTCCTTTCCAGCCAAAAATGTGTCCTGATTCCCTGGGTTTCGATGTCTCCGTCAGTCAAGTAATGTTCTGGGAGTATTATTTCATCATCACTTAAGTCTCCCATCAAAGACTGTCCCAAGCATTGATCAGTCTGTCAGCTTTTTCACTATAATCTAAGCTTTAACTCTTTTGATTTATAACCAATTTTATTTCATTACTCCTCTTACAACCCTAACACTTCCTAATGTCTTTGCTCCCGACTTTCTATTTTCCTTCTAATTTTTTAACTTTCTGCTTCTCGTCTTTTCCTGCTATGTTTGTTTATTAGTTTTCTTTCTTTGAAATAATATCTACCTTCTCTGTATTTACATAGCAGTCTCTTCTCCTGTCTTTTTCTTCACTGTCTCTGTTTCACACTTTCCTCTCTGCCTGTCATGCACCTCCCAAGTCCTTCTGTTGGGTCTAAACACCTCCTCCTCGTACTCTTTCACATTAATCTTGTATGTCAGCCAGCCTGCAAGCCCTCACAGCTTTGCCTGCAACTCCCCGCTCTCCCACACACCAATCTTCAAAAGCTTTATACACAAAAATTATTAAAAACAACTTTCTATATATCTCTATCTAGACTTCTGCCACTTTTCACTCCGCGGCTTTAAACAACCTTTTTATTCACTTAACACCAATGTGTTCTGTTTAAGCATGTATCTCTTCTTCACGTTAGACAGCTTCTCCGGCGCTGCCAGCAACTTCATATATTATTTTTTTTTACAAGCCCTCTTTGAGCGTACAATATTTCATTTACTTCTACGCCTTACCGCGCCTCGCGTGCGTATCCTGTGCTTAATATATTATTTTTCACCAGCTCCTCTCTGATCATACAATATTTCATTTATTTCTACGCCTTACCGCGCCTCGCGTGCGTATCCTGTGCCTTTCTGCACTTTCTTCTACTTTTTTCTTCACTTACTGAGCTCCTCGTGAGCTTAATGTGCCTTTGCACTGAAAATACTCTCTTTTTCTTTTCTTAGAAAAAACTCATATTACTGTGTACTTAATTACTTATTCTTCTCCCACGCCCCACAAGCGTGTATTTGGTGCCTTACTGCACTATTTTCTGCTTCATTAATTTTCATGTATTTTGCACTAACTCTCTATTTATTTTATTTTTTTTTATAGTTTTTCTCTTTTCTTAAAAAATGATGTCCTTTATTGAGCTCTTTTACTTACTGTCAGCTGTGCTACTTTGCACTTTTCTCTTTTTATCACGTACGGTATTTCTACTGCGCCCCCTCAGGCGCTTATCTTGTGCTTCCTCTGCACGTATTCTCTGTTAAACTCTTTTTCTCACTTATTTCACTTCAGTCTCTGTTAAACTCTTTAAATAACCTTGTATTACCTTGTATCTATTTGTCAGTATACTCCCCTAAATTAACCCCTACAGCGCATGCTATCAGCCGGCACGTTAGTAACGAATTTCAACACCAATTATTCCCCAAGCATCCAGGTTAGTTCTTCACGCACTCTTTTCCGCACCAGAGTTCATGAACATTCCTGACCTTTCACTCACACAGACATTCTTTTTCCCGGGAACACACACACCTTCTGAGCATTTTATCTACAAGGCCTGATAATTTTCAATCTTATCTTTTTTTTAGTTTCTTATCAATTTTCTTAGTCCAGGTTCTTTTGGGTAAGAGGCAATTAAAAAATATCACCTGTCAACTTGGGCGGAAATCCCGACTCACTCCTCCAGATCGTGCAGAAGTTATAAAAGGTTTCTGCTTACCTTTTAGTCGTGATCACTGTTATTTACGGTCTGGAGGGATGAGCTGGACTGTCCCAGGCTGCCGGAATGCCCCTGGACCCTCCTGAAGCTGGCTCGCCAAGTTCTGTCGTGGCTCGTCTTTAGTCTTCTCGGGATGTCGTCTTTTAGATAACACAAACTAATTGCAAGTGATATGCTAGAAAAGGACACAACACTTTAGAATAATTCAGCCTTAAGCAAGATAAAATGCACAGAGTTTTTAAGTTTATTTAAGCCTTCGACACAGAGCTTAGACAAACTGAGTCCTCTAGAGAGACTGAATATGACAACCGCGCTCATCTATTTATTGGAGACCCGCGGGCATCACTCCTCCTTCGACTTTTTTATTTATTTCATTCCCAAGACATGGTTTTCTATTGGAAGCGTCCTCTAGTGAACCCTAAGCAGGTGTTAGGCCATTATTTCAATGTGACAAACGCTCCCATTAAAACGTGAAGGATTTACAACTGATTTTTTTAAAAGACCTTCAGCCACAGGTGCAGCTGGCCTGAGGCCCCCCCGCACGTGGCCTCAGCCACAGGTGCAGCTGGCCTGAGGCCCCTGTACGTGGCCTGCGGGAAAGCACCTAAAAGGCCTTGGAAAGCCCCTGACAGACTGAATGACTAATAGAGCCCTTTTTTTGGGGTTGAACACCTGCTAGTTCAACCAGAGGACATACAGTTCGGATCAGGACACTTGATAGTTCATCATAGTTCAAATAAGGACCTAAAAATTCTTCTACAATTGAATGTTCACTTCTCTACCATAAGCCGTCTCCAAAGGTGTTTCAGAGAATTTGGCAGTACATCCAACCAGCCTCACAACCGCAGACCACGTGTAACCACACCAGCCCAGGACCTCCACATCCAGCATGTTCACCTCCAAGATTGTCTGAGACCAGCCACTCGGACAGCTGCTGAAACAATCGGTTTGCATAACCAAAGAATTTCTGCACAAACTGTCAGAAACCATCTCAGGGAAGCTCATCTGCATGCTCGTCGTCCTCATCGGGGTCTCGACCTGACTCCAGTTCGTCGTCGTAACCGACTTGAGTGGGCAAATGCTCACATTCACTGGCGTTTGGCACATTGGAGAGGTGTTCTCTTCACGGATGAATCCCGGTTCACACTGTCCAGGGCAGATGGCAGACAGCGTGTGTGGCGTTGTGTGGGTGAGCGGTTTTCTGATGTCAATGTTGTGGATTGAGTGGCCCATGGTGGCGGTGGGGTTATGGTATGGGCAGGCGTCTGTTATGGACGAAGAACACAGGTGCATTTTATTGATGGCATTTTGAATGCACAGAGATACCGTGATGAGATCTTGAGGCCCATTGTTGTGCCATACATCCAAGAACATCACCTCATGTTGCAGCAGGATAATGCACGGCCCCATGTTGCAAGGATCTGTACACAATTCTTGGAAGCTGAAAATGTCCCAGTTCTTGCATGGCCGGCATACTCACCGGACATGTCACCCATTGAGCATGTTTGGGATGCTCTGGACCGGCGTATACGACAGCGTGTACCAGTTCCTGCCAATATCCAGCAACTTCGCATAGCCATTGAAGAGGAGTGGACCAACATTCCACAGGCCACAATTGACAACCTGATCAACTCTATGCGAAGGAGATGTGTTGCACTGCATGAGGCAAATGGTGGTCACACCAGATACTGACTGGTATCCCCCCCTCCCCCCCCATAAAACAAAACTGCACCTTTCAGAGTGGCCTTTTATTGTGGACAGTCTAAGGCACACCTGTGCACTAATCATGGTGTCTAATCAGCATCTTGATATGGCACACCTGTGAGGTGGGATGGATTATCTCAGCAAAGGAGAAGTGCTCACTGTCACAGATTTAGACTGGTTTGTGGCCAATATTTGAGGGAAGTGGTGATATTGTGTATGTGGAAAAAGTTTTAGATCTTTGAGTTCATCTCATACAAAATGGGAGCAAAACCAAAAGTGTTGCGTTTATATTTTTGTTGAGTATAATAAGGTGTGAGGGACACCACATCTACTGACTGTACTCATGTTAGTCACAAAACCTAAAGTACCTCAGGAAGTGTGCTGACGAGCGTGAGACCTCACCCCCTCCTCTTTCACAGACCATGGCATCAAACCTGGTACGGTCTCTGCGTCCATAAAGATGAGATGGTTCTCCAAACGTCGATCTCACCCATCTGGTCACAAGGTCGAGTCTCTGGCAAATACACACTGTGTACTCCAGACTTAAATGCAACCATGCCCCAATCCATACAGATGCACCACAGCTGTGAGTCCTGACGAGCTGCACATGACCAGCCTCAGGTGATCAGGCTGAGGTCCTAATAACTCAGTCACACATCAGCCACTCAGTCCTGAACGCATGCCACCTGGAATGAAAAACAGAAGACAGAAACAAAAGCCAGCCAGGCACCCCAGCCACACAACAGCACCCCACCCTCACGGGAAGCCTCCCGGCGACCACACAAACCTGGCCCAGGAAAAACACCCCCCTCCAGGGACCATGGCTGGAAACAGTATCTGCATTCATCTTCCACTGAATCTTCATCTAACAGAACTGTTGACGTCTTCTCTGACTGCATCTTTGCCTTTGTTTCTGTCATTCAATTTGCACAGGTGTGGCCAGGAGTTCTTGAACCTGTGCGGTCAGCCCTTGTCCGACCATGTTTAGAGTCTGTTTAGTCATAAAACAAAAAAGACAAACACAAACAACCAAACCAGACGGCACAAAACGGCGCCACCCCTCCGACTTTTAAACCAGCCACCAGCTGCGGGTATATTCCACTGCCCCAAACCTCAGCTACGCTGATGGCATACGGCTCAAAGGCGCGCTGAAGCCGGAGGTGGAACAGGGAATCAACAAAAAAGAAAAAAAAACAACACCCCGAACCCCCTCCCCCTCCCGGGTGCAGAGGTTACCTGGGAAACGCCCAGCATAACCAAACTGCACCACTCCAGCAACGCCGACAACGTACGGCTCACACGGCTGGAGCCAGAGGAGAAGAGAGGGCACAACAAAAACAAAAAAAAGAAAAAAGAAAAAACAGCCCAATTACCCCCCCTCCCCCCCATCACCCCCCAGAGGACCGTCCCATCAAACCCTGGGAGGTGAAACCAAAAGAAATAAAAAAGAAAGACTAACAGACTAACATAAAGTCACCTGGGTCCTTTCTATGCTCCAGACAGCCTGCATGGTCACGACCCCAGAACACTAATAGTGCTGAACATCCCACACAAAAACCAACTCAAAAAACCCCCATAAAAAATGAACCAACACAAAACTAATAAGTGACTTATACCGTTAAGCTCAAACAAATGGAACACACCTGTTCCATATTAAGAGCTATAACGGTAATGTGACTCAGTCACCAACAGGGGGAGCCAAAGTGCTAAAAATAAAAACCCCTTTGGTAACCGAGAAAACAACTCACGCTGCTTTCCCTGTGCGCAGTTACGTGTAACACACAACCAAAATGTGCTTCAACTAAATTACGCCGAAGCTGACACAACAGACGCAGTAGCTATCTTCACCTGGGGAGACGGGGCTACAACTGTAACAAAAGGAAGCACAGCGACCCGTGCCACAGAACTCCGCCGTGCGCGTTCACCCATTAAAGACACACTCATGCAGCTCCCGTTTTACCTCTTATCCGGACGAAGTGTGACGTGAAGCCATCGCTATTCACACTCCACAACAAATCCACAGATAAGGCAACGCCACAGGAACACGGCTGCAAGAGAGCTCAAATCACTATTCAATAATTGGTTCTCCGACACGCACCATCCGGGCAGAGAGCACCCGCAACTGATCCGGATAACTTCTGACGTCTGCTGCCGCCTTCCCGGCACAGTACCGCCTCTGCTACTGCTGGGTCCGTGATGTATTGGCCAGAGACTACTGTTATGTGTCGGACGCAGTCGGAGCACCGACCAGCGTTTGACATTAGGACCCAGCATAAAGGAAACAGAGCACGGTTCAAAGGATAACAGAATTTAATAACATAACAGTGAGTGCTCCATTAATAACAAATAAGTGCGCGGTCTGGCGAGGTGGAAAAACGGTGCACTCCCAGCAGCACAAACGGTCCGAAGCCAGAACAGTTCGGACCCAAGGACCCCGCCGACACCCCCCAGGTGGCCGCGACCAACCGAGTCTGTGAAAGAAGAAACCATAATGTGAGTCCACCACTCCACACACAGAGAGACCACTCAAAGGTGTACATAATCAGCAAACACTTCCTGGCTTAATCACCAATCAGCTTCCCACCCTGCAGGCATGGAACACCCAGTTCAATTCTCCACTGCAGTGGAAGCTGATTAAACGACTAACATAACAGCTCAATATAATAAGGTGTGAGGGACACCACATCTACTGACTGTACTCATGTTAGTCACAAAACCTAAAGTACCTCAGGAAGTGTGCTGACGAGCGTGAGACCTCACCCCCTCCTCTTTCACAGACCATGGCATCAAACCTGGTACGGTCTCTGCGTCCATAAAGATGAGATGGTTCTCCAAACGTCGATCTCACCCATCTGGTCACAAGGTCGAGTCTCTGGCAAATACACACTGTGTACTCCAGACTTAAATGCAACCATGCCCCAATCCATACAGATGCACCACAGCTGTGAGTCCTGACGAGCTGCACATGACCAGCCTCAGGTGATCAGGGTGAGGTCCTAATAACTCAGCCACACATCAGCCACTCAGTCCTGAATGCATGCCACCTGGAAGGAAAAACAGAAGACAGAAACAAAAGCCAGCCAGGCACCCCAGCCACACAACACTTAAGAGCTAATCTGCTAACAAAACATTATCTTCGAGAATTATCGGTTATCGGATTAGCTGAACAATGCCCACCACTGGAAATCAGTCTCCTTCTTCTCAATCACTGGTTGGTTCATTTATTTATTTGTAAAAACCAACACACAAGTTATTGTAATGTGAGTGTTGGTTTTTACAAATGAATGTATATTTGTACATATGCCATTTCTTTTTTATTTGTAAAAAAGGCATATTGCAAAACTGAAAATTCTGTTTATGATCTGGTGGCCTATTATGATATTTAACATAATAGTACTGCCAGAAAATATGGCATGACTATATCATTTACCTTTGATTGTGTACTTCTTTGCAACAGGATTAATAAACTAATACTCTGGTGCAACATATAGCCTGGAAAAAATGATGATGATGAGATGTTGGGGATGATCTTGACTGGATGCAAGTGCCAGTTACCTCATCCCACTGCAAGATGAGGCATTTTTTGTGTGTATGTGCTTTTGTGATCACGAATGCAATACCTTACACATGTACTGTAATAAATATTTGAATGAACTGTCATGTGATAGGTCTGACGTTTCACAAAAGCAGGTTGGTTTGGTATTAAATCAAAATCGGTAAGAAAGCGTATACACAGAATGCTCAATTCTTTTTGCCTGCAGCGCTACACAGTGTAAATTCAATCGAAGGTTACACTTCTCTTACTGTGAAATAAAAGTCTGTCAGTTTTTATTCATAATGTGTTGATTTTAACTCTTTTGGCTCTCTGGAGAAAAACAATAAAAACAGAAATTGGTTTCCAACTCGAGCACATGTACAGATCATTTTGTCTGAGCTGTCCACCTTTATGTCTGATGAACACAGCGTCATATGAGGTGTACCACTTACATTATGAGGGAACATAAGTGATCAGGCAACAAGGCCATTTATTTTATTAAATAGTTCAACTCACACTGAACAAATATCTTGCTGATCAGTTCTTATATAGGAAAAAAATTGTTTGCTGTAATATGAAGATGTCCAAGGAGAAGCTTTGGCAATAACACTGTCTAAAAATGTGCACGCAAACATCTTGCTTAATCTGATTTGAGACACGTACACATTTGAGAAAACCTGCAAATTTAATGTAATTCTGTTGTTCATTAATTTGAGGTGCAGGTGATCCTTCATGATACGAAGAATTGCACATTGAAATAAAGGGAAAAAAATGACAGTATGAACTGAACACATTAGAGCACCCCCATCTTTTTTCACTCTGTGTGGGGGGGAACAAGCCCGGCGCCAGAAAAAAACTATTAAGGGGGCGATGAGTTTATCACAGGGGGCGGGGTCGCCCCCCCCCCAAAAAAAATGCGCACCGGAGGAGACGTGCCTCTGAGCGTGCGTAATGAATTGGGTGCGCTCCTGGAAAGCTCATGTATTTAGGCTACACCGTTGTAAGAGACTGACTGAGTAAGATTAAAGAGACAGTATTTTTTTAATTATTATTTGAACGTATAGACCCTCGGTCAAGTGATCTGCATACCACAAAACCAAGCCAACAACTGATCTGAGAAACGACATGAGACAGTAGATTAACCCCACATACAGCCCTCCATCACAAGCGCAAACACAGTGCATTTGGGCATGTGTGCCACTCTATGGCACAGAGCCCAACTACGCATGCAGTCACAAAGTTCTTCTGAAAAACTGGAGCGATCTGAATTCAGTTGGATGAATATGGGTGTGTGTGTGGAGACAATTCACCTCGTTCACAACGTGACAGAACTTAACGACGCACTGTTACGCACAATAGTGCACAACAACACGGAACACTATTCTTGACCGTGCGTAATGGTTCCTGATAATTCTCCAGCAACACGTGCCATTAATTGTAATGTGTGGTAACAGGTTGCAGCAGTTCCTGAGGACACCTGACACCTGAGAATTGTGTTCTTGCGCGCTATTGCGTGTAACAGCACATGGTTAAGTTCTGTCACGTTGTGAACGAGATGAATTGTCTCCACACACACACCCATATTCATTCAACTGAATTCAGATCGCTCCAGTTTTTCAGAAGAACTTTGTGACTGTATGCGTAGTTGGGCTCTGTGCCATGGAGTGGCGCAGAGAGGAGGAGGACAGAGCCAGATGTGTGGCTTCATGCGGCTCTCATCTCGTGCATTTTCCCAAACATCAGGCTCATGCAGCAGGTGGAACACCTGCAGGAGCGCGCTGAAGAGCACTGAAATTAGACTTTTAGCCAACTTGGTGTCAGCAATCAAACTGAATGCGGTGCAGCAGGGTTTAATTGTGCGCACGCTTCTTCCTCAGCCGGACTGGAGGAGGTGCAGAGATGTCTGGCTGCACGTGAGTCTCCTCTGGTTCTATGGTTCAGACTCGTTCTCCCGCTCATCGGTTACAACAGCAGGTGGAACACCTGCAGGAGCGTCCTGAAGAGCTTCTGCAGGAACTGTGGAACGACACTTGGAGCCGAGTTTAATTGTGCGCACGTGACAGAAAACTGATTCATCGTGGCTCACAGTGAAATGTGACGCCGCGTTAGTCGTGTCAAAACTTGACAGTTTCCGTGTCACTTCATAATAACGCGTGACAGTTTGGGCTCCAAGAACCATCACAGGAACCACGTCACGTTCTATTAAGGATCAATACTCATCAAGACGGATCAATACGCTCAATTGCGACCTCCACGACGTGAGACGATATGAGGGTGGTGTGTGACATTCGTGGAAGATTTTTTGACAGGCAAAAACATGCTCCACAAATATCAGGAATATCACGCACCAACACGCACTACTAAGAAACATATTCAGATGGGTTAAGTCACATTAAGAATGTCAGGAATGTGTCACGAATGACAGAAAAATGACATTCGTGACTTGTCGTCGTTATGTGTAAACACAGCATTAACACTCTCCCCAAGTGAGTCGTGCTGCATGATCTGCCTTTTGCTTGGTGGACTTAACGAATCCCAAGAACTCCAGCTCTGACACTGCTTGAATAAATCGAGCATGCTTTAGTTCGTCCACCTTGCCATAATCGCTGGACTCAGGATTCTTGCCCTCTGCCGCACTGACAAACGCAACCCTCAACCTATCAAATCGCTTGAACACAACACGCCATATCCGTTTGTTTTAAAATTAATTACTTTAGTTAATTAATTTGGTTTATTTGTTAAATACATGATATTATTGAATAAATAATATTTTGCTATATTTTCCAGTATTTCTTTTTCTTTTTTCTTTTTATTTTTGATAACTCTCACATCCGAGGGGGCGGGGTTGATGACGTGAGGGGGTGTCGCCCCCAAACGCCCCCTCGTGGCGCCAGGTCTGGGGGGTAACAACTGAATGAATTGCTATAATGTTAATATGACGGAGGGATTACATCGCCCTGCAGACCTGAGAATGTATGTCCATCATTGAAACAGCTGGAAAAAGATCACTTTTGCTGTTGTGCTGTCACCATTATGTTGATTAATTTGAGCAGTCATGTGGATGGATGGATGAAGATTGATGGTCTGATAATTGAAAGGATACAGAGTTAAGAAGGTAGAGAGTGAACAGGGCACTCAGAGAAACAAAGATCAAGGGCATCCTCTGCGCTTCTTTGACACGTTAACAATTATTGTAAATCTATGGAAGCAGAATGGAAGTGATGATGAAAACATTAGGAACAGAGAAACCTGTGACTTCGTATTGAGGCCATGGAAGAATATCAGGAGAAAACAATCATACCAAAAAAAGACGAGATGGATTTGTGAAATAACTATATAAATCTTGGCAATATTTACTCTCAGAAGCTCCACTACAAACAACTGAAACATTAACAGCATTTCACTCCAAATAGCAAGCATTCCTGGCAGTTATTTCAAAATGATCTCAAAGTAATTCCTGAATGTGGCCGACAGTAAGTTATTAAAGTGTGTCTACTTACATTATGCCCTGTACTATTATTTAATTGGCTTTCAAGTAATACAGTGGCCTCTTTGTATTGCCCCAGATTGTAACAAACCATTTTTGCAACAGTTTGAAAAATAGTTTCAAGATGAACTGTGCTTCAATGTTTTAGAGATCACACATAGTGTATCTGGAAAGTATTCACAGTGCTTCACTTTTTCCACATTTTGTTATGTTACATCCTTATTCCATCCTCAAACATATACTCGCAACACTGCATAATGACATGAAAAAAGTTTTTTTAATTTTTTGCAAATTTATTGATAATAATAATAATATTAATAATAAAAACTAAGAAATCACATGTACATAAGTATTCACATCCTTTGCTCAATACTTTGTTGATGCACCTCAAGCCTCTAGTCTTCTTGAATATGATGTCACAAGCTTGGTGCACCTATCTTTGGGCAGTTTTGCACATTCCTCTTTGCAGCACCTCTCAAGCTCCATCAGGTTGGATGGGGAGCATCGGTGCATTTTCAGATCTCTCCAGAGATGTTCGATCGGATTCAGGTCTGCATTCTGGCTGGGCCACTCAAGGACATTCACAGAGTTGTCCTGAGTCACTCCTTTGATATCTTGGCTAGGTGCTGAGGGCAGGGGTGGGCAATGAAGAACCAAGACAGTGCAGATTTTCCATGCAACTGTGGTGAAATTGCATCACTTAATCTAATAATTTGGGATTAATGGCACCTCACACGGAGGCACCAATAACATGTAGCAAATGGAATTATTAAAATCCTAAATTGAATTCAATTGGACTGGACCTCATTCAACAGGTCACCAAAATAATTAACAATTTTCAGATTTAATAATTACTTGAAACAAATGGGTGGACCAGAAATGTATGGAAATTTGAATATTAAGATTTATTCTCATTGAAAGGTTAAGTCATGCCACATTACTAAAGCAGTAATTAATTAGACTAATATTTAATTAACCTCAGGGCACCACCCAGGTTTTAAAGGACTGGGAACCTTGATTTAAACATAAATTAATCAGTCTCAAATGTGAAAGTCAGAAGTTCTATGATACGATTGACCAAGAGTTTCCACCTCTTGGTCAGTCGTATCATAGAGTTTGTGATAATGAACCACAGCATAAATATTTACATTTTATTTAAAAATATATGCGAAATGAACAGTTTACTGGCATTTTGAGTCTGGACAGTGATTAAATAAGTTCATTTGTGGACACATTATATTACTCATGAGATGCTGAAAGAAAGCAGTGGAATAAAGCTTAAAGAATGGAGTAAATAAATCTGATTTGAATTTAGTGATGAATTTTGAAGCCAATTATTAAGAAAATTAGCAAACAAATATATGAATATGTTTAAAAACACTTTGCACCAATTAACAACAAAATCCTTTGCTGGAACCTTTAACGCATCACTTAGCTGGTCCTTGAAGTGGTGAAAAAATTCGATCAGCTTTGGTTCAGGGGTGAACCACAGGATGAGAACAGGGGTGATGTGATCAGATGATTTTGTGCATGTGATGATCCAGGCAGCTGAGTTCTGGATGAGTTGCAGTCTGTTAATGAGTTTGTTGGGGAGTCCAGTGAGGAAGGCGTATGCGAGATGTGACAAAGGAGTGAACCAAAATTTCGGTGCTGGATTGGGACAGGGATGGGCAGAGTCTGGAAATGTTGTGGAGGTGAAAGAATGCAGTCCGGGTGATGTTTAGAATATGAGGTGCAAATGAGAGGGTGCTGTCCAGAATGATGCCTAGGCTTTTGACTTGGAGAGAGAAGGGTACATGGAATCCGTTGATGGTGATGGGTGGAGCTGGGGTGTGTTGCGATTTAGTGAGGGTGGATTTGAAGCTGATGAGCAGGGCCTCGGTTTTATTGCTGTTGAGCTTCAGGAAGTTCCTGCTCATCCAGCTCCGAATGTCTTCCAAGCAGGTGATGAGGAAGGGAGGGATGGCGGCAGTGGGTTTGAAGGAGATGTACGTATTCTTGTGTGTTATCTGCATAGCAATGAACATGGATCCCATGGTGACAGAGGAGTGTGCCCAGGGGGATAAGGTAAATAATGAAAAGAAGTGGACCCAAGACTGACCCCTGGGAGACACCCAGGGAAACACCCGAACACCCAGATGTGTGGTTCCTTAATTGATGAAATGTTGACGGTCAGTGAGGTATGATGTGAACCAGGAGAGTGCAGCACTAGTGATCCCAATGCCAGCCAGGTGGTCCAGGAGTAGTGGGTGAGAGATGGTGTTGAATGCTGCACTGAGGTCAAGTAGGATGAGGATGGTGAGTAGTGTAGATGGTGAGTCAGCTGCATGGAGGAGATCATTGGTAATTTTGACCAGGGCTGTTTCAGTGCTGTGTTTTGGATGGAAACCGGATTGGAAAAGTTCGTAGAGGTTGTTTGTCTTGAGGTGGGACTGTAGTTGTGTGGCAACCACATTTTCAGGTCTTCCGTAATCATGTCCAATCAACTGAACTTACCCCAGGTAAACTCCAGTTAAGCTGTAGAAACATCTCAAGGATGATCAGTGGAAACAGGAGGCACCTGAGCTCAATTTTGAGCTTCATGGCAAATCAATCAATCAACATTTATTTATATAGCGCTTTACAGTAGTCAGATGGTATTCAAAGTGCTTTACAGTAAAAACACAGGTTCCTAAAAATAAAAATTAAACACACATACAACAAAGTAAAAACAGCACAGAAAAAATCAGAACAAGTCAGAACCAAGATTTACACAGGGGTCGGAATTTAAAAATGCTCCAATCGACTTGAAAACAACACATTACTTGTCTGATCATAAAGATTCCCAAAAGGGAAAGTTTGGATTATCTGTGGCTGAATGTTGTGGAGTTATGGGGTAAATACAGCAAGAATGGTGACAAAGGTCAATTTCAGTTTGTACAGGGGTCAAAAGTTAAAGTGGCTCCAATTTTGGCAAAAAGTGATGCAAAATATTGGTTGAGCTAATTGGATTAGTAAATGAAATAGTTTTGACAGTGTTGAATGCTTGGTCTCCAAAGTAAAGGTGAAACAAGGTCAGTGTCCATGGGATTCTATGACATGTGACATACAACCCCTGGCAAAAATTATGGAATCACCGGCCTCGGAGGATGTTCATTCTGTTGTTTAATTTTGTAGAAAAAAAGCAGATCACAGACATGACACAAAACTAAAGTCATTTCAAATGGCAACTTTCTGGCTTTAACAAACACTATAAGAAATCAAGAAAAAAAGATTGTGGCAGTCAGTAACGGTTACTTTTTTAGACCAAGCAGAGGAAAAAAAATATGGACTCACTCAATTCTGAGGAATAAATTATGGAATCACCCTGTAAATTTCCATCCCCAAAACTAACACCTGCATCAAATCACATCTGCTCGTTGACATTGACCCTATGTCATGAAATTGACCCTATGTGTCTTTTTGCAAGGAATGTTTTCACAGTTTTTGCTCTATGGCAAGATGCATTATCTTCTTGAAAAATGATTTCATCATCCTCAAACATCAGAAAAATGTCCAAAATATCAACGTAAACTTGTGCATTTATTGATGATGTAATGACAGCCATCTCCCCAGTGCCTTTACCTGACATGCAGCCCCATATCATCAATGACTGTGGAAATTTACATGTTCTCTTCAGGCAGTCATCTTTATAAATCTCATTGGAACGGCACCAAACAAAAGTTCCAGCATCATCACCTTGCCCAATGCAGATTCGAGATTCATCACTGAATATGACTTTCATCCAGTCATCCACAGTCCACGATTGCTTTTCTTTAGCCCATTGTAACCTTGTTTTTTTCTGTTTAGGTGTTAATGATGGCTTTCGTTTAGCTTTTCTGTATGTAAATCCCATTTCCTTTAGGCGGTTTCTAACAGTTCGGTCACAGACGTTGACTCCAGTTTCCTCCCATTCGTTCCTCATTTGTTTTGTTGTGCATTTTCGATTTTTGAGACATATTGCTTTAAGTTTTCTGTCTTGACGCTTTGATGTCTTCCTTGGTCTGCCAGTATGTTTGCCTTTAACAACCTTCCCATGTTGTTTGTATTCGGTCCAGAGTTTAGACACAGCTGACTGTGAACAACCAACATCTTTTGCAACATTGCGTGATGATTTACCCTCTTTTAAGAGTTTGATAATCCTCTCCTTTGTTTCAATTGACATCTCTCGTGTTGGAGCCATGATTCATGTCACTCCACTTGGTGCAACAGCTCTCCAAGGTGTGATAACTCCTTTTTAGATGCAGACTAACAAGCAGATGTGATTTGATGCAGGTGTTAGTTTTGGGGATGAAAATTTACAGGGTGATTCCATAATTTATTCCTCAGAATTGAGTGAGTCCATATTTTTTTGCTCTGCTTGGTCTAAAAAAGTAACCATTACTGACTGCCACAATCTTTTTTTTCTTGATTTCTTATAGTGTTTCTTAAAGCCAGAAAGTTGCCATTTGAAATTACTTTAGTTTTGTGTCATGTCTGTGATCTGCTTTTTTTCTACAAAATTAAACAACTGAATGAACATCCTCCAAGGCCGGTGATTCCATAATTTTTGCCAGGGGTTATATGTTACCCTGTAACATGAACTAAGCATGTCACATGATGCAAACTGTTACTTTTTCAAACCCGATTAACCCAACCAATAATTTGCATTTTTTTTTTTTTTTTACCAAAACTGAAGCAACTTTAACTATTGACCGCTGTACAAACTGAAACTGTCTTTTGTCACCTTTCTTGATGCTTTTACTTCATAACGTCATAACACTGCGTCATAGATATTCCAAACTATACCTTTTTGGAATCTTTATGACCAGGCAAATAATGTGGTATAGCTTTCAATGTGATTGGAGCATATTTAAATTTTGACCCCTGTGTAAGTTTTCAATTGACCCCTACCTGGCTGTCTATTGAATATTGAAGTGGCCAATCAGTTTTTTTTTTTAAGAGTTCATGTCTATGGATTATCTGTGCCGAATTTCATGTTTGTATCACCATTTGCAGGATTCCGCTCTAAATATTCTCATCTGCTGCACTATATATGATATGTAAGATGTTGCTCCTCAGTGTTTCTCAATTGCCCTCAAAGTATTAGAACACTTGGTATTTCACACATTTTAATTTGCTCATGCCATTTCAAATACAATTTTTTTTCTAAAATTATCTTCCTTAAACTCAAACTGAAAGCAAATCTCTATAACTTGATATAAATTAATTACAAATATTAAAATCCAGCTTCCTGATGAAGTGGTGTAGAGGAGAATTTTCTTAAAAAGAAGACCTGAAAGTTCAGCTTCAATTTGCCAGAAAGTACGAGGTCTATTAGATAAGAAACCGACACTTTTTTTTTTTTTTTTAACTATATGGATTTGAATGACGTGCGATTACACCAATCATGCTTGAACCCTCGTGCGCATGCGTGAGTTTATTCACGCGTGTTGGTGACGTCATTTCCCTGTAGGCAGGCATTGACTGAGATGTGGTCCAGCCCTCTCGGCTGAATTCCTTTGTTTCACACGCTGCTCGAGACGGCGCGCGTTGCTTTATCAAAATTTTTTGTGGACCTGCGAGGAATATCCGAGTGGCTGGTTTTCGGTGAAAAGTTTAATGGCTGATGAGAGATTATGGGGTGTTTCTGTCGGTGTAAGGACTTCCCACAGAGCGGGACATCGCGCAGCACTTCCAGGCACCGTCATCGGCCTGTTTCGACCTGAAAACATCCTAATTTAAGGCTTAATTCACCCAGGACATCGTGAGAGAACAGAGAAGATTCAGAAGAGGCTGGCATGAGGACTTTATGCGGACATTCCACTGTTTAAGGACATTTTTTAATGAAAGATGTGCGCGCAAATCTGTGTGCGCCGCGACAGGAAAAACACCTCCATGTTGAAAACCATTTGTAAAATTCAGGCGGCTTTTGATGGCTTTCAACAAGTGAGTAACTGAGAAATTGTTTAACAGCTTCGGCATGTTCCAACTTGCCCGTTAAGGTTTCCAACAGAGGTGTCCGGCCCGACATGCAACTCTGCCCGCACGTTCTTTCATTACCAAATGTCCGTTAACAATGGAATGTCCGAATAAACTCCTCATGCCGACTTCTTCTGAAAGTTCTCTGTTCTCTGATGACTTACTGGGTCAACAGAGCCTGAAATGTGGAAGTTTTCAACTTGAAACGGCGAGACGCTGCCGCCTCGAAGCGCAGATCGCCGTCAAGTGCCGTGGGCCGTCCTTACGGCGACACTACCAGACCAAAATCTCTCATCAGCCGTTAAAATGTTTACCAAAAACCAGGTGAATTTATCAAATGGTGTCCTCTCAGTTGTGCCTTACAGTTTTGAAAAAATTTTGATCAAACAAAGCAGCAGTCTCTGAGCCATTCCTAAACAATGAAAAAATTGACGAGAGGGTGGGCGACTCCTCACTCAAAGACTGCCCACAGGCGAATGACGTAACCGACAGGCGTGAAAAAACACTCGCATGCCCACGAGGGTTCAAGCATGTCTGATGTAATCACACGTGATTCAAATCCATATGGTTTTTGAAAAAAATAATAATAATAAAAGGTCGGATACTTTTCTAATAGACCTCGTACATCTAAGATGCAAGGCTACATTTGATGTTTTGATGAAAGAAACTTTTGTATTTCTTCATAATTGATGTAAATAAAGTCCAAGACACATTCAGTGACTTGGAAATGTTCATGTTTCCATCCCCTGACTTGTCTGAAGAAAACTGACAATAAAACTGATTATTATTTAAAGGTATTACCAAGTTTTAGAGATTTGCTTTCAGTTTGAGTTTGAGGAAGATAAGTTTTAGAAATTTTTATTCTTTATATTTTTTTGTATTTCTTGTATTTGAAATGGTGTAAACAAATTAAAATGTGTGAAATTCCAACTGTTCCAATACTTTTGGAGGGCACAGTATCCTAACCTTATGATGAGTGCAAAATGAGTATGGTATTATTAATGTTTTGTTTAAGAATGTTTCATTTTTACTCTTGCTGCACTTGGGGAGAGAAGTGAATATTTTTCAGGTGTCTTGTTTTTGAACTTTTTAGACAGTCACTTAGCTTCCGTTTCTCCACTGCCTGCTCAGTCAGATCAGTATTATTTTTTTTCCAGCTCAGAGGATAGTTCATAATGGATAAAAATAAGGTTGTACAACCCCTGGCAAAAATTATGGAATCACCGGCCTCGGAGGATGTTCATTCAGTTGTTTAATTTTGTAGAAATAAAGCAGATCACAGACATGACACAAAACTAAAGTCATTTCAAATGGCAACTTTCTGGCTTTAAGAAACACTATAAGAAATCAAGAAAAAAAATTGTGGCAGTCAGTAACACTTACTTTTTTAGACCATGCAGAGGGAAAAAAATATGGACTCACTCAATTCTGAGGAATAAATTATGGAATCAAACAACAAAACACATGAGGAACGAATGGGAGGAAACTGGAGTCAACGTCTGTGACCGAACTGTAAGAAACCGCCTAAAGGAAATGGGATTTACATACAGAAAAGCGAAACGAAAGCCATCATTAACACCTAAATAGAAAAAAACAAGGTTACAATGGGCTAAGGAAAAGCAATCGTGGACTGTGGATGACTAGATGAAAGTCATATTCAGTGATGAATCTCGAATCTGCATTGGGCAAGGTGATGATGCTGGAACTTTTGCTTGGTGCCGTTCCAATGAGATTTATAAAGATGACTGCCTGAAGAGAACATGTAAATTTCCACAGTCATTCATGATATGGGCTGCATGTCAGGTAAAGGCACTGGGGAGATGGCTGTCATTACATCATCAATAAATGCACAAGTTTACGTTGATATTTTTTGGACACTTTTCTTATCCCATCAATTGAAAGGATGTTTGGGGATGATGAAATCATTTTTCAAGATGATAATGCATCTTGCCATAGAGCAAAAACTGAAAACATTCCTTGCAAAAAGACACATAGGGTCAATGTCATGGCCTGCAAATAGTCTCGGATCTTAATCCAATTGAAAATCTTTGGTGGACGTTGAAGAAAATGGTCCATGACAAGGCTCCAACCTGCAATGCTGATCTGGCAACAGCAATCAGAGAAAGTTGGAGCCAGATTGATGAAGAGTACTGTTTGTCACTCATTAAGTCCATGCCTCAGAGACTGCAAGCTGTTATAAAAGCCAGAGGTGGTGCAACAAAATACTAGTGATGTGTTGGAGCGTTCTTTTGTTTTTCATGATTCCATAATTTTTTTCCTCAGAATTGAGTGATTCCATATTTTTTCCCTCTGCTTGGTCTAAAAAAGTAACCGTTACTGATTGCCACAATTTTTTTTCCTGATTTCTTATAGTGTTTCTTAAAGCCAGAAAGTTGCCATTTGAAATGACTTTAGTTTTGTGTCATGTCTGTGATCTGCTTTTTTTTCTACAAAATTAAACAACTGAATGAACATCCTCCGAGGTCGGTGATTCCATAATTTTTGCCAGGGGTTATAGCTCGTTGTGTACCTTCTTGAGGTTAGAAACTAGAGTTTGTTTTTCTACAATGTTTCTCTTAAGATTATTGAGCTGTTTACCGGAGGGTGAGGTTTCTGTCCTCTATGAGTTTGACAGGTGGACCACCCCAGTCAAACTCCTCACCTGACAACGTCCCCAGAGCGGGACATACCCAGCAGGACTGGTTTCTTGACTCGTGGATCTTCTCCCCACCTCAGCGGTTGTTATGAGCCATAAGTCATGACAATAAGTCATAAAATGAGCAATAAAATTCACTAATTCACTAAGATTACATTTTTGCACATTTTTCCCAAACTGAGTGCTGTAGTATAACCAGCAGGAGACCACTGATGTGTGCAGTGAATTTGGTGACACCACACCTGAATATTTTTTGATATTTTTATGGAATATTTTTTTGTTTTTGCACTTTGTAGACAGTCCCTACACTTCCATTTCTCCGCCGTCTGCTCGTTCAGATCAGTATTATTTTTCCAGCTCAAAGGATGTTTCATAATGGATAAAAATGAGGCTGTAGCACGTTGTCTACCTTCCTGAGGTTAGAAACTAGTGCTGTTTGTTTTTCTACAATGTTTCTGTTACGATTATTGAGCCATTTACCAGAGGGAGTGGTTTCTGTCCTCTATGAGTTTGACAGGTGGACTGTCCCAGTCAAACTCCTCACCTGATCACACTGTCCCTGGAGCGGGACACATCCAGCGGGGCCAGCGCTTGCCAACAGAAATGACAGCTGCTCGGATCACCTCCGCACCTCACCAGCTGTGGTGACCCCCGCCAAAAAACCCAGAAAAACATAATTTTTGTGGTCATAGGGTTTGCAATCAAGATTTCCTGCAGTAATTGATCTGTCAACTGAAATCCATAAACTACTTAAAATGAAAAAAAAGTTTATTAATAACAATATAATCTATTTTGTGAGACCCGCGTTCACATTTGAGATATTTTTTTCAGTATTCACATTTTGCAATTAACGGTTTGTGGATAATTCATGATTTGCAGCAAATTCACATTTTGGGGGTTAACACCCCCACCCCAGCCTCGCCAATTTAAGCATTTTTCTTTGTCTCTCACATGCCTGGAAGCTCCTCACCATCTCACCAAGCCATTTAGGTTCTTCATGTTATCGTCAGGACCAAGAAAGGTATTGGGCCCCGAGATGCAGATAGCCAGACAAAAAGTATGTGAAAAACAAGATCTTTTAATGTTCCAGTGGCAGTGAACAGTACACAGGGTGAAGAATCCCCACAGTGGGGAAAAAAAATCCAAAAAGCTGTCAAAAAATGATAATGCGACAAAAACCAACTGTCCAAAGGAGACAGTGCGGATGTAAAACAAAACTCTTCTAAGTGACAAAATCCTAAAGGTTGTAAAGACTAACAATGTAACAAAGAGATAACAAAAAACAACTGTGAAAAAGTGACAATGTGGAAGTAAAACAAACCTCTTCTAAGAGGCAAAATCCCAAAATGCAGTAAAGGCTGACAAAGTGACAGAACGATAACAACAACAACAACAAAAGAACTGTCAACTGACTTACTGCAAGGTGAACACGGAAGTAAAAACTGGTGAGATGAGGAGGAAGAACTGAATGGTAGATAATCGCCTGGCAGGTGACATAAACCAAGGTGTGACTAAAATGTTGGATATGGAAGCCTCAGTGTCTTAAAAAGATTGATGCTGTTTATCATGATTATTTCAAACTATGAAGCCTTGACCCATCATTGTGAACTGTATTCTCGAGTGGGATGGCCTTCTTTGTCCAACAGGAGGTTGAGACATTGGTATAACTTTATTTATAAGGCCATGCTTGGGCTGTTGCCCTTCTACATCTGTAATTTATCACACAGAGAAGTGTTGCTTCTTTGGTCATCTGTTGTTCTCTGTTCCATTTGCCTGCATAGAACTGGGAAAAAGAGCTTGTTTGCTCGGCTCCATGTACATGGAACATGTTGCAAAAAATCTGGAAATTAACTGAATTTATTTCTTTGAGCACTTCTAAGTCCAGACTGAAACCACTTGAAATTACTTCTTTAAATTGCAACTGTTTTTTTAATCATGTTATTTTAATTGTGTGATTTAAAATTTAATTGTGTAACTTTTGCTGCCTCTTGGCCGTTGCTAAAGAGGTTTTTAATCTCAGTGGGACTTTCCTGGTTAAATAAAGGTTAAATAAACAAATAAATATATAAAAATGCAAACTAACTGATACAGATGTGAGAATACGTGAGGGCGGGGGAGCATGGGAAAACTTAAATTGACACAAGGACATCTCGAGTGAAGCAACCATCCAAATAACTGACCATCATACATAGACTAACAGACATAAACACAAAAGGACACACAGCGTACACACAAAGGAACAGAAAATACAATAACGTGGAGAGGGGTAAAAGACATGAACCACATGGAAGAAAGATTGTGCCAGGGGCGGGGCCCCCGCAATGACAGCTGTCAAACTGTCACTCTCAGTTGGCAATGGAGTGGGACCGTGAACCAGGCACTACCAGTAAACCCTAATAATCCCAAAACAGAAATGAAACAACATAAGCCAAGACCCCTAAACCTACACAACCAAGAGCATGCAGGCCAAAAATAATATAGGGCCCATGAACCCAGAAGAGGAGACGGTTGCTACGCATGGCTGACCGTGGTTACCATGACAACCGTACATGCCAGGAGAATGGGAGACAGGACAGGTAGAACTCACCACACTCACACCCACAAGACATACATGCAGGGTATTAAAGGGAGAGAGGTACACTAACCATGCACACCTGCACGCATACCAATACACACACACACACACACCACTGATCCCCGAGTGATAGGAAGAGGGGGCGGGTCCACGCACAGACAGGTGAAATCACAAACACACATACATACACAACCAAGACAGGTGAACAAAGACATAGAAAGACACTGAAATAACTCAAAAACCCTGGCATGCCCCAAACCCCCAACACTTCAGACTTTGTTTTTTTTTTTTTCAGAAAAATGTTTCTGGGGAGCATTAGCATAGCTAAAACTCTTCAGGTTCTCCTCTTGACTCCCCACCATTATAATCATTTTTCTATATTTTCCTCTCACCAAGCTCTTCGCCATCTCACCATGTCATTTAGATCCTTCAGACTTTTTTCAGTAAAATTGTTCTGGGGAGCACTGGCATGACTAAAAAGTTTCACCTTCTGTATTGGAATGGGAAGGGAGACCGGCATTCACAAGATGATTGCAACAAAAGTGAAATAAATTTGATTCAGAGAAATAAATTGACAGGAAATATGGCCTAGAATAGAGTATTTTTATTGTATGTTATTTTCACACTTACGTGAATATTCTGTCTCTGATTTAAAGAATATTGCAGATTCTCAATCAGGTTTGGTGTCACTGACAGTGGTGGGCACAGATAACCAAAAAATTAACTTCGATAACAGATAATCAGATAACTGAAAAGTTATCTTCGTTAAAGATAAAACAATAATCCACCCAAAAATGTATCAGAAGTTACAGATAACCGATAACAGATAAATTCCAATATTACCTGTGACACATCTACAACTACTAGCAGAATAAATTTAATAGCTTATAATAATATTAAAAACAACAACAGACCCAAACAATGAGACCACACTTTTCTTTCAACATTTGGCCCCTGCTGGAAGCTCTTGTCTACTACGGCGCTTCCAGCACAGAGGCACCCCGAAAGCAGCCATAAAGCCAACTCTCTATCAATTATGATGCTCCAGTCAGGCGCAGGTCTTGAAAAATAAAGTCATGCTGACTTATGGTTTTGATTATAACTAACATTAATACTGATAGAATAACTCCATTAATGTCAATTATGTCATTTGTACAAAGTTAAAATATAACACATATCTTTTAATATTGAATAATGCACTAATTCTGAGGTTTTGTAACAAACAGACAGATCGCAAAGGACATGCACTACAGGGAGGAGGTGAGACTCTTCACTGATTGGTGCAACAACTACAATCTAATGCTGAATGTGGAGAAAACCAAGGAGCTGGTGATCGACTTCAGGAGAAGATGCTTCCCCCCCACATCCTATACGCCCAGTTATATCAATGACTCTCATGTGCAGCAGTCAGAATTCCTGGAGGTTCATGTCTCCCAAAACATGACCTGGTCTGTGCACATGTGCCTATGGTTAAAAAGGCCAACCAGCATCTGCACTTTCTCGGCAGGTTAAAGAGTGCCCATCTGAGCCCAGCTATCCTTGCCTCCTTCCATAGAGGAACAATAGAGAGTGTACTAACTAGTAGTATCTCTCTTTGGCATGAAAGTAGCAACCTTGCAGACAGGAAGGCACTGGGAAGGGTTATGAGGGCAACAGAGAAAATTATTGGGGCCTGGCTAACCATTGGTGAGCTGGAAAAACAGTGCTGCTTGTCCAGGCCAAGAAGGATAATCAGTGACACTTCATATTCCTTTAACAATCTGTTTTCCATCCTACCCTCAGGTAGATGGTACCTTAGCCTGAGTTGCAAAATACGCAGATTCAGGGACAGCTTTTACCTAATATAAGACAGTTAAATACAAAATGATAGAAAGAACTATGCAATATAGAATGTAGGATATACTGTAGAATACACTAGCATCTGATAGCAACTTTATCCTTGTAGGATCTTCATATGTGCAATGTATCATGTCCTTTATTTATCCTTTATTTATTTATTGTATGTTGCCTATACACAGATGCAGAGACAGTTATCAAGAGTTTTTAAAACATATTTATCGCTATCACACACCTTGGACTGGTATTCTGTGCTTTATTCTGTGTTTTTATCTATTTGTGTAGTGCATTGATATTTTGTTCTGTGATAGCATCTGTGATGTTTTTTTTTTGTTTTTTTTTACTGAATGACAATAAAATCAAGTCTTAAGTCTAAGGCCCAATCTCAATTCTCTTTTGTACCCCTTTCCCTTCCCCTTGGCCCTACCTGATATGCCTACCCCTTTAAAACAAGGGGTAAGGCGAAGGGGTATGCCTCTAGCCCTATGAGTTGAGACACCTCTCCGCCTTAGGGGGGGAAAAAAAAACAAAAACTGCCCATCTCATGAGTTTGACGTCGTCATGTTGTGTCACTTAAAGTGCCGTCTTCACTGTTTGTCAACCTGGTAACTGAAGTGCAACTTGTTCCAGTAACCTGTTTGCACTTTTTTCTCACCTTTCTGCGTCAGTGCAAAGAAATAGGAGACGCAGATTTCTTCGACACATCGCAATCATGTTGGGGAATTTCGTGGTATTATTAATTTAATTAATTAGTTATTAATGTGTTCATAATTTATTAATTAATATTAATAAAAGTGATAATTATGTTAATTAATTAATTAATTGATTGATTACTAATTAATTAATTTATTAGTAATTAAAAGAAATAAACACTTGAAATATATCAGTCTGTATGGAATGAATGTATACATTATACAAGTTTCACTTTTTGAATGGAATTACTGAAATAAATCAACTTTTTCATGATATTCTAATTATATGACCAGCACCTGCATGTATGTTATGGGCTGCATCTAGTTCTGTCAACCGTATATTTCTTTTTCAAATTCTCCCATTTTTTGCATCCAGCCCTATTTCCTTTAGAAATTTCCTTGACAAAAATAGTAGCAGTCTATACACACACACACACACACACACATATATATATATATATGTGTGTGTGTGTGTATACTCCCGTTGGTCTTTAGCTGACTGCTAAGAACGCAGAAACATCTCCTCATTTTCTGCCCGAAAGCGAATTAGGAGACGAGTGCGCTCAGGGCTCCCTGTTTGTTTACAAAATACACACGTGTTATAGACCTTGAAATCCAACAGCAGGGATTGATATTATCTAAAGATTTATGAACATACAAATTAACGTGCTTAGCTTTTATCATGATTTTCTCCATTGTGAGATATAAAAGTTATTGTAGCGTTTGTGTGTATATGCATTATAACGCCTCAGCACAGGAATGAAGTTACGATATTCTTCAGAACAACAATATACGAAACATGCATCCAGCAGCATACACGTTGCTGTCATAGACAATTGCCTGTAAACTTTTTTGGCAAGTTATAACTTTGTAAACAGTGTAGTTTGTAATGAAAGCCACTTATGCTGCGTTCACACCGGGTGCGACGTGAGCGACAGCAGCCACAGGTTGCCATGTAATCCCTATGGAACGACGCGTTTTGGCACCAAATCACGCAGCGCGACGCGATGGACGTGAATGAAGTGACACGAGTGAAGCGATTTTGAGCGATTCGCGCGTTTGTGGTGCAATATTGCGTCGCATCATGTCGCGTGGTCCTCCTCCCCAAGTTGAAAAATCTGAACGTTTTCGTCTTGTTGCGCCGCGATGACCAATCAGGGACTGAATATGTAGTGACGTGGAGATGTCTGGAGTTTGACTGAAGATGTGAACATGTCCTGTGAGCAGGACTTATGTCTCTTTTGTCCTTTATTTCACAATTATGACAGAGTTTTTGGAGCGAGCAGCAGCCCTGCAGCAAGCAGCGGAGTTTCTTTTTTTTTTTTTTTTTGTTTACATGTGCGCGCGTGAAGGGGACAGGAGGTCCTCAAACTGGGTCCCGCAGAGGCGGAAGGTCCACTGAAAGCAGCCGTCATCCAGATGCAGCTCCTGCAGCAAATAATGATACTCCCTGAATTGGGAACATCTCATGACGTTTGTCAACTTTCCATGACAACTTGCTCCGTGTGATCAAGGTCCGTCATGTTAACTTGACTGACAACCGGAGCCGGCGAGCGGAATAGAAGCTCCTCCTATTTGATGATGCACCAAGGCAAATTTTCGCAGCAAAAGCAGAGCAACACTCCGGGCGATGGTGGCGCGTCCATCGCCACGCGACCCCCGCAAATTTGTAGCGTCTGATCGCGCCCGGTGTGAACCCAGCATTACATTTGTGCGATTCTTTCGGCGCCATGTTTGTTTGTTTGGAGACAGTGGTAAGCTCCTCCTACCCCTCTAAACAGAGTGTGCGTCCAGATTCACTCGATTTGAAGGGGTTTGTAGCCCTCCGCCTACCCTCCGCCTCGCTCCAAAAAGAGAATTGAGACACCCCTCTGTCTCTTGTGCCTGCGCAAAATGGAGGGAAAGGGGTAAGGGGAAGGGCTGAGGGGTAGAATTGAGATTCACCCTAAGTCTTTAATTGAGCATTTTGTGCCTTTGCAGCCAGGTTTACACAGCATCAGTGTTCATGCAGTATAGAAAGGTGGAAAGAGACCATAATAGAATTGTTTTTATGTGTAAGGCTTCTGGAAGTTGATTGGTTTTGGAGCTGTTGTTCAAATTTCCATTTTTTTTATTTTATTTTTATTTTTTGCAAACCAGAGAAATTAAACCCTCATCTTTATCCTCACCCTAAGCCACTTAAGTAATTTGGGTGGGGAGGGGGGGGGGAGGGAGAGTGCTAAGCAGCTGAGACATCAGTTTGGAGTTTTGTTCTGAATCCTGAATTGTGCAGCACCCCCGCAGTAGAGGAAGGCAGTTTAGGGATCATAAAGACTTCATATTCCCATGCTGCATGGAATATACATGTTATCATCTCTGATCTTCACAATTTTCATTACTTTTGCAATGGTTTATGTTAATCCTACATATGACTGAACACAGCAGGCGACCTTTTAGTCACATGTCTGTCATGGCCAATAGAAAATTAAAACCAAGGGTTCTAACTGTGAGTGTGTTATGAGAAATTACCGCTAGAAGCTGCTAGAATGAGGTGAGTTTAAATGGAGACATTACAAATGTAGTGTTTAACCCTTTGGAGTTGTTTATGTAGATACGCATGAAAATCACATGACCGAATAAAGCGGACGTAACACACAGTCTGCTTCACTCTGAACATCTGTTTGAATGTGTGTTAACTGTGTGGACTTCAGTTTGTATACCAGTTTTTAATTTTTTTTTATTGGTTAAGTATAATTGCATTATGATTAATATTTTGCACAAAGCTTTTTTCTGGATAATTATGCTCATTTTTGCTGCGTGTTTTTGTAGACACCTGCAGAAAAAAATTTGTCATTTCCTAATTTTCTTGTCAAGCTGCAAGAAAGACGAGGGTGGGAAGAAACACAACTTGCCCTTCATCATTGGTGGAAAACTCATGAGCTAACCAATCAAAATCACCAAGGCCATGTGGACATCACAGACCACAGACCCCACGCGGCTGTGCTTGTGTGGGTGTGCACTTTCCTGCAGGATGTCCACGAACAGGAGTTTTTGTTCCGTATCTCTTGTCTACCCACATCAACAAGTAAAAAAAAAAAACAGCACAAATTTCTCTTCATCATTGGTGAAAAATATACTACCTAATAAACAATCAACTATTGAATATGGTTGCTGAGGGAAGGAAAATTGTGGGTGGTTTCAGAGTGCAGAGAAAAGCAGATATCAGACAGTTTTGATATTTGTGAGATTGTGATATTTTAGCGTGTTTGAAGTGTGTTTTTAGCATGGTATGTATTTAGCATGTGTGGTTAGTGTGCGATGTGGGTTTTTTTGTTTTGTGTGTTGAAATAATGAGGCGTCTTGGACCAGGCGCTTCAACTTTTTTGTTTAACTGGATGGAGGCAGTCGAAGCTCGGAGCGCGTCGTCAAAGTCTGAAACAGAAGTTGGCGTTTGATGATGAAGTAAACTTTATTGTTCTGAACAAACAATGAGAGCAGGTGGATCCAATGACATGCACAGATCTGCACAGAGGATCGGACCGCATGCTTCTCTTTCCAGCAGGTTCAGGTCTCTGCTAGTATGTGCAGCAGAGCCCCACCCTAGCGCTAACTCCTGGAAAACAGGGCAGGATTCCGACACTCCCCCAGCAGTAAGCAGGTTCCAGTCACGGAGAACACCAGGAATCCAGGTAGACAGACTTTCCCCCCAAAGTCCAAAAAAAACTTTTTTGATTGATTGATTGATTTATTTATTTTGGCTACTAACGCAGCCAGGGCAGACTGCAGCAGCACCAGTAAAAATGCTGCAAAAACAAGGAATTAGACAAAAATACAAATGGATAGTGAGGTGGAATAGCTGTACAAATTTGTTGGGCTTCTGATGTACATTGGACAGGATTTTTTTTTTTTTTCTGAGTGGCACAAATATAATTTGTGTCGCATCTTATTGCATGTAAATAGCTGTACAAAAAACACCTAAAGCATTTCTTGTATTTTAATGGAAATAGATGTAACTTTATTTTTGCTACATTTGTGTATATTTTTTTTACAATTAAATTTAAATTTAATTGTAATCTAATTAAATATTTGCATTCTAAGTTATGAAAATGGTTTATTAAACATATTTGGGGTTTTCACAGTACAAAAAATAAATAAATAAATAAATAAATAAAAACTTTTATCCTATTTGGATTTTATGTTTTTGTGTAAATTTAGGTTCACTTTGACAATACAGAATGTTAGAATGAAAGAAAAACTGTAAAGTCACACAGGTGAGGTTGCGCTGAAAACAATGACACCAAAGAAGGCAAAGCAAACAGTTTTTAAAGGTATGTTATGAAAGTAAAACCAAAAGTAGTCAAAAAAGGCCTAATTATACCCAGACTCCAAAGGGTTAATCAAAATGTTGAGGTACACATAAATATCTTGTAAGGAGAAACCGTACCACTTCGGATGATATAAGCCATTGTGCAATATTTAGGTAACAGGTAAACATTATGACTCAGTGATGCATCACTTTTTAGACTTTGTATATTATGAGCTCAGCTGTGCCCACACACAATATTCTTGGTCTAAAGATCAACGAAGGAGAGAGCTGATGGTGGAAACTGGATTCTAACTTATCATCATTGTATGTTTTGTTTGCCATCATTCCCAAGCTGACAGTACATCAGAAATATCTCAGAAACCTTGAGGTTATGCTCCATAGACACCCCATGTTCCGATCTCAAAATCATCCAGATTCAGTGTTTATCACTTTAAATACAAATGAGCCATTGCTCTCAAAGATCAAAGTGAAGGTCTTTGACATAAGTCACAGATGGATAAAATTAGTCATTTAAGCCTCAAAATTGTACTTACATCAGACTATTTTCAATCTGACGGTAGTTTCATGATATAGTGCAACAGATAAGAGAATATTTAGAGCGGAATCCTGCAAATGGTGATAAAAGCATCAAATTCGGCAGAAATACTCCTCAGACAATCCTCTTTTGAAAAAAAACGATTGGCCACTTGAATTTTCAGTTGGCGTTCAGGTAGAGGTCAATTGAAGAATTACACAGAAGTCAAAATTAAAAGATGCTCCAATCATATTGAAACCTATGTTACATTACTTGCCTGATCGTAAAGATTCCAAAAAGGTATGGTTTGGACGGTCTGTAACTGAATTCTATGGAGTTATGGGATAAAAACAGCAAGAATGGTGAAAGGTCAGTGTCGGTTTGTACAGGGGTCAAACGTTAAAGTTGCTCCAATTTTGGTAAAAAGTGATGCAAATTACTAGTTGAGTTAACACGGTTTTAAAAAGGAATAGTTTGGACCATGTATCATCCTTACTTATCACGTTACGGGGTAATATATGTCACATGTCATAGAATCCAATAGACGTAGACTTTGTTTGACCTTTACTTTGGAGACCAAGCATTCAACACTGTCAAAACTATTCCATTTATTAATCCTATTAGCTCAACCAATAATTTGCATCACTTTTTACCAAAATTGGAGCAACTTTAACTTTTGACCCCTGTACAAAATGAAACTGACCTTTGTCACCATTCTTGCTGTTTTTATCCCGTAACTCCGTAGAATTCATTCACAGATAGTCCAAACTATACCTTTTTGGAATCTTTATGATCAGGCAAATAATGTGGAATATTCTTCAATATGATTGAAGCATCTTTTAATTTTGAAACCTGTGTAATTATTCAATTGACCCCTACCTGACTACCGATTGAAAAGTAAAGTGGCCAATCGTTTTTTTTTTTTTTTCCAAAAGAGGAGTGTCTAAGGAGCATTTCTGCCGAATTTGATGCTTTTATCACCATTTGCATGATTGTTTCAGTTATCTGCTGCACTAATACAATGTCATACGGCTGTGGCACTTTTTTTTATGAAACCACATTTAACTGTAAAACATACAAAAACCAGTCTTGCACAATATGATCCCTTGCAAAGTGTGTGTAATATAATGTTTTCAAGAATAAAGCAACAAGTCCAAGTGCTTTTTGAGGTTGTTCTCATTAATAGGTGTGCATAATTTAATTACCTTTTTCAACTGATGACCGGGACTTAAGTCATGTGATCGCCAAATCCATCAGTTTGTGTGTGTACAAGATGTCCTCCAAAAGTAATGGATGGACTTTGATAAAACTGAGTCGAAAATAGCCTTTGGCCTTGCAGACGTTAAACTTGGAATTCAGAAACAACATAAACTTGTAATATATGGTTACAAATGTTAAATGTTATTGATCTCAATATACAGTTCAGGGGTTGCTCAGTTTTGGGGAGAGTTGTGAACTCTGTGAGTGCAGTTGGTCTTTTTTTGACCAGTCAAGCCGTGTGAGGGGGGTGAAGATATGCTGCTGTTGTCCTGCAGTCTGAATTGCAAAAAAACATGGCTCAGTTCTGTTAGGCAGCTGCTGGATGGGAAGTCGAACATTTGTTCTCAACTCTAAAGGCTTTCACTGGTTGACCTTACCATCACAGTACAGTACAAACAAGGTCAGTCACAACTGTTGACAGCTGCTAAGCTCATATTTTAGAAAGCAGTCTGAGGCTTTGTTAGAAAATTTGGCAAACAAATGAATCAATTTTTTTAATTCTTATTATTGTTATGGCCACTTTTTAAGTTTATTTTTCCAGTGTATTTTTTTTTTTTTTTTTTTGAAGGTTTTCCAGTAATTGATGGGAAAAATAATGAAATTTGACATTTTCACAACTGCTGATTAATGCAGATAGGTATGAAAGATAATGAAAGTGTTGAAACATTGTCAACAGAACCAGCAGGTTGATGAAATGTAAATGAGATTTTCAACAAAATTGTAATGTTAATTTCTAATAAAAATTGAACACTTTCTGAAACAATACAGCACTGCAGCAATCGGGGGCACAGCAATAATGAAAGCCTTAAATATTTAAATATTGAGAAATTATTATTTTAGTAGTCCTCCATAACAAATGAAACCAATAATATGAGCTCAAAGTGGAGATGTCTTCACAGTACATATGAATTGGCAAAACAGTGCAAGAAATACAGCTGCTTCTTTTTTTCTTTTTCTTTTTTGCACGCCCTCCATTGGAGAAGAAGAAAAAAGAAATTGGACAAACAAATAATAATGGAATGAAACAGGGAATCCTGTGTAGTCTGTGAATCCAACAGCCCAGAGTTTATCAAGAGTGTTGATCCAAGGTATTTCCACAAATGTAAGTCGAACTCTGCATGTGCTGCTGGAATTCTCATACTTCTGTAATATCCATTGTCACGTTTTTTCATGAAAATTGCCAACAGATGAGACTTTCAGTGAACATCCATTTATTTCGCAGGCCTCATTAACAACACACGGAACCACACGTAAGCTCCGTTAAGCTACCTCTCTGTACTCTTAACTTCCTGTTAATGTCTGAAACATCTTCAAAATAAAAGCATAAGCATAATCTTCAATTCTACCACATCCATGAGGTTGCCAGCAATCAGAATATTATCAACACTGATTGCCAAATTAGAGATAAACTCACCAAATACATCTAAGAATTCAGAGTATTGGCCCAAGGGCCTATATCCAGTGACAAAATGACATGGTTGATTTTTATTATTCTGACCTTGGCTATATGTTGTATTCTGGGCAGAGCAGAGAGTCAAATGTTCAAACAATTTATATTTTAGAACTCCAAGAGCCAGTAAGCTAAACCCAGACTCATGAATTAAAGCAACACCTCCGCCTTGATTTGTATCACGAGGGACATGACTTATGGCCTCTTCACACATAACACGAAGTTGGGCGAAAGGTGCAGAAACTGGCTGAAAAAGAGCGGACAAAAAACAAATTGGCGAACCGTGAAACTCCTGTTGGGAGGGACACAGTCGGACAGGCGTGAACAATCCCACGGAGACGGTTTTGTGTACGCTCGTGTGCATGAACACATTGCGAGAATGTACATCGCACTCAGACAGCAGCAGCAGTGATTACATGCTGGATGTATTATTTATGCTTTGCATAAATCAAAGGAAATGTGAAAGCACAAAATAATGTGAGTACCCAGAACATCATAAGAACAATGAATGTACTTTTTAAATGGAAGACACTCATGTTACTGGCCATGATTCTGTTCTCACTGTGAAAAAAAAAAAAAACATACACACACAAACATAACTGTACCTTTTAATATTTAATTCCTTTATAAAGAGCAGACAATACAATAATTATGCTCTTCCTGGTCGTACACCAAGAAGTAATGAACTGGCACAGATGACTTTTTCTTGCTTTAATTTTTTACATGAATGCGCTCATATCATGAACACATCAGCCGGCTCTGCGCGCCACTTTGTGCAGCACTGAAGCACTGGTGACCGCATTACAAAGGTGATATGTGGTTTTATTTATTATAATGTGAAGAGAGCCCACTGATGCACGCGCCTCACAGTGGCATCTTGTTAGGTGATCTTCTGTATGGCACAATATGTGTTTCCCAGCTGTTCATAGCGATGACGTCGTGTTCAGGTGCAGCTTTGACTGCATGCTCATCACCGTCCACGCTGAGATGTGGTTGGGGCGATCCAGTGTGTTTTTATTTTTCCCCAGACATGCGTGCAGCACCGTGCTTGCACATGGGTGATCGCAACACGTGACAATATGTGTTCCCCAGTTTTGCGTTAAGCTGATGCGGCGGTCAGCTGCAATGTGAAGTGGCGCACGCTGTAGGACTGCAGAACGTGCCGTGGCTGGTGGTCAGGCCCCTCCCTGCTTGATGTTGAATGTCATCCAACCCATGATGTGATTACATGTCAACCACGGTCCCACACAGTGATGGTGACACACAGGCAGGTTGTGTTCTTACTTTCATCTCTGTTGTGGTGGTCTGGGTTTGTAATATGTCATGGTGTTCCACAGCTGTCAGCTGTGCCATCATGGATAAGACAGCCATCTGGCTGTGTGTGCTTTGCTGACCATGATCACACTGTGCTGCAGCCACCGTCCACAACCTCAGCCGCACTTCGACTATAGGCTGGTATGTGTGTAAGGGGGGAACAGCACACTCACACTCCATCTGTGTTGCAGGGGGCACACCGCACATTCAGATGCCATTTGTGGTGGTGGTGGGACATATGCACACTCGCATACCATTTGTGTGGTGGTGGTGGTGGTGGTGGTGGTGGTGGTGGTGGGGGGGGGGGGGGGGTAGCATACTCACATGCCATTTGTGTTGCCCGGTAACACACTCATGGAGCACTTAAAAAATGTGGGGCCATTCACACAGCCAGGTCGAAAGCGGTCGCCTGCCCTCTACTTTCGTGCTGGCAGCACGAATTGCCCTGCCCTTTCTAAGTGCCCCGGGAGTGGTGTTGGATGTTCGTGGGTGGCACCTGGACTCTGGCCAAAAGTGGGTTGAATGGGCACTTGCACAGCATTTGCCGACTTTCATCCACTGGTGTGAAAGCTGCCTTGATCATGCCATTTGGCCACAGTTTGATTTGGCCGATGATTTTGTGCAACTCCTCGGCCACAACGCAATATGTCTGAACTGCGTATGACATGCTGTGTGAATGCTGCAAACACAATCAGATGGCTGTGTGACCTCATCTTGCCCATCATTCGAATGGGTTTCCAGCGCGAGTAGCACCCGAATATAGAGTGCATGTGCTGTGCCCGAATGGATGTGGTAACTGCTGTACGAGGCTTTTGAGTGTGGCTCTGATTTTCCATGAGTGCCATTTGAATCCTCCTTCGTGCACTATTCTGCCTCAATCATGTTATGTGTGAATGGGCCACAAATGTGTACAGTGGTGGATAGGCTTCAATTTATGGGAGGACAGTGGTAGGTTTCAGCCAGGTTTCACATAAAGCAATCATATCTAGGTGGTAATTAGGTAAGTTATCAACATTGATTTTGCAGACAGTGACCTCATGTTAATGATAATGACAAACTAAGGGCCTCACTGGAGTTGATGTTTTGACTCCTGGGATTTTGAGGTGGTTCCAGAGTATAATATACTATAATATTGCCAAAAATTAGGTTTGAATTTATGACATTCCATGCAGGTTGAAGGAAGTAGACAAAGAATATTTGATATCGTAGCAACAGCCAGCACCCACAATTTTGCTGTTATCCAATGTAGTAATGGGAAGTAAATTTGCAATAGACATCCCTCTACACTCTTTATGGGTATGCCTGCGGAAACAGGTTCCTGGCACATATACAATTTCACTGTCACCGTAGTGGATTTTCTGCACTAATTTCCCTGCTAGGCTAATGGACTCCATACCCACATTTATAATAGGCCCTACATGTTCTCTAATCACCTGCTTCGTGGCCTGCTGTAGAGTCACTCTAAGGTATTGTTGGGTGCTCTGGCCTCAGGAATACACTTAACGTTAGCTGGCATCTGTAATCTAACTTTGCAGGTGATAGATTCCCCTATCACTAATGCACCGTGTTTCGGTATGGAGATGAGAGCAGAAGTCACCCGTAGGCTTGGAGGGCTATAACAGGCATGTCCAAAGCTGAAAAATGGTTCACAATTGACAGCGGCGACTGTGAACTGGGTACCACAGCCACCAAGCCTTATGGGAGTTCTTTTGCCTAACAACAGTCCAAAGTTATTGTCTTTAGCCAGCAAAACTAAGCTAGTGCTAACAGGCATGCTAGCTGATCTGACACCAAGTTCATCTGGAGTGCCTGTGATGATTAACTCCACTGAAGTATGAAGACAGGGCACTCTAAGAGTGCCACCCTGTCTGTGAGCAAGTTTAATTTAAATTGTAATGTAATGTAAAGTGTGCACGAAGAGAACCTAAATGTATAGCAAAAATTAGCTCAAGCTAAACTCTAACAAAAAACTAACCACTCCTAGGATTTACACAGAAGCAAAAAATGACCTTAAATTTGTAGTTGTTGCACTTACAAACTAACAGAAGTGATTGACAGGTAACAGAAATAAAATAAATTATAACAACCTTGTATTAATTAGAAGAGCAGCATTCAGTCCGGTCGCTGAGGACCATGAAGCTGTGTTCTCCATCTGCCATCCATTTCTCCCAAAGGTGACATACAATGGCTTTAAAATCCCCGTTCACTGCTATGCCAAGTGGCTGGAATATTTTTGCTGAACCTCCATCCCATGGGATTATATTAATTTAAATGTAACAGTTTACCATTCACGAACCTCCAGTGATCACTCTCTTTGAGAAAGGCTGCCATAGGGGCATCTGAGTTTTTCAGCTGCCACCCTGTTTGCTTTGGAAAAATCAGTGGATAGATGCATGCCCAGCCTGCTTTTCATTTATATGTACAGTGGTCCCTCATTTATCGCGGGAGTTACGTTCTAAAAATAGCCCACAATAAGTGAAATCCGCGAAGTAGACAGCGTTATTTTTTACAATTATTATAGACATTTTAAGGCTGTAAAACCCCTCACTACACACTTTATACACTTTTCTCAAACAGGCATTAACATTTTCTCACTTTTCTCTCGTGTGTAAACACTCTCAAAGTTCAAACCTTAGTAGAAAAATAAGACCAACCTGTTTTCAGGCCCAAATATTTTTTTGAGAAATAAAAATAGAACGTTTTCCTATAAATAATTATGATGGCTTTTAGAACTAACACATTTAATTTTAACGATCAACCTAAGAGGTTGGACACATAAGAAATTATTAATAGTGACTGACCAGTATGTCACAGTTCCTCTGATCGTGCCTCTTCATCCTGGCGCCGTGCCGCTGTCGCGCCTTTTTCCACCGAGCCATACCTCGGTGCAGGTGTCTTTTTCCGAGTGAAGAACACAGTTATGGGTAGTTGTTGGCGCTGTTTTTTCTTCTGGGCGAGAAGATTCTTATAAACAGACACGCAGAACACAATGCGCGTGCTCTCACTTCGTGGTGCTGCAACTGGCCTGCTTGATGAGGACACAGAACACAATGCTCTGTAAAAAAAAAAAAGCATGCAAAATTGGACTAAAAAAAAATCCATGAAACTGCAAGGCCGCGAAAGGTGAACTGCGTTATAACGAGGGACCACGGTACTGTATATCCTGATGGTGTTCTGAAGGTTACTTTGTTAGCGATAGCAGTAGTTTTTCAAAGCAGCTAATGTGTTAGTTCAGTTTTTTCTTCATCATCATCTTTTTTTCATGTTCTCTTTTTTCAACCTGAGACATGGGTATTATTTTCCACTTTTTTAAGGTTCAGGTTTTATTTATTTATTTATTTATTTTTGGATACAACAAGAAGAAACCACAAAGGATGTTTTCTTTTATTCCCTTGCTGTGACAGCATTTCTATTTCTGTATCAAATTCTTGTCATGAGCATATACGCATATAAAACCCCTTTAGAAATGCTGTACAGATGGTAAAAGGGGCCAGCTCTCCAACCGCCTCCTCGGCCGCGGCAAGAATCAAACCAAAGGAAGCATTGCCATTGTACTGTTTTTAGTCTCCATTGGCTTTGCTAGTAGCAGAGCTTGGCAGCCACAGCACTGCGGCAAAGGCCAGCTCTTTAGTCTTTCAGGTTAGCTCCCCTTCATTATTGTAGCCCTGAGCAATGAAATTATAAATATATATACTGTATAAACACACACACAAGTACCTCCTGCAACCTTGTAGTTACCTACCCCCCCCCCCCCCACACACACACACACACCTATACACATACAGGTGAGTTATCATTGCTTTGCCCTCAAGAGCACTATCAGTCAAAATGTAATTCAGTCACAACTTGATATACTTCTCTCTGTGTGTGTGTGTGTGTGTGTGTGTGTGTGTGTGTGTGTGTGTGTATGTGTGTGTGTATATGCATGTTTAGTTGTGTATATTATGTGTGTGGCTATATGTGTGTGTGACATAATGGCAGGCCGAAGGGGCCAGAGACGAATAGAGCAAGTCTGAACTCAAAGGTATTCTTTAGCTTTTATTATCACAATATTGCTGAAGGCAAAGACAGAAAATGTAAAAAGAGAGTGAAGGAGAACCAAAGAGAGATGGAAAAAAGAGATTGAGAACCAGTGACAACCTTGGAAGAAAAGGGTGATAGGGTTCAAGGGAATGAAGCGGTAATCTTTTTTCCTTTGGGCATGAGACCTTCTGCTGTATGACCACCGCATTTGCATGCGTGTGTGTACATACAAGGCTTCTGCTGTATACAGTTGTATATCTGAGGAAAATCTCTTTAACTGAACCAGCTACCTCTGTCAGTTTTTATTCAAACTGCTGGTGGGAAGCAATCTCTGTTGGGAAAAAAAAGGGCAAGTGCATCATTGCTGTAGCCGACACAGTGTTGGTATTTCAGCGTTATGCAGTGACAGATGGTAGAGCAATGGACTTACTGATTTTTTTTTTCCTGTGCCAAATCTCAGCTCAGATGTTCAGTACTATATGATGACCACAGAATCTTACTTCCCTGTTGTCATTTCCCACACCATGTTAATTCCCCTGCGTTCCTGATGATCATACACATGAAATATGGACTAGCGTGTTGCCCGTGGGGATCCACGGGCTCTAGATTGGGTAGTGTTTCTAAAATAGGTAGCTGAAATTTTTCAAGGGTGGTAATAAACTATACATTTTCTGTAATGAGGTGGAATGGTATCTGACTCCAGAATGTTTTTAAAACCTTAAACCTTAGAGCTCAACAGTTTTTAGACGAAGAACTCAACCCTTTTATTTCCTGTTAACTACATAATTTTTAAACGTTAATTTCCTGTCTTAATGTATTTATAAATTGTTTAGGTTCTTGTTATTATATACACACTTATTATTATTATTATTATTATTATTATTATTATTAATTAAATTTTATGACTACATCTATTTTGCTATTTGATTTTGAAATGGACCACAATGAAAATAAGTGTTTTCACTTCCTTGTGCCATCCATGTATTTTTAACATATTTACAATTACGTTATGTACTTTACATTGAACTTACTAAATAAAATCATGCACGCACGCATGCATGCATGCACATACACAAACACCACTTCACTTTTAATATATAGCTGATAAACCGCCCCCTGCTGGAATGGTGTGTGAGTTCAGAATGGAATTATCACGTCCATTGTTCAGTGTTGTTAGCTTATAATCTGTAGTTTCTCCAAAAATATTAGTCCTTTCACTTTCAGTGTTCCGTTTCGGCCATATGATTTTCATCCTTGACCCAAAATATATAAGCATCCCAAAAGGTAAATGTCAGCTCTCCCCAGGTGGCCGTGATCGAAGTTATACACATGCACACACAGACACCCTTCATTTTTAATATATTGTGGAGAGCTGTGCAGTTACAAAACCCAAACCAGAGCTGTTTGTCTTTTCTACATTCTGCATCAAGCAGGTGCTTTTACGAGGTCTGTGAGAAACATATCCGACCTTTTTATTTTATGCAAAAAATATATGGATTTGATTCATATGTTTTTACGTCAGCCAAGCTTGAACCTTCGTGCGCATGCGTGAGTTTTTTCACGCCTGTCGGTTGTGTCATTCGCCTGTGGGCAGGCTTTGAGTGAGCACTGGTCCACCCCTCTCGTTTTTCATTGCGAGGAAATGGCGGAATGATTTGGGCTTTGTTCCATCAGAATTTTTTCAGAAACTGTTAGAGACAGGCAGCTGGAAACCATTCAGAAAATTCACATGGCTTTCGGTGAAAATTTTAATGGACTTCACAGAGATTAAGGAGTGTTACTACCGCTTTAAGGATGGCCCACAATGGTGCATGGCGCGCCGCGCTCCGTGCCTATCTCAGCTTTCAGTGGCTTACCAGTCGAGTGAGTATAAGAGAAATTGTGGAGAGCTGGGCATGTCCCAACTTGTCCTCTGACACTCCAAAACAGAGGTGTTCTTTGTCTCACTCCATCAGCGAATCCGTCGTGATGTGCGAAGCCTCCACTCGGCTTTCCATGACAAAATCTCTTGTTAAAAGTGAAATCTACCAGAAAATGGCTGATGTCCAGCTCTTGTGATTACCAGAGAAATTGCACACGATGGTCCCGGATCCATACAGTGATCCATTTAGAAATGAAATGGTCGTTTCTGCCTGTCGATCGCGGCATGATTAGTGCACACCTGTGCACTAATCATGGTGTCTAATCAGCATCTTGATATGGCACACCTGTGAGGTGGGATGGATTATCTCAGCAAAGGAGAAGTGCTCACTATCACAGATTTAGACTGGTTTGTGAACAATAGTTGAGGGAAATGGTGATATTGTGTATGTGGAAAAAGTTTTAGATCTTTGAGTTCATCTCATACAAAATGGGAGCAAAACCAAAAGTGTTGTGTTTATATTTTTGTTGAGTGTAAAAAGGTCAGATACTTTTCTCACAGACCTCGTATTTTTACACACCCACATACAGAGGCAGTGGTGGAAGACATCAACGGCGCTACACTTCCCACTTGTGGTAATGGCAACATGACACTTAACAAACTGATTAAACCAATTGAACACCAAAAACACAATAAATCAGTAACACTAACAACACTGTTAAACTAACATGAACCACAATAACATTTAAAACCCCCAAACCCTGAACTCCCATGGTGCATGACAGTACAGCGTCCATTTTTCACTGTTGTTGGCTAATATCCCTAATTTCTGCAAAATATTAGTCCTATCAACTTTCTGTTTTCGCAGTGTTCATCCTTGACCCAAAATACATAAGCATACCAAATGGCAAATGTCAGCTCTCCCAAGTCTGTACATGATCGAAGCCATAAACACAGGCATGCATACATGCACACAGAGGCCACTTGTCTATTATAATATACGAGGGCTGTCAATAAAGTAACGGTCCTTTTTATTTTTTTCAAAAACTATATGGATTTCATTCATATGTTTTTACGTCAGACATGCTTGAACCCTCGTGCGCATGCGTGAGTTTTTCCACGCCTGTCGGTGACGTCATTCGCCTGTGAGCACTCCTTGTGGGAGGAGTCATCCAGCCCCTCGTCGGAATTCCTTTGTCTGAGAAGTTGCTGAGAGACTGGCGCTTTGTTTGATCAAAATTTTTTCTAAACCTGTGAGACACATCGAAGTGGACATGGTTCGAAAAATTAAGCTGGTTTTCAGTGAAAATTTTAACGGCTGATGAGAGATTTTGAGGTGAGACTGTCGCTTTAAGGACTTTTCACGGTGCGAGACGTCGCGCAACGCTCTCAGGCGGCATCATCAGCCTGTTCAAGCTGAAAACCTCCACATTTCAGGCTCTATTGATCCAGGACGTCGTGAGAGAACAGAGAAGTTTCAGAAGAAGTCGGTTTCAGCATTTTATCCGGATATTCCACTGTTAAAGGAGATTTTTTTAATGAAAGACGTGCGGACGGATCCGCGCGTCGGGACGCAGCCGACGCGGCGCGGCGGCACAGGAAAAACACCTCCGTGTTGATAACCATTTGTAAAATCCAGGCGGCTTTTGATGGCTTTCAGTGGAGTGAGTATATGAGAAATTGTTTAACAGGCAGGACATGTTCCAACTTGTCCTTAAGGCTTTCAACAGAGGTGTTTTTCCTGTGGCGGACCGTCGCGGCGGCTGCTTCCCGACGCGCGGACCCGTCCGCACGTCTTTCATTAAAAAAATCTCCTTTAACAGTGGAATATCCGGATAAAATGCTGAAACCGACTTCTTCTGAAACTTCTCTGTTCTCTCACGACGTCCTGGATCAATAGAGCCTGAAATGTGGAGGTTTTTAGCTTGAACAGGCTGATGACGCCCCCTGAGAGCGCTGCGCGACGTCTCGCACCGTGAAAAGTCCTTAAAGCGACAGTCTCACCTCAAAATCTCTCATCAGCCGTTAAAATTTTCACTGAAAACCAGCTTAATTTTTCGAACCGTGTCCACTTCGATGTGTCTCACAGGTTTAGAAAAAATTTTGATCAAACAACGCGCCAGTCTCTCAGCAACTTCTCAGACAAAGGAATTCCGACGAGGGGCTGAACGACTCCTCCCACAAGGAGTGCTCACAGGCGAATGACGTCACCGACAGGCGTGGAAAAACTCACGCATGCGCACGAGGGTTCAAGCATGTCTGACGTAAAAACATATGAATGAAATCCATATAGTTTTTGAAAAAAATAAAAAGGACCGTTACTTTATTGACAGCCCTCATAGATGAAAATGAAATCAAAGCTCGGGCTTATTTAACTCAGACTCTAGAATATTTCTGCTAAAGCTTCTTAACCCCTTTTTCCCAATCAATGCACTGAATGTTGTACTTTTGACAATCATTTTGTATGAGAGAAATATATTTTCCCATAAATTGCTGAAAATAAGACATGGGTAGGGACAAAGTGCACACTTTGTGCGCATGATGCAGGCATCGTGTGCAAACCGTGCAATGTTGCCCCTGCCACCAATGCCTCGTATACCTGTTGCTACAAGTATTTGTGCACACAAGCACCTGAAAGACAAAGTGTGCGCTGTGCAAACCCATTGCACCCTCTCGTGGCAGCTGCTGGCAAAATTCCAGGTTACACATACGAACACCTAACACCGCTCACATAGCACTTAGAAAATGCATGGCCAGTTGCACTCTTGGCACGACAACAGACTACAGACGACTACTGTCGTAGTGCTATGAAATTTGTCTAAGTTCCCCACGAGTGTGACTTTGCAAACACACACACTGACACGTGGATGTGTGCAGTCCACTCACGGGAGGCGTGTCTTCTGACAGAAGCAGCTGTGGTAATCTGTCATTCTGGATGCTCCAGCTGCACAACACCTACTGTGTTTGGACACTCATGGGCTAACAACTGTCCACTGTGAGGCAGTGTGTCTGATTGCTGTATTTACATGGATATAAATAAAAACATATATCACCGTGGTGGCAACAAGCTGCAGCAAGCGAATGCATGCATGGAGCGGACCCTGACAGCCCCCAGGTTGAAATGGACCGTCAGATCAGAACACACAGCGGGTGATCTGACCTCACGTCACCCACGTGAGCTCTGTTTCACATGACGCGGTGTCTGTGCTGTGCCACACTGTGCTCAAGACATGCGTGTTGGGCAGAATACATGCGCGGCTGACTGGTCACACCTGACCAGTACATGTGGGCATGGTCAGAGCCCACTGCTTCTCATTTATGTAATTTCATGACTGTACGTCAGTGGCCATGGGTCATGTACAGAGGAACAGATGGATCATATTTGTATTGTTGGCTTGATAAATGCTGTGTTTTTATATGGTGTGGGATTTTAATTTTTTTGTAATACTTCCATGTCCTTCCTGATATGAGGCAGCTTCCCGTATCTTTCAAAGAACAGCTCCATAGCTCATTGGTAAAGTCTCTGACTGGAAATCAGAGGTTTTGAAAGGTGCAAGTTTGTGCCCCAGGTGACGTGGGTTTTTTTTTTGTTTTGTTTTTTTTGCATAAGCTGCGCGATGTGGTCCCACAGGTACCGGCTGGTTTTTATTTTTTATTTATTCCAAATAAGCAGTGCGATGTGGTTCCACACGTACCAGGTGGTTTTTATTTCTTCCACATAAGTGGCGCCATGTGGTGCACCTGGCACTGTTCCTGCTCAATGGACACCAGCACATGCACGAACTCGGAACACACCTGCCCGTCGGCGTGATGTTTCATGCACTAATTTCGAACTGTTTCGCCGCTTTTGTCCAAACGCCGTCCAAACTTCGCACTATGTGTGAAGGGGCCATAAAACAGGTTTGCTTTGTATGATAACTTTAAACCAGTTGTGGCCAAATGATGCCTGGTGAAATATTTGCTCTTTATTTTGAGCCACTCGATGGTGGCATCTTTTTAAAGGTTGTGTGCTGTGAACCCTTTATTGAAAAGAAGCAAATGCTTCATGAGGCGTCATGTGGTATCCTTACTTTTAACATATGGTGATGATGATTTACTCTGGCCAGAGTGGGACCATATGTTCACTGGCAGTGTTAATTTAACACTGGTGATTTTATTTTGTAGGTTCCTCAGCACTGAGGCACCTGCATGTTGAATCATGGATCAGGGAAACAGCACGTGGCTTGTGGTGCCTCACAATTTAAGGAGTATCTCTCGTCAGGGTCTCCCTGGGTCACCTCTCATTGAATACAGGATACTCTGGAGAGCCAGTACAAATGACATCCAGCCACCTTAGGTCACTGGATGAAGTGCGAAGACCATACAGTGAGAGTAGAAGCACCAAGACCCTGAAGATTAATTACTACTCTCCACAGACAGGACCCTTCGTGCTTTCCAATAATAGAATCCATAAAGCTTTACCTCCTCCTCTTCTTAACACACACCATCCTTTGATACATCAAAGCAGCAGTTTTATTTAGGTTCGTTTGTGTAAAGATGCTTGTTTTTTTGGTGATTTAAAACAATAAAATTGTGTGGAGGCCCAAGGGCCATGAATTGTTTTTCTAGGCACTGTGCATGTGTCACGTATACAACCCCTGGCAAAAATTATGGAATCACCGGCCTCGGAGGATGTTTATTCAGTTGTTTAATTTTGTAGAAAAAAAGCAGATCACAGACATGACACAAAACTAAAGTCATTTCAAATGGCAACTTTCTGGCTTTAAGAAACATAAGAAATCAAGAAAAAAGATTGTGGCAGTCAGTAACTGTTACTTTTTTAGACCAAGCAGAGGAAAAAATATGGAATCACTCAATTCTGAGGAATAAATTATGGAATCACCCTGTAAATTTTCATCCCCAAAACTAACAGCTGCATCAAATCACATCTGCTCGTTGATATTGACCCTATGCCATGACACTGACCCTATGTGTCTTTTTGCAAGGAATGTTTTCACAGTTTTTGCTCTATGGCAAGATGCATTATCATCTTGAAAAATGATTTCATCATCCCCAAACATCCTTTCAATTGTCCAAAATATCAACGTAAACTTGTGCATTTATTGATGATGTAATGACAGCCATCTCCCCAGTGCCTTTACCTGACATGCAGCCCCATATCATCAATGACTGTGGAAATTTACATGTTCTCTTCAGAGAGTCATCTTTATAAATCCCATTGGAACAGCACCAAACAAAAGTTCCAGCATCATCACCTTGCCCAATGCAGATTCGAGATTCATCACTGAATATGACTTTCATCCAGTCATCCACAGTCCACGATTGCTTTTCCTTAGCCCATTGTAACCTTGTTTTTTTCTGTTTAGGTGTTAATGATGGCTTTCGTTTAGCTTTTCTGTATGTAAATCCCATTTCCTTTAGGAGGTTTCTTACAGTTCGGTGACAGACGTTGACTCCAGTTTCCTCCCATCGTTCCTCATTTGTTTTGTTGTGCATTTTTTGATTTTTGAGACATATTGCTTTAAGTTTTCTGTCTTGACGCTTTGATGTCTTCCTTGGTCTACCAGTATGTTTGCCTTTAACAACCTTCCCATGTTGTTTGTATTTGGTCCAGAGTTTAGACACAGCTGACTGTGAACAACCAACATCTTTTGCAACATTGCGTGATGATTTTTAAGAGTTTGATAATCCTCTCCTTTGTTTCAATTGACATCTCTCGTGTTGGAGCCATGATTCATGTCAGTCCACTTGGTGCAACAGCTCTCCAAGGTGTGATCACTCCTTTTTAGATGCAGACTAACAAGCAGATCTGATTTGATGCAGGTGTTAGTTTTGGGGATGAAAATTTACAGAGTGATTCCATAATTTATTCCTCAGAATTGAGTGATTCCATATTTTTTTCCTCTGCTTGGTCTAAAAAAGTAACCGTTACTGACTGCCACAATCTTTTTTTCTTGATTTCTTATAGTGTTTCTTAAAGCCAGAAAGTTGCCATTTGAAATGACTTTAGTTTTGTGTCATGTCTGTGATCTGCTTTTTTTCTACAAAATTAAACAACTGAATGAACATCCTCCGAGGCCGGTGATTCCATAATTTTTGCCAGGGGTTGTAGTAGTCAATACGAACCTCACCATTCCTGATGATAATCGTCAAGGTATGAAAGAGGATTTTTTTTTTTTTTTTTTTTTTACTTTCTCCACAGTCTGTTATGACATGAATGGCTTTTTTCTCATTTCCATAGCCTCGGTGGCAGTGCTGTCCTGGAAGATTAGGTACGTATTCATTATAAAATGTGTCTGGATTCCATTTGACATCCCTTCATGCCGTAACTAGGATGAACTTGGATTCCCTGTATGCGGGTTGATCTGCACAAATTTAACACTTGCCTTGTGCAAACCCAAATGTTTCTGAAAGGTCATTGTTGTGCCACGTGCTGTGTGAGATGTCTGTAGACCAAAAAATAAGTCACATTTCTGCCATGACTGTCGCTGCTGACGACATCTGCTCAGCAGCAGAGCTGCTAGAGACCATCTGTCTGCAGCTGAAAATGTGTTGCCAGCACACAAGAATCAACAGAGCTTTTAACTTCTCGACATGTCTGAAACCTTTTGGGCAATGTAGTATGATTTTGCATTGATGTTGTCAGGCTTTTTATGATGCGTGAAATGTTATTGCACAACAATGCTCACTGAATTGTACAGTGAATGTTTATATTTTGGATTGCAAGTGTGACAACCTGCCACTGGTGCCTGGTAAATAGAATTGTAAGTCAGGTTTTACAATGTTGAATGAGTTAACGGAACCCTATTGCTGTGAGTCATTGTAAATGGAAAATGCCAGTTAAAGCATTTCAAAAACTTCAACCATGCTTTTCATTGAAGATTTTACAAATTTTTTTTTCCAACATGTACAGACTAAAGTGAAAACAAAATATGTTCACTCACATACTTGAGTATTAGTGTATTTTCTTTTTCTTTTTTTAATTAAATAACTAATTATTGTTATTATTACTTGGCTACAGTTAATTTACTACAATTTGTTTGTGTTAGTAGAGGTACTGTATTGCAGGGGTGGTGGCCAAGTGGTTACAGCGCTTGGTTTCAGTGCAGAATGTTCCAGGTTCAAATCCCACCCCTGCCACATTTCTCCATGTAATGTGGAGATGCGTCAGGAAGGGCATCTGGCCTAAAACCTATGCCAATTCAACATGCAGATCCACCTTGGATTTGCTGTGGCGACCCCGAGTGCAAACAAGGGAGCAGCCAAAGGGACTTTTTCATAGAGGTACTGTAGTATAACCAGTGGAGGTGTCCATCTTCTCAGTTTGGCTGTTTCATCATTAGACCTGAAATTACATTTTTTTTTTTTTTTGTATTCTAGCACTAAGAGCTTGAGAGAGCACATGGATAACAGGCAAAGTCATTCATCACAAATATTTTGTGTCCACACCTTCGCATTTTGCATTAGAACCCGACCGATACGGATTTTTGTAGGCCAATACTGATTAAAGGGAGGAAAAAAATTCACAATACTGATATACAGTGCTCAAAATAATTAGAGGAACACTGTGTTCCTCTAATTATTTTGAGCACTGTATATCTATCTGTCTGTCTGTCTGTCCACATTGCACAAAAGAATAAAGGGGAACACAGTGTTCCTCTAATTATGTATTTTGAGCAATATGTCCGCTGATATATACCATGTATTTGGAAAGAATACACAGTGCTTCACTTTCTACATTTTATGTTACAGCCTTATTCCTAAATGGATGAATGTTTTTTCCTCAAAATTCTACACAATACCCCATAATGACAACATGAAGGGTTTTTTTGTTTTTTAAGATTTTTGCCTTGAAAAAACTGAAAAATCACATGTACATACGTGTTTTTCTCCATTGTTTATTTGGTAAAATAAAATTTTTCCTGTTGGCAAAAATAACGCTGATATCAATATGTTTGTGAAAGGTTTTCATATCAACCAATACAACTGGACAACCATGTAAGTAGGTTAGACTCAAGTGAAAACAAAGCATTGGAGAAGAGCTAGTTGGAGTAGCACATTTGGCAAAATGCAGCACTATCCCTTTCCTCACTGCTTTGCACGGCAGTGGAAACAGTCAGGTACCCCTTTTACTGCTGCGTGAGTAGGACTGAGACATCAAGCACACCAATCGCAACAGGGATGCAAACCGGTCACCTTGTGGCTTTAAACAGTGATCCAGCACACTCTAAATCATCCCTCAGCACATATTCCCAGGCCTGATCTGACCTCATACATAAGTGGACTTTCATTTTGGGGAAATGGAAACAAGAACCATCAATCAATGAGTCAGCAGTAAATGGAGTTCTTACACATAGCTACATAAGGTTTTATGACACATAATAATCAGCCAGTGTTTTGATTATTCTACTTTCATCATCTTTTCAGTTCACTCACACTGTGGATTGCCTAATGTCTAAGATGAATGAGTATCTGAAAACTCATTTTCATTTTTTTCAATGTTGTCTTGCATAAATTGATATGATGTATATCGTGTATGGTACTAGTGATGTCTCATCTTGAAAGAAACAACTAGTGGAAGCATGTATTAACATTTCAAATGAAAAGGCGGAGAGAACACATCAAAATATTTCAGAAAACCAAAATTTGATTGTATGTGAGCCTGCTGACAGGAGGGACAGCCATTACATTACAAAAAACAAACAAAAAACAAACCAAACTCATTGTTAGGAATAGACAGAAGCTATGTGCACCCTGCTGGTGTTATTTCCTCAATTAGCCTTTTCTGTCTTTGCAGTTCTTTGATTAATACCTCATTTATCCACACGGTTCATGAAGCTTTTCTTCGACATTTTGTGGGATCGACATCAAACAAGTTTGTCTCATGCTTTTTAAATATCTTGTAGATACAAGAGAGGGTGTGTCCACTGTCTCTGTGTGTAACAGAGGAGTAATTAAGTGGTGGTCTCTTCTCTCCTTATGTTGACAGAGTTGTCACAAAAGCTATGACTCACCAAGGCAGCAGGAGAAAGTTGGTAAAAGGCACCATGAGATGTTCTTATGTACAGGGACATCACTGGAAAATCTGTGTGGTTTTATGAATACTTTAAAGGGCCCTTTGTGAGGCGCTTGTCACTTCATGCTGACACACACAAGAATATGCATCTGAACACGAGTCATGAAGTTAAAGCAGGGGAGGGAGAGAAATGGAGATTAGTGCTTGTTAAGAGATTGCCTTTATGCATCATTTATTCTTATGCATTGTTTTTTTATTATTAGCTCTGTTCATGGCTTCAGATTTTGTTGCTATTTGAGACGGTTTCCAGGAATTCAGCCCTGGTTTTAAGGATGTCGCACAAGTCAAGTCTGGCAGCATGTGTTTGTGGTGCACTTACCTGCACCCACAACAACATGAAACTGTCCTGGGTCTTGGGTTGCAAACCAACCAGGCAGAGAATTAGTCCAACCCCAAACTCTCGACGTAGTCATTTATTTGCCGCAGCCCAACAGCTAGGTTGTTACTACACACAGCTCAGCATAGACCTTCTCCAGCCACTGCCGTCCCCAACACTCAATACCATGCACAGATTAAAGGCACTTTGACACTTGCACACATTTAAGCCCCGCACTGCCGCGCAATTCGTCATGCCAGTCTGACCTGCTTTGTTCAGCTGGATTCTACACTTTGTGCCGCTGGACGCTGCATTATATAATCATTTGCTCTCAGAACTTGGCTGATGAAATCGCTCTGGAATCGCAAAGGAATTTTCTACAGCTGCAGCTGTTCTCATGTGCTTCATGACATGGCGAACACATTTGGAATCATTTCAAAGGTAATTATTTATAATATTTATATTGTAATGGCTTGGTAAAACAGTAGCATTTTCATTCCTTCTTATGAGTATCTGTAAAATTAATTTTATTTATAGATTTAAATATTGTGTCATAATCATTTAGATGAGCTGTGCTGATGAAATGACTTGCAGTGACACACAGTGTTTTTGAATTGTTTGTGCAATGTTCATGTGTAGTTCACAAAATTAATGTGTGCCAGAGATTTTGAACATTTAAAAATTTTCTTTTTGCACCTGCACGCAGCCGCGCACAGTGTACAAAGAGTTTACAATAGGTTTACTTTCTGGCACGGCATGCTGGTTTGTGCAATTCGTGCAAGTGTCAAGGTACCTAAATGAGCCACATCAAAGGTGGTGTTCCCTTACAATGCAAGTGACACTTCTCAACTTAAGGTGCCCTGACACTTGCACGACTTTGATCCGCGCACTTGCACATGTTGTGTGGGCCGCTGAAGAGGAGGTACTGCTGGCCCACTACCACCAGAGGGCGCCCTGCTTGGAGTGCGGGCTCCAAGCACGAGAGGGCGCCAGACCCAGAGGAAGTGACAGCTGTCACTCATTACTCCAGCTGTCACTCATCTACACCACCATATAAGCCGGACTGCAACTCCACCTCCCCGCCGAGAAATCGACTACCAGTACTAAGGTAATTTCTCTGCTGAATTTAAACTGTGACTTACGTCTGATCTGTTTGCAGCCGTTGTCCTGTGGTGCCCTTTCAACTGGGTTGGCGGTCAGTGAGAGAAGCGACGTCTTCGCCTCTCACTCCATCCAGATAAGTGGTTACAGGAGCTGCTAGTGTGTTCCTAGGTTGGAGGTGGAGGTGCTTCCTCCCAACTGTGTTTGGACTGTTAATTACTGAGTGTGCGGACTCACACTCACACATCATCTTTCTGTTTTCTGCCAGCAGTACCAGGGTCGACAGCCGAAGACAGAGGCCACCTGGGGACTTGGGACTTGGCGGCTCCGGTGTTCTTCAGGCCGTTGGTGGTGGAAGCCGTGTGGGACGCGGCTTCTCTCTCGTCGGGCGTCTTCTATCTTCGAGCCTGCCCACACGTCACCTGGTGTTTATTGACTGTGAAAATTAAGACACGTTTCGTTGTGTAGTATCACAACATTAAATTGTTACCTTTTGGCTTACTCATTGTCCGTTCATTTGCGCCCCCTGTTGTGGGTCCGTGTTACGACACCTTCCCAACAGCACACACGTTGTAAGGATCCCACCCGCTGTGTTCCCAGCTGGATGCCATGGTTTGTTCCACTGGCTGCCACTCTTTGTGCGCTAGACGCTGCGTATATAAAATAATTATTTTGTAGTGGATTAATCATTTTCTATCCGAATTAGCTGTTGAAAATGCCTCTAATTGCTTCTGGAATCACAGAGGACCCCTCCAGCTGGTGTTGGCGAGTAGATTGCACAACGTTCACTACCGCTTCATGTTTGTTGCACGGCATTTATACATGAAAGATTTTTTGAACATTTCAAAATTCTCTTTGCACAATTGCACGCACTAGTGCCCCTCTCAAGTTCAGTCTACACCCTTTAATGATGGGTTTACTCTCCTGCAGGGCACAGTGCATGCAAGTGCATGCATCAAAGTCATGCAGATGTCAGGGGGCCTTAAGTCTCCATAAGTAACAGCTCGTTTGACACAAAGTCATTCCAGTGGGGCCAAGGATCCCTTGAGGCCACTTGGTGACCTTATACCCTGACCTCAGGTAATTGGTTAGCATTCCAGTGTTACCAGAGGTGGGTAATTCCAGCTTCTGTGAGTAAAAAAGTTGTACCATATATTCATCCTACCTGTGTAAAAACGGGTACGCTCGGTCTTTACTGTCAACACCTCGGTCTGATATGTTCCTGTACAGACCTCGCGCTCGGTTAATAATCTTTTAATACAGCGCAATACTTACCAGTATCATATATTCATACACAATATATAATGTCGGTACACAGAATATATGTCCTATATTAACACACAGAAATGGACAGGTCTCAGTCTATGTACTCTGTGTGTTTCATGACCATCCAAGTTTTGCTCATCTTTCCTTTATGAGCTACTTTTTAATATCTACATGCTGGGGGAACATTCATTTGTTGTCGATGTCTCACTTTTCAAACCATCTGGCAGTTGTAACAAATAGGAAATTGTCAACTGACAACCATCACTGGGCTCCCATTCATCGTCTTTATTTCATACTATGGGCATTTTGTAGTGTGAGTGCATAACATGGGGCCACAAGTTCTTTCTTCCACTTCCCATCTATTTTGTAGACCCATTTTTTTGCATAATTCTTTAAAAACAATGACTTTCAGCACACACCACTTGGACTATGATGCGAGAAATGGCATCCACCTTATTCACCTAAACTGCATGTCTTTGTAAGTGGAAGAAATCCAGACTACCCAGAGGCAACCCACTCAAACACAGGGAGAATATGCAAACTCCACACAGAGGGGCCAGGCGGGAAGTGATTCCAGGACCTTCCTGCTGTGAGGCAACAGCGGTAACCATTAAGCCACCATGCCGCCCATGAGCTTGCATATATACTATCAAATTTTTTATTTTATTTATGTGAGACTGCAGTCAGTTCCAATACACAGATGGAAAAGAGGGTTGTATCTACCTTGTGGTACATGGTTGCTATTTGCAGATTGGAAACATTTTTGCATTTTCAGTGTCTTTATCAGTTCATTGTCTTCATCTTTGACCACCTCCAGAGATGGTTTAGCTGATTGGATCATGATGTCTTCTCAGTGCATTTTGGGTACTTTTACACACGTGCTTTCATAGCCCAGCAATAGTCATTGCAATTCGATCATATAAAACATATTTTAATTAACAATCTAATTATCCAAATTGTATTTTAATACCAAAACTGTACAACCCCAATTACAATGAAGTTGGGACGTTGTGTAAAATGTAAATAAAAACAGAATACAATGATTTGCAAATGCTCTTCAACATATATTAAATTGAATACACAACAAAGACAAGATATTTAATGTTCAAACTGATAAACTTTATTGTTTTTGTGCAAATATTTGCTCATTTTGAAATGGATGCTTGGAACACGTTTCAAAAAAACTGGGACAGTGGTAACAAAATGCTCAAAGAACACCTGTTTGGAACATTCCACAGGTGAACAGGTTAATTGGAAAAAGGTGAGTGTCATGACTGGGTATAAAGGAGCATCCCCAAAAGCCGTTCACAAGCAAAGATGGGGTGAGGATCATCACTTTGTGAACAACTGCCTGTTTCTCAACATTCAATTGCAAGGAATTTAGGGTTCCATCTTTGACAGTCCATAATATAATCAGAACAACTTTCTACACGTAAGTGGCAAGGCCAAAAACCAACATTGAATGCCTCAGGCGGCACTGCATTAAAAACCGACATTGTGTAAAGGATCTCACCGCGTGGGCTCAGAAACACTTCAGAAAACCATTGTCAGGTAACACAGTTCGTCGCCACATCTACAAGTGCAAGTTAAAACTCTACCATGCAAAGTGAAAGCCATACATCAACAACATCCAGAAACGCCGCCACCTTCTCTGGGACGGAGCTCATTTGAAATGGACAGATGCAAAGGGAAAAGTGTGCTGTGGTCTGATGAGTCCACATTTCAAATTGTTTTTGGAAATGTTGGACGTCATGTCCTCCAGACAAAAGAGGAAAAAGATCATCCAGATTGTTACCAGCGCAAAGTTCAAGCCAGCATCTGTGAAGGTATGGGGGTGTGTTAGTGCCCATGACATGGGCAATTTACACATCTGTGATGGCACCATCAGTGCTGAAAGGTACATCCAGGTTGTCGAGAAACACATGTTGCCATCCAGGCAGCGTCTTTTTCAGGGACATCCTGCTTATTTCAGCAAGACAATGCCAAGCCACATTCTGCACGTGTTACAACAATGTGACTTCGCAGTAAAAGAGTGCGGGTACTAGACTGGCCTGTCTGCAGTCCAGACCTGTCGCCCATTGAAAATGTGTGGTGCATTATGAAACGCAAAATACGAAAACGGAGACCCCAGACTGTTGAACAACTTGAAGTCATACATCAAGCAAGAATGGGAAAGAATTCCACCTACAAAGCTTCAACAATTAGTGTCCTCAGTTCCCAAACACTTATTGAGTGTTGTTAGAAGGAAAGGTGATGTAACACAGTGGTAAACATACCACTGTCCCAGCTTTTTTGAAATGTGTTGCAGGCATCCATTTCAAAATGAGCAAATATTTTCACAAAAACAATAAAGTTTATCAGTTTGAACATTAAATATCTTGTATTTGTTGTGTGAATATATGTTGAAGAAGATTTCCAAATCATTGTATTCTGTTTTTATTTACATTTTACACAACGTCCCAACTTCATTGGAATTGGGGTTGTAAAAGGGTTATAGAAAGTCAGCAAATTGGAGGAAGTGGAAAATAAAAAAAAGGGTGAGAAAAAGTGGAAATAAAGCACAGAAGAAGCACAGAAATAAGTGGATAAGGGAAACCATGATCTCAAGCATAAGCAAAAGAATGCTGAATGTGATATCAGATGAGTGGGCTATTACTCTGTCTTCTTAGTTCCTGCTGTGACTGTGTCACCATGGTGATAATTAGCATATTAGAGGTTATCTCCACCTCCACAGCTCTAAAGGCCTTGTTTAACAATTAAGTTCTTAAAGACTACTTAAAAAGTCACACATCACATTAAAATCAGGAGAGATTGTTTCAAAAAATATTACATTTTTGACTAAAAGTTGGAGCATTCTGAATGTAACCTGTACAATGTTTCTTTTATTTTGTGTAAATTCTTATTTTTGTAGACATACAAAATAAGGCATAGAATAAAAGTATTAAGAATAAATAGAAAATACAGCATTTAAATAATTTGTTTGTTGGAAGTAAATTTTCCAACACTTACAAGGAAAATAAACTAGGGCGTTGCTTGTGGGGATCCCCAATGTCACAGAACAGTCCCCCTAAAAATCGGTCCCCCCGATGACGCAGTTCACCTTTTATCCCATCGTTTCTGCTTAAAACTGCACCACAGTCATCATCTGTGTCCGTGACAGATAGCATTATTTCATCATAAAAGGTGGCAGAAGCAATCAGAGCCCCGCAGCTACACGACCTGCTAGCTGATACGTTCACTGCGCGTCAGACATTTCAAAGTTTCACGGAATTTCACCTCGTTTCTGCTTAAAACGGCCTTGTTTCTGCTTAAAACTGACTTTATAATGATTTAAGAGGTTTTAGCTTTATCATCTGATGGTTAATAATCCCATTAATCCATTTGATTGCTTTGGGTGAAGAAGACTCCATCTCAGACGTGCTGCTGTGGTTTGAAATGGTGCATGCACAGATGCAAAAGGCGGACTGATTTTTTTTAGGGGCGGATCGTTCGGTCTGCAACACCAGGTTCTAGATTGGGTAATATTTATAAAATAGGTAGCTGACATTTTTCATGGGTGGTAATAAATTATGCAAAGTTTCTATCATGATTTTAACTGAAAGTGCAGGAAATTAAATCGGGAAGTTTTGTCACAGAGTGCATGCATTAGAAAAACAACACTCTGCTTTAAAGCTTTTATTGAAGTTTTGCACCTGAGCAGTTGTGTGATTTCTGCCTGCATATTTGGGTTCAATATGACACTTGAGACAAGATGGCGCCTGTGTGTGTTCCGGCTGCTGCTTGCCTGTTACCATGTCGTTTTTCTGTTATTTTCCTGATTGTGTGTGCTGTCATATCAGCTTTGACGGATAGCGATTGCGTGAGTGCAATACAGATTTATGATCGCGACTCTCTTTTTAAAATTAAAGAGACAATGGAATGCCTCTTTCATGACTGGGATAGCTACAAGCAAACTTTCCCACCTCACTTTGTGTGTTCCCCCTCCTCCCGGGAATACCTGATGTGGCGACGTCCAGGTAGTCCGAAAAAGAGGAGAAGAGGCTGCAGAGCGGGTGTCCAGGTTCGGATCAGACGAGGAGTGTGGCGTGCGGCTCGTGGATACCGAAGCTACAGGTGGCTTCGTCCAGTTCCACTCTTGCAGGGCCATACGGCTGGCGGTGCGGCCCTGTTCATGCATCCCACCACTCCTCTGTGTTGCAGGACTCAGCCTGGACATCACTGGGTCCCCGATGGACGAGTCGCTTGGGTCCCGGGTCCATCCCTGTTTTCCATGTTTACATCTCGGGAGCAGCGTGGGTTTCGCCGGTACAGCGGTGCCTCACGTGACCGTGGGAGATGTCTGCAGCCTATCCCGCTGTGCTCAGCGGACTCGACTACCGCCTCATTGTTGAGTCGGATTGGATTATTGAATGCGCACTCTATTTCAAATAAAGCATTCTCCATTAATGAGCTTTTTGTCAGGAAAAACTTGGACTTTCTTTTCCTCACAGAAACGTGGCAGAGGGAAAATGAATGCATCCATTTAAATGAGCTCTGTCCTGCGGGTTGCTTAGCAGTGGGTAAGCCCCGCCCCTGTCATGCGGGGGGAGGACTGGCTGCTGTGCACCGGGACCGGTACACATGCAGACTGTCGGATACGAGCCACGCCCCCTCTTTTGAGGCGCTCATGATGGAAGTTGGTTCCTCACATAAATTTTATAGTATTTTGATCTATCGACCTCCTGGCCCTGCTGGGACTTTTCTTAAGGCTTTTACTGACTTTTTATCGTCTATAATTAGATTGGAAAAGGTCTTAATTTTGGGTGATTTTAATTTCCAGATTGATGTTGATTCTTCTACTTCAGGAAGAGAGCTTATAACTATGACAGAGGCTTTTAATTTTAAACAGTATGTGTCAGGTCCCACTCACAACAAGGGTCACACGTTGGATCTGGTTTTTGCACTGGACCTGGAAATTACCAATGTATGTGTGGAGGATGTTCTTCTGAGTGACCATTGTTGTGTTTTCTTTGATTTGATGGTGCCATCTGAGCCTCGACCTGTTTCTACTAAGGCAGAAAGGAGAATTATCACAGAGACAACAGCTACGCTTTTCTGTGATAAATTCAACCCTTTACTTTTTAGTAATCTCACTGAAACTGATTGTTTTATGAATAGCTTTAATAGCCACTGTGCCACTATCTTGGATCAAGTGGCACCACTCAAGGCTGATAAAGCTCCTCGTGAAATTTTCTGCCCTTGGATAAATGATGGGATTATGACTCTAAGGAGAACATGTCGCCAGATTGAACGCCTATGGAAGTCAACAAAACTGGAGGTTCACAGGCTACATTTAAGAGACTTAAATAAGACGATAGAGGAGGCCAGGACGAGTTATTTTAATCGCCTGATTGCCTCCAATAAAAGAAATCCTAAAGTGCTTTTTGACACAATCAGCTCTCTTGTGTCACCTGCTGCCGTCACTCCTGTTATCTCTAAAACTAGTTGTGAGGGGTTCCTGGATTTCTTTATTGATAAGGTTAGAGTTATAAAGTACAACCTGCCTCCATGCCATGGTCCCCAGCACTGGGAACCTCCCACTCAGTGCTGGGCCTCATTTGAGCCTGTTACTGTAGAGGACATCTCAACCATCATGAATAAAGTGAAGCCATCCTCTGGTATTTTGGATGTTCTTCTGTTTAAACTGTTTGTGAATGTATTTGACTCCATCGGGCCCTACATTGCTAAAATGTTTAATATATCTTTTTTCGAGTGGTGTGTTTCCCTGTTATTTTAAACATGCCATTGTGGAACCACAGTTAAAGAAAGCTGGATTGGATTCTACAGAGCTCAAGAACTTTAGGCCAATATCTAAAACCCCTTTCTTGGCCAAAGTCTTGGAAAAGGTAGTCTGGGCTCAATTGAGATCGTTTTTGCAGGCTAACAACATCCATGACACTTTTCAATCTGGGTACCGTGAGTTTCATTCTACTGAAACAGCCCTGTTGAAGGTGTCTAGTGACATGATGATGGCAGCTGACACTGGCAAATGTTCTGTGCTGATTCTGTTTGATCTGTCTTCGGCGTTTGATACCGTCGACCATGGCATTCTGATAAACAGATTGCGGGATTTGGTTGGAATGTCAGGTTGTGTTTTAGAGTGGTTTACCTCTTACCTGACTGGTAGAACTTTTAGTGTGACGGTGGGCAATGCAGTGTCGGAATCTGCAGATCTTCTGTGGGGTGTGCCACAGGGATCGGTCTTGGGACCTGTTTTGTTCTCGTTGTATCTCCTTCCTCTCAGCAAGCTGATCCAGCAGTTCAGTGATGTGTCCTATCATTTGTATGCCGATGATCTGCAGCTGTACTGCTCTTTTAAGACAACTGAGCCACAGAAACTCTGCTCTCTCACAAATTGTTTGGCCAAAATTAAGGAATGGCTCACTGAGAACAGTCTGCAATTAAATTCCAATAAGACTGAGACTGTGATTGTAGCACCAGATAGTGCTGTACCTGGAATTAAGCAGCATCTCAGTAGCCTAAGCTGCACGGTCAAAAGCAGCCTGCGTAACCTGGGTGTCATTTTGGATGGAGGGATGTCTTTGGAGCAGCACACAAATTACCTGGTTAAGAACTGTTTTTTCCAAATTCGGAACATCTCTAAGCTCCATAAGATGGTGACTTTAAAAGAGCTTGAGATGATTGTTCATGCGTTCGTCTCATCGCGTTTGGATTATTGTAACAGTCTCTTCACCTGTCTGAATAAGAAGGAGTTGGCCCGCCTGCAGGTTGTGCAAAATTCTGCTGCGCGCCTGCTTACCCGCACCGGCAGCAGGAGGGACCATATTACTCCTATTCTTAATACTTTGCATTGGCTGCCTGTCTCCTACAGGATTCATTACAAAATCCTGGTATTGACTTTTAGAGCTCTGCATGGACAGGCACCGGAGTACATCAGGGACCTGATCCAGCCTTATGCTTCCTCCAGGAGCCTCAGGTCGTCCAATCAGAACCTGTTGATGGTTCCTCGGACCCGTTTTAAAACTCGCGGGGACAGATCTTTTAAAGCGGTGGCGCCTAGCCTCTGGAATGAGCTTCCCTGTGCCCTTCATTCTCTGGATTGTATAGATACTTTTAGAAGGCAACTAAAGACGCATTTCTTTAAGTTAGCTTTTTAGCCTAATATTGTATTTTATTGTTTTCGTATGTTATTTTTAGATTATTTTTGTATGCCATGTGCAGCGCTTTGTGACCCTGGTCTGTGAAAGGCGCTTTATAAAAAAAGCTTACTTACTTTTAAAACATAACACATGGTTGGTTTAGAATGTACTTAATTTTTGAAGTTTTGCATTTATTATTTGGCACATTTAGTTGATGTCATGTTTTATAACTGGCAAGGTTTTGATATTAACTTTGTTCAGAGCTTTTCTGGTTACCAAGGACAGAATAATAGTGATATCAACATCCATTGCTGACTGTTGTTAGCTAATGTCCTCAATTTCTCTAGAAATATTAGTCCTGTCAACTTTCTGTTTGTGACGTTCATTCTTGATCCAAAATATATAAGCATATCAAACGGCAAATGTCAGCTCTTCACAGTTTCTCCATCTCTCTCTCTCTCTCTCTCACACACACACACACACTTGTACACAGAGGCCACTTTGCTTTTAATATACGAGGTCTATTAGAAAAGTATCCGACCTTATTATTTTTTTCAAAAACCATATGGATTTGAATCAAGTGTGATTGCGTCAGACAAGCTTGAACCCTCATGCGCATGCGTGAGTTTTTCCACGCCTGTTGGTTGCGTCATTCGCCTGTGAACAGGCTTTGAGTGAGGAGTGGTCCAGCCCCCTTGTCGTTGTTTCATTGCCAGGAAATGGCGGAATGATTTGGGCTTTTTTCCATCAGAATTTTTTCAGAAACTGTTAGAGACTGGCAGCTGGAAACCATAAGAAAAATTTATCTAATTTTCCACAGGCGTGGAAAAACTCACGCATGCGCACGAGGGTTCAAGCTTGTCTGACGCAATCACATGTGATTCAAATCCATATGGTTTTTGAAAAAAATAATAAGGTCGGATACTTTTCTAATAGACCTTGTATAATACCAGTTATTTGCAACAGCTTCAACCAAATTTTCATTCATAGACATCACTGTGGTGGAATTTCAAGTAACTCTTTCTCTAGAACGTCTATATTTCATTCACACTGAAGCATGTTTGAGTGTCATGTATTTGATTGAGGTCTTGCCAAAGCATCTCAATGAGTTCCTATGAAGACTTTTTGTTCCTTTGGAGCTGTTGAGATGTGGCATTGCTCTTATACTTTGACTTATTGTCTTGCTGCATAACACACTTTTGCTTGAGCTTTATCTCATACATGATGATTTTTTTTTTTAATGTTGTTCTGGTTTTTCTGATAAAGAACAGAATTCATGTGTCCCACAGTTATGGGACTGTGTCCTCACACCATCACACCACTGCTGCAGGCTTGACTGCTGGTATGATGGTCATTTTCTTGAAATCTGTGTTTGTTTACTGTTGTGTCGAGCACTGTGATAAGTTGTTGGGCTACTAATATGTACAGCTGAGTTCAACCCTGGCCATGCTATTTGTCTTTGTTCCTGAACAAGACATTCTACCTGTGTTGTCTCAGTCCACTCAACTGTAAAGGGGTACTGGCCTTGACTGAGGAAGTACCTGTGTTGGTCTGAAGTCCTGTCTGAGGGGTCATAGACTCTCATCCACTTCACATTAAGGATTCTGAAATTAAACACCATCACCAATGGGCCTCGGGCCTATATAAGACTTACTTCTTTAGGCCAGGTGTAATGGAACATTTTTAGTTCATCAGTCCGTTGACTATTCTCCCAAAAGATTTGAGTATCAAGGTGTAGTTTGAAACAGTTTAGACACTTATTCTGGGTGACCAGTGCTTTTCACCTGACCACTCTCCCATGGATGATGTTTTTGCTCATCGAGGCCTGCAGGTTTTTGGATGCTCTGTTGGCCTGTTTTATAATTTCCTGGATGAATTGTCACTGCCCTTAGAAGAATTTTTCAAATGTCAGCCATTTTGGGAAGGTTCACATTTGACAAAATGCCTCTCCTTAGACTCTAGCAAATTGTACAAATAGCTTTAAACCCTCTCCCAGACTAATGACTTTAAATCACCTTACACTTTTTCCTTTTATTTTGCTGATCCATGACACTTAGTCAACTTTAAACTGCTGAACCAGTTCTACTGAATTGATGATTTGATTAAACATGACTGTATTCAGCACTAGTCCAAATTAAGCATTTATCAGTGTAGTTTTTGGAGATAATAGTCAGGTCAAGTTTGGGAACATGTGCTGTTGCTGCACTTCACCACATCCATGACACCACAGAACCCCGTGGGTCCTGGATGCCAGCTACCCAGGCAGACAACCTGTTCATCTCCAACTGTAAGATCAATATCTTTTAGCTGCAGCCAGGTGAGGCATGGGTGTCCCCTGGGCCTTCTCAAGCAATAGATGATGATGATGATAATAATAATAATAATAACAATAATAAGAAGAAGAAGAAGAAGAAGAATGAGTAATTTCTTTGGCAGGTCAGAAATGTTTAAATTGCTTTACAGAAAACATCAAAATACTTCAGTTGATAAAATTTTGTAATCTTAAATTTTTGTTTGAATTTATTAAACAATTTAAATTGACGCATATGCAAAAAAATAGATTCGATAAACAAGTACGCACATTCTTTTGGACATCATTGTATGTATAAATGAAACTGAACACCATTTGCAGCCAACAGATTTGACCACATCACAGTTTAGCAATTTTAAAGGTGGCACACACACTGAAAAAAATGCTACTTTGGATCAACTTAAAAAAAATTGATGTAATTTTTTTAGTTTCTCACAATGTATATTTAGGATTTTGTAAAGTGATTCCAGCAGATTTAAACTGGAAACCACAATTTTCCATTAGACCAATGTAAATAAGTACTTTGAGTGTTTCACTTTTTTCAGTGCAGTGTTTATATAGTCTGTCAATTATATTGATTGTCTCACACTTCAGACATAAACAGCTCTTCAGATGTTTCAAAATGATACTCTGGACAAAAATAGCAAGCTGTATCATCAAGGCGGACAGAGCTCATCAATATCTAGGAAGTAACCTTTCACTTAAAGGCAGACGTGATAACAGAATTCACCTAACGACAACTCTGCTCCACTCTTCCACTTTGTGAGCTGACACACACTCATGTGTCTCACTAAAACCTTCTAAGCAGAGTGTTGTTTTCCTAATGCATGCACTCTGTCACATACTCTGTCAGGAAACTCTTAACATGTCTCAGGACACTAGACAACATCCTCAGTGGCATTTGTAAATGTGCAATGTGCAATGCTCTGAGTTGCGATTGGTCCAACCTGGTCTCACAGCAAGTCGTGATTCAGCAGCACGAAATATACATTAATCTATTAGTTTGTGATACTGTGACGAAAAGCGCCTCATTTTCGTCACGGCAGCACAAATTCATTCTAATTCATTCCGTGATGGTTGCTTAAAAAAGTGTTTGTGTGTGTGTGTGTGTGTGTGTGTGTGTGTGTGTGTGTGTGTGTGTGTGTGTGTGTGTGTGTGTGTGTGTGTGGGTGGGGTGGGGGGTGGGGGCTGGGGTTGGGGGGAAAGAGTAGGGTTAGGTTATGGTTAAGATTAGGGTTGGGAGTAGGAGTAGGGTTAGTAATAGTGAGTTTAAAAAACCCTGTCACGAAAATTTGACTCATTTCGTGACGGAAGCACAAAACAAAAAAACCAACAACAACAAAAAAAAAAACGTGAGACTGGGCTGAGTTGGTCAGTTGCTGAAATTACATGTGTAACAAATAGTACAGTCAGTAAATCAGGTGTTTGTTAATTGCAAATCAAGACTCATTCATCAAACTGCATAGAAAAGGTTGTAACGAAATTAAGTGCATTCTCAACCAACCATGTGTTACGTTTTAACAGTGTGAAATTGAACTAAATATGCAGGCAGAGATTATGCGACTGATCAGGTGCAAAAACAAGGTGATTTATTCCCAAAACCCATCGTAATTCCAAAACAGCAAACAATGCGCACATGGTGTGATAACAAAAATCCAGAGAACAATCAAAAAGAGGACTAACAGGAAGGGCCACAGCAAAAAAAACATCAAATACCAAGTGAAGAAACAAACAGTAACAGACAAACACAAATTACTCAAGACATACTCACAGGGGAAACAAATAAAGGAACTTGCAACAAACAGGAAAAAGGTGAGGGATTAAATGCAAGCAACCTAATGAACAATAGGTGGTGAATTGGGGAGGCAAGGTCAACGTTGATGTTACGGGTATAGCAGCACCAAATGACAAAAACTAAACAGGCATCAGCAGATGAGTGCATCAACCATAGAGACGGACAGGGGACAGGACACTAACCACAAGACACAGACATGAAAGCAGGACACACCACAACAGGCACGGATAAGGACTGGGAACACGAGCACACACACACCCAACACCATGATTGTGCCCATTCATGGTCTTTTAAATTCTGAAATATGTTCAGTTAACCACATATGGAGACTGAGGTGCTTGTGAGTTGTTACAGCAGGTGGATGAGCGAAACAAATAGGAGGTGACGGCGAGGCCCCAAGTAGTTTTGAACCCAACTAGTTGTAATGAACATTCACTCATGGTGTCACATGTTGCTTCTTCATTTAGACTTTACAGTCAGTTATGGGCATAACTTTTAGAAGTTTCATCAAGCTCACCACACAAACCAGCACAAAGCTTTCCTATTAACAGAATAACCCTCTGGAGTCTGACGCGGATACATGTCAGAAGTCACATGACCAAATTCAGCAGTCCTCCCATCAAATTCCCCACACTTTCAGTTTCAGTATGAATGTTTGTTGAAATTGGAGACTTCAACTGACATACCAGATTTTAAATTTTGTTGATCGGCCCAGGAAAACCTCAATAATGATTAGTAATTTTCTCCAGGCTTTTTCATTAATTATTATGTTAATTTGTTTGGGGTTTTTTCTGTTCCAGTCTGCATATATAGTAATGGTAAATGCCAAACTGGCAGAACCATTTATATACATATATACACATATATGCAATTTGTTCTTGAAAGACAGATAGCATGTAGTGCACGAGTAAGCGTGGTGTGTGTGTGTGACCTTCAGCTACCCTTCCTGATCAGCCTGTAAAATTTTAATTCAAACTAACAGATAACTTCTATCAGGAAGGGCTGACCACCAAAACATGAAGACAGACAAGAACAAAAGACAAGTGGTGACAGTAATAAGTTTAAAATGATAAAAAGTAAGACTCCAAGGAGACAGAACCCCAACAATACAACATACCAGGACAAACAACCACACATGCACAAGCAGTGACAGCAACAATCTGTTTTCCAGTTAGTGGGCATCCACACCCTATTCTAAGACACCAGAGTCTTGATCCCCTTGAGAACACTCAAAACTGAATTGTGTTGATGACCACAAACACTTAACCATCCACACACAGATACCAGATCACAGCTAAATATCCAACCATTACTGTGGCTGGTGTGTTAGGCCAAGACAAAAGTACTGAACCTTACCATATGACGTGGACCACTCCAGCATGCCAGGAGCCATATGGGTGATTGCAGGCAACTGATGGAAAGGGGTCTAGGATGCAGGGCACCAGGAGAAACAAGGAGACAGTAGAAGGGCACAGGGACCAGGAACAGGACCCACCAGAGCCACCAGGCAGCCCAACGAACTGCCAGGGGAACAGCCCAGGTAGAGCCTAAACGCACCTCCACACTGCACCCTCCCCTCACAGAGGCACAGGAAGCAACCTCACACACACAGGGTGCTGGCATAGACCCAATAAAAGAAATCCTAAAGTGCTTTATGACACAATCAACTCTCTTGTGTCACCTGCTGCCATCACTCCTGTTATCTCTAAAACTAGTTGTGAGGAGTTCCTGGATTTCTTTATTGATAAGGTTAGAGTTATAAAGGACAACCTGCCTCCATGCCATGGTCCCCAGCACTGGGAACCTCCCACTCAGTGCTGGGCCTCATTTGAGCCTCTTACTGTAGAGGACATCTTAACCATCATGAATAAAGTGAAGCCATCCTCTGGTATTTTGGATGTTCTTCCGTTTAAACTGTTTGTGAATGTATTTGACTCCATCGGGCCCTATATTGCTAAAATGTTTAATATATCTTTGTCGAGTGGTGTGTTTCCCTGTTATTTTAAACATGCCATTGTGGAACCACAGTTAAAGAAAGCTGGATTGGATTCTACACAACTCAAGAACTTTAGGCCAATATCTAAAACCCCTTTCTTGGCCAAAGTCTTGGAAAAGGTAGTCTGTGCTCAATTGAGATCGTTTTTGCAGGCTGACGACATCCATGACACTTTTCAATCTGGGTACCGTGAGTTTCATTCTACTGAAACAGCCCTGTTGAAGGTGTCTAGTGACATGATGATGGCAGCTGACACTGGCAAATGTTCTGTGCTAATTCTGCTTGATCTGTCTTCAGCGTTTGATACCGTTGACCATGGCATTCTGATAAACAGATTGCGGGATTTGGTTGGAATGTCAGGTTGTGTTTTAGAGTGGTTTACCTCTTACCTGACTGGTAGAACTTTTAGTATGACGGTGGGCAATGCAGTGTCGGAATCTGCAGATCTTCTGTGGGGTGTGCCGCAGGGATCGGTCTTGGGACCTGTTTTGTTCTCGCTGTATCTCCCTCTCAGCAAGCTGATCCAGCAGTTCAGTGATGTGTCCTATCATTTGTATGCTGATGATCTGCAGCTGTACTGCTCTTTTAAGACAACTGAGCCACAGAAACTCTGCTCTCTCACAAATTATTTGGCCAAAAATTATGGAATGGCTCACTGACAACAGTCTGCAGTTAAATTCCAATAAGACTGAGACTCTGATTGTAGCACCAGATAGTGCTGTACCTGGAATTAAGCAGCATCTCGGTAGCCTAAGCTGCACGGTCAAAAGCAGCCTGCGTAACCTGGGTGTCATTTTGGATGGAGGGATGTCTCTGGAGCAGCACACAAATGACCTGGTTAAGAACTGTTTTTTCCAAATTCGGAACATCTCTAAGCTCCATAAGATGGTGACTTTAAAAGAGCTTGAGATGATTGTTCATGCGTTCGTCTCATCGCATTTGGATTATTGTAACAGTCTTTTCACCTGTCTGAATAAGAAGGAGTTGGCCCGCCTGCAGGTTGTGCAAAATTCTGCTGCGCGCCTGCTTACCCGCACCGGCAGGAGGGACCATATTACTCCTATTCTTAATACTTTGCATTGGCTGCCTGTCTCCTACAGGATTCATTACAAAATCCTGGTATTGACTTTTAGAGCTCTGCATGGACAGGCACCGGAGTACATCAGGGACCTGATCCAGCCTTATGCTTCCTCCAGGAGCCTCAGGTCGTCCAATCAGAACCTGTTGATGGTTCCTCGGACCCGTTTTAAAACTCGCGGGGACAGATCTTTTAAAGCGGTGGCGCCTAGCCTCTGGAATGAGCTTTCCTGTGCCCTACGTTCTCTGGATTATATAGATACTTTTAGAAGGCAACTAAAGACGCATTTCTTTAAGTTAGCTTTTTAGCCTATTATTGTATTTTATTGTTTTCGTATGTTATTTTTAGATTATTTTTGTATGCCATGTGCAGCGCTTTGTGACCCTGGTCTGTGAAAGGCGCTTTATAAATAAAGCTTACTTACTTACTTATTTACTTAAACAAAAGGGGGTGCCACAGAACTGCACCACCCGAGCCATGGCTCCCCATGGGAGGAGTGAGCAGTGGTGGGGACGAGGGGCCAAGGAGCCAGCATGACCAAACCCAAAGCCCGGGCAGGGACCACCAAGCCAACATGGGCGAGATCTGGTCTCCAGATAAGGGGCGGGACCAAAACCCCAAGCTGGGAGGCAGAAGAGACTCCCCCAACACAGCTAGCAGGACCCCCCAAGGCCCCACCCCAGCCCCTCATCCACGCCCCCTGGACCCCACCCCAAACACCAAAGCCGCAGATCAGGAGACCACCCAAGCGAGAGCGCGACAACCCCCCCTCCCCGGCAGAGACCATGGCCCCCATCCGCCCACCTGCTGTCTACCCCCCAGTGTCATCACACGCGCCCCAGTGTCATCACATGGGCCCCGAGACCATGGCAGAATAGGACAGATGGCCCACGCCCCACCCTAGTGTCCCAGACATCCCCAGCCATCTGGGTCTGACACCACATGCCATTTGCCCTACCTAATACATAATAAACCCACCCTTGTTATTATAATTAATCTCCCTTGATGTATGTGACCCCCTAAATGAGCAAGGATAAAGTGTTGCATTAAAAGCAGGGCAGAAACGCCAGGTGGCAGACTGCTGTAGGAGGCTGTGGCACACTGCTACACCACAGCCTGCCCTGCAAACCTACCACCACCTCGTGACCCCGACTGTAAATTGGTGACTGTGTTTACTAAATATGTAGAAATAGTGTATGCATTAAACTGGCAGGGCAGGAGTGGCGGATGTAGCTGCTGTGGGAGGCTGTGGCACACTGCTACACCACAGACTGCCCTGCAAACCCATCACCAACACCTGACTGTGAACTTATATGAACCCTATAATGTGCTACTTAAAACCCAATATAATGTGCATGCAAGTACTGAGCTAGTGAAGTGCATTAAAAGGGTGTGACACTTGAGGCCTAATCCCAAACAGCCAGAGGAAGGGAGAGGCACAGTGCAGGGAGCAGGCCGCACACCCCGGCCCCACCTGACCCTGCGGCCCATCCTCAGACCCAAGAGAGGCGCCAGGGCAACCGCGACACAGCAAGGCAGCAGGCAGACCCGTAGGAGCACCAGAGGCCCAGGTGGAGAACAGACCAACAGGGGGACTAGGGGCCAGGCAGCCGGAGAAGGATGAACCACCCCGCAGGGCAATCCCCCGAGCAGCGAAGGCATGAGATGAGGCCCAAGAGTGGCAGAGGCAACTGAGGAGCAGGAAAGAGTCAGGTGGGCCCCACAAACTGCGAGGGAGAGGCAGGGGCATTGAAGGCTACAAATGCGCTGAGCTCTGGGTAGAGGCACCCACCCCCCGCCCAGGCACCAGATCCCAGCTCTGCCATGGCAGAGTGGGCAACTACACCCACACGAAAAGGAACGACGGCGGCCCACCCCCCCTCCACCAGGCCCACCCCCAACAGGACCAGCAGCCCCGTGGTGCAGTGCCAGGGCCCCCAGGCAGACCAACCTGCCTCCCAACACCCCCCCAGGCATGAAGGTGCACCCACGCCCCACAAGGGAGGAAGCCGGAAGGGAGCACGGGCCAGCACCCAACCCACTCCCCCAGAAGCCCACAGAGTGACCAGGCAGCACCAGAGAGCCACACCCCCCAGATATCTAAGCAAACCCAGGACCCCACTATCCAAACAGCCAAACTATTCCCGCATGCATCAGGCTGCACAGCAGCATCATACCCAAGTGGACACCCACTTTAAAAGATACAAGCTCTCACCTCCACTAATGCTAACATTTGCAAGAAAAAAAAAGTTATGTTAAGTTGTGAAGTGTCGCTCCGTGTGATTGCTTTGACCAGCATGCATTGTGCGAACAAGAGGTTTTCTACCTCTTTTTTCTCTCTGCTCAAATCTCAAACAAACCATGATTTTCCCTTTGGCTTTGGTGGAAAAGAAACCCCCCGCCGTTTGGTGCCAAATGCACAGCAAATGTGTGAAGCTGTTACGTGTGATCGCTGTGTCGAAGACACTTGCGCACAAATAAGAGAGTTTCTCACTTTCTCTTCTCTTCCCTCTTATCAGTACAATTAGTCTCAAACAAAGCCATGATTTTCCCGTTGGCTTTCCCTTTGATGGAAAAAGAAAACCCCAGCTGTTTGGTGCAAAACGCACAGCCAATGTGTGAAGCGCCACTCCGTGTGATTGCTTCGGCCAGCACTCACGCATGAATGAGAGATTTTCTCACTCTTTCTTCTCTGTGCTCCTAAAAATTACAGTCTCAAACACAACCTTGACTTTCCCTTTGGTTGTGGTTGTACCTTTCCCAACAACTGACTGTGCTTTTCCACCAAATGATAAATACAGTTTTCACAGACCCATGTGTTTGGATGTGGATGCACGCTGCCTTCATGCACGTGTGAATGTCTGTCTGCCACTTTTGACACCTCTGTCTACCTCTTTAAACATCTCTGGCTGGTGCGAAAAACACAGGTGAGGTTGTGCTGAAAAAAAAAAAAAAACGATAGAAAACAAGGCCAGGTAAACCCCTTTTTAAGGTAAATTATGAAGGTTGTCAAAAACGCAAAGTTCCACCCAAGACTCCAGAAGGATAAGCAAACAATTATTCATCATTACAGTGGTCTCAGAACCGTTTGCACTCCTGTGATGTCACTGTGCTGTTGTCCTTATTAAGATTAAAATTTGTCCTAATGAAATCTGATGCCGAGGTCACGTCAGTAGGAGTGGAAGTTAGAACAGGAAGGAAGTGGTGTGCCAAGGAGGCAGTCAACCGAGCCAAGGCAAGGATGCAGCACAACATCTTGGTCAGCTCGGTGCCAACTGGCAGGGCTGGGCTCGACAGTATCCCAAAACTTTGCTATAGCAAGGCTAGGGGGAAAGGAGAGATGAGAGCTCATGCAGGAGAAGGTACATGCAGAAGTGGAGGAGATTCGCTTCAGCAGAATGGTGGGCATGGCCCAGCAGGGAGCCTGGACTAAGTGGGAGCACACTGCTAGCTGAAAGATCACCTGGTCAGAACTTTGGAGAATGGAGCCTCACTGACTCAAGTTCTTGGTCCAGTTGGTATATGACATACTACCATGTCCTTCCAATCTGTTCACTTAGGGTCGGTCAAACACACCAGCTTATGAGCTTTCCCATAGAGAGGGTCATTGGAGCACATTCTAAGCTGCTGCCAAAAGGTCTTCGGAGAGGGGCACCATGACCTGGTTTTGTGTGCAGTGGCAGATACCATCTGTACCAGCATCACCTCCAGCAGGCAGCAACACCCTTCAATGTGCTCCATCTCCTTTGTTCATGCTGGGGAGGGGCCACAACACCGACCGAAAACACAGGGCAGGCTGCTTTCAATGGCAGGGGATTGGCAACTCTTGGTTGATGTTGGTAGGCAGCTGATTTTCCTGGACACCATCACAGCTACCACATTCAGCCCAGAGATGATCATAATGTTAAAGACAACCAAGCAAGTGGTGTTGCTAGATTTAACAGTCCCCTGGGAAGACAGGATGAAAAACACACAAGAGAAGAAGATAAGTAAATATGTCTCTCTGGTAGTAGAGTGTCAGAGACCGAGGTGGAAGGCTCGCTATTAACCTACTGAAGTGGGCTGCAGAGGCTTTGGAGGGTGTTCTCTACACTGGGTTCTGCAACTTTTGGGTATGGACTGCAAAGTCAACGAGCCATCAAGAACATCTTGGAAGCAGCTAAAAAGGCAGATTAACAGGGGTGATGAGTGGCAAAGTGAGGGCCTGAGCACCCTTCGCTGGGTCGCCCAGAGGAAGGTGTCTAGCAATGACCTAAAGTACCCAATGATCCCAGGTTAACCCTCTAGAGTCATTTGACGCGTCACCGTGTAAAAAGTCACATGTCCTAATTAAGCAGACTTAGAACACAGTCCGCTCCACTCTGAGTGTCTGTTTGAATGTGTGTTGAATGTGTGGAATTCAACCTGCACGCCACTTCTTAAATTTTGTTAAAAGGACAAGTATAATTTGAATTATGATTAATAATTTACACGTTTTTTTCCTGAACAATATGCCCATATTTGCTGTGTGTTTTACAGATCCTTGCAGCAAAAATGATTCATTTCCTCATTCTGCTGAAGGAACGAGAGGGGTGGAAAGAAATATGACTCCCTCAGCTGCAGCAGAAGGGGGGGGGGGGGGGGGTTCACCATTAATGGAAAACACAAGAGCGAACCAATCACAATCACCAACCCCACATGGGTTTGATGACAACCCACAGACCCCACGTGGCTGTCGTGTGTGCGTGCGTTTTTTCGAATAGGACTTTTCTTCTGTCGCTCTCTGTGTGCAATGGTGTAAAATATATTACCTAATAAACAATGATCCCCAGTCCATGTAAATTTGGTTGCTGAGTGAAGAAAATTGTGGTTTCGTGCGCAGCAAAAAGCAATCAGTTTTGAAGTTGTGTGATTTTTTTTTTTTGTGGTTGAAGTGTGTTTTTAGTGTGTGTGGTGGAGTGTTTTAGCGTGTGTGGTTAGTGTGTGGTGTAGTTATTTATTTAGTACGTCAAAATAATCAGGCATCTTGGAACAGCGATCAAGTCTCTTTTTTTTGAACTGCATGAAGACGATCGAAGTGCGGAACGCATCATCAGAGTCTGAACCAGAGCATGATCAGTCTGATGATGAAGTGGACTATATTGTTCTGGTCTGGATCCACCGATCTGTGCGCACAGATCTGCACAGTGGACCGGACTGCACATTTCTCTTTCCATCTTCTCCAGGACTGAGGTATTGCAGAACTCTGCTCCAGCGCTGAGTCTTGGAACACAGCAGGGTTGAGACACACACTGCTACAGCAGTCAGCAGGCTCCAGGGGTAGAGAACACAGGATTCCAGGTTGAGACTTTCTCCCCCAAGGTCTAAAAGACGTTTTTCTATTATTATTATTATTATTATTATTATTATTATTTTATTATTATTATTTTTTTAACACAGCCAGAAAAAAAAAATGCTGCAAAAACAAGGAATTAGGGGAAAATACACATGATATTGAGGTGGAATATCTGTACAAATTTTTGGAGCTCCTGATGGGCATTGGACAGAAATCATTTTTCTAAGTTTGCATTATATGAGCAGCAGCAAAAATAACGTTGGCCTATTTTTAGTATAAAATAGCAGGATGGAAACTATTTGCTCTATGCCTTTTATTAGCAGGCAGAGAATAAGGTGCTTGTTACTGAGGTTTATTGAAGCTGCTGTTTAGTTCACAAAGGTGTCTTTTGTCCTGAGCACAGGCTGAACCCCAAAACTGTTCCGTCTTTACTCCCAGTGTCCCCACACATCACCCTCAAATGAATGTGGGAAAGAGAAGTGGGTGTTAGCCTTAATCCAACAGTCAAATGTTGCATTTGTAAACCACTAGCGAGGACCGCTTGTATCAGAGTTATACCTTAAAGGTATAAAAAGTAATCCTCACGATGGAGCAGTTGCACAGGAGTACTTGTCCAGCATCTGGTTCCAACCAGTCTTCGTGTGACCAGCTGCTATTAAAGTGCCCTTGAACAAGGCACTGAATCCCAAACTAGTCTTGTGATACTGCATCACTGCCAACCCTAAGCGCTATTCTTTTCAAAGGGAACTTTTGTAAGGACGATGTATTCTGCAGTGACAGGCCTGCTCACAAAACATTTCTAAAGTGTCCTTGAACAAGGCATTGAATTCCTAATTCATCTAGAGGAGTTGCATCAATGTCAGCCCCATGGGCTTTGTGAAAAATTGCCATCATGGCTATAAGAGGATGAGTTGAATCATGCATGTTGTAAGTACAGTTTGTGTGCATGCATGTACTGCGTAATATGTGCATGTGTTTGGTTTGTGTGTATGTACATATATGTGTGTTGTAATGGGATCGGTTATAATAAATGGTTTACTTTGGTCATTACAGCTTTAGTCTACTGGGACACCACTGAACAGTTCATCCATTCATCAGCAATGATGTGACAGCCGTTATGGGTCACACCCACGTACAGCAAAAAGCCTGTGGTTTTTTGGGGGGATATGTAAAATGTAAATAAGGGCAAGCTGTGTCTTGCAGGTAATGGTCTACAATGCAATGGAGTCTCAATAGAGACAGGGTTAATGACAAGTTTTAGAAATGTTAAAAATATTGATAAACCACGGTGTATTTGCACACAAGGCTGTCACCAGCTGCGGCACGGCTAGGAGTGTCACAGATCACAAAACACAGATCGGTTCAGATCATGGTTTTAAGTCACAGATTGGATCATTTTTCAGATCATTTTTTTTAGAGTGTTTAAATGAACTCATGGTGCCCAATATTTAAATAATACTTAAGAAAATGTCAAATAACAAAACACAAAGGGCCTCATGTACAAAGACTTGCGTGGACTTTCTACTAAAAGCTGGCATACGCCAAAACCCTGAATCTGGCACAAGCACAAATATATTCAGATGTATGGAAGTGTGTGTAGGCTTGAATCCACACATGTGCCGGTCATACATCCCAAACAACGTGGAATTTAGCGCACATGCATGGCCGGCAAACCCCGCCCTGGCCATGCCTCAATTTAAAAATGCAAATCCAGAATAGGCCCTGTGGACTGGGATTCCCCACTGTAGCACATCAGACACAATGAGCAGAGGGAAAAAGTGGAACTTCACGGAGTGAGAGCAAGTGAGACATGCAGGGAGATCCTGTTTGGCAGCCTGTCAGCGTGTCACCATGAAACGCAAGAGATTTGAGTGGGAACACGTGTGTGATGCTGTAAACGCCGTGGGCTCAGAGCGGCACACGCATGCAGAAATAAACTGTTGACACACTGTTGATGGTTCCCTGCGTCACCTCTACATGTTGGCGGTGGCACAATAGCTGTGGAAATGTACATACGCCAGCCAGAATTTTTGCGTGATGCAATGAACATTTCCATGCTCAAGTCACGTTTGATATATTTGCACATGGATGTGGAGACGGGTGTACGCGAGATTTTTGTGCGTAAGCATGCTTTGTACATGAGGTCCCAGAACCTGACAATTTTGTTGCTGTTCTTGCACCACCGATCATTCGAGTAACATCCAAAATTAAACAGTAATCCTATGTCCCACATGACTTATACAGCAATTATATTCTTACTAAAACTAAATAAAGACCACACTTTGCCATCTGGTTACCTCTCCCTCTCATCTATCAACACTGATATTACATTGATAATGGCACTTTGGTCTCTCTTTCCCACATGGGCCATGAGTTTGATTCAGGTAAAAAAAAAAAATCACTTCCTGGAACATTTGCAGTTTAAATCAGCCATTAAAGGTCTGAGATGTTACTCAGCCATACATAAAAAGGTGGTACATTCTGAAAAAAGCAGTTTTTATGCACACTGTCTATGTTGTTGGTTTAGTGGTTAAGCGTTGGGCTTGAGACCAGAGGATCCTTGGTTCAAACCCCAGCCTGACCAGAAAATCACTAAGGGCCCTTGAGCAAGGTCCTTAATCCTTGAGTTGCTCCTGGTGTGTAATGAGCACCTTGCATGGCAGCACCCTGACATCAGTGTGTAATCTGTGTTTGTGTGAATGGCTGAATGTGAGGCATAATTGTACAGGGCTTTGAGCATCTGGAGCACATGGAAAAGCGCTATATAAATGCAGTCCATTTACTGGGTGCAACACCATTTCTCTTGGCAATGACATGCATGTGCCCTCTTCTCATTAGGAGGAACTTAAAAAAAAAAACACAGTAGCGTTAGTGGTGTAAGCACATGAGCCCTTACAATTATTATGGGATATGATACATCTGGCATGAGAGAACCTGGGGGTACACAGTTACGTCACTCTTTGGGCATGTTGTGAAAGACTTGTAACTTTATTATTATTATTATGCTTATAATTATTATTATAACTATTTTAATCTTGTCAAGCAATACCTCTCATTGTTAGAGACATTGTTTTAAAGACATGCAGCTTAGGTGAATTGGAAACTTTATAATTGTCCAGGCCTCCCTTGCAAAAGAGGTCTCAATCTCAGTGGGATTAACCTGGTTAAATAAAGGTTAAATTAAATTAAAATAAATTGTTGTTTTCCCATCTCTGTGTCTTTTTAGACTGCATTCTTTTTAAAACTTTTTTTTTTAAGTCAGATACCACTTTTTGTCTGTCAAAATGATACCTAAATGAGGATAAACAAATAATATGTGATCTGGTGATAAATTCAGGACCAGACCTGGTTCATGCTTTGAATTCCTGGTTTGCACATATACTTATAAGGGGTATTACATTGACTCAATCCTTAAAGCTATCGGGCCTTTCAAATTTCACAAAACTGAGATTTTTTTTTTTTAACCAAAATCCAAGCATTTCAATGTAGGTTTATTTTTCAAGGGTTGAAATTCTAAATTATTTCCAGACAGCATGGATTCTGATCATATTGACAATATCATATTATAAATGCCTTATCTAAATGCTAAGTGATAAAATTATAGTGGTGCCATAGAAAATTATTTTCATGACTTAAATCTTAAAAAAAAAAAACAGTGGCACTATAACATTAACAACTCTGGTTGGGATATTTACCTTCACAAAATCAAATGCAGTTCTTACTATTGCAGAACGTTCTAGATGTATCTGTATTGTTGTGAACTTGAAGTCTGTCTTGAGAGAGAAATTGAATGTCTTAAAACATTCCATATTTTAGTATGTATACTGACAAGACAAGGCAATGTTCTCAAAACTATAATGTTCTGAAAATTGACTTAATTTATTTCTTGGTCATATATACTGTAAGTGTACACACTATAGCTCTCACTCTCACTCATGTTTAATCCTGTGAATATATTAGTGTTGAATTCAAGCATTCTCCATATACCTCTCTCAAGTGTCAGCCTGAACTCACTACTGAAGCACCAACAAGGATAACATAATTGATGGTTATTTCCTTATAAGTGCCTACTCCCAGGGAGAGAAACCATGTTGCAGACATTTTGCATAAATTACTGTATGTCAGCTTATTAGTTCCCACGGATCCAATATCAGCTCATGATCTTATCTCTGTCTGTGTATGATAAAGAAATGTGTGCCAATATTTTTTTACACACGACAATTCCATTGGTCAGCTTCAGCATCACACAAGTGAGTTTAAAATCTACTATCTGGGTATGGTTTACCAGAGTGTATCTTTAAGTGCTACAAGTATTAACAATTATAAGGCCTACATATTAACAAATGTGCACAATCATAGAGGCATACATACACATGCTCATATTCATGACAGTACACAAAGATCAGAGAGCTGGATTCTAACTGTAGGTCAGTTACCATAGCAACAGACAAGAACGCACCGGAGACCTGTCACTATAGGAACCAATAGCCAGAGTGAAGGAGATGAAAAGATGGAGACAGAAGGAGAAAGAAAGATATAAACAGAAGATGGTGAGAGATATGAATAGAAAAAACTGAGGAGAGAGAGAGAGAAAAAGAGGGAAAGAGACCAAGTCACGACAACAGAGAAAAAGGAGGAGGGAGACAGCTTGGGCAACTGTATGACTGTATTCCTTCTACCCCCACACTACAGTTGCAGTGTACCATGTGAGCAACATATACCACAACAACAAAAAGTTAGAGCATGTATAGCGCATTCTCATAAACACCAAGCAGTGTGACAGATTTGAATGACACTCATTTTAATGAATAAACACCCATCACTGGTGGTGTCCAGAGATAAACTTTAAATTTCATTGTCCATACAGCAGGACTGACCACTGATGGACAACTCAGTGACCCACATAAAAACCAGAGGAATTAGTGTACGATTCCACCCACTCACTGGTCAGTATTTGAGGTATACTAAGAATGAGAAGAATAAGAAATAACTTTAATCCCAAAGGAAATTATTTTGCTAAAGTGCTGAAACAGTAAACATTGCCCTTTTTTTTTTTTACAATGACAATGATAAGTACAACATGGTTATGCAAAATGACTGAAAGACACTTGCACAAGATGTTTGACAGTACTGCACATAGCTTTGAGTAACTGAAAACTCTGATCGTTATGTATTCATCCTGCAGAAGGGGGAGGAGTTATACAGTCTGATTGGCACAGGTAGGAAAGACCTCATGTAGTGTTCTGTGGTGCACCTCAGTGGCCTCAGTCTTTGGCTGAAGGTGCTCTGACACAACATCAGTGTGGCATGCAGGAGGTGTGAGGTGTTGTCCCGGATGGTGAGCAGCTTCCTCAGTATCCTCCTGTCTGACACCTCCACCACGGACTCCAGCTCCACCCCCAGGACAGACTTACTTTTTTTTTGCTGAAAAGTTAACTCTGCGGACTTTCGAGCCAGCCGTCCACCATCTTTGTACTCCTCTTAGAAGCTGTGTGATGACTCGAAAGTCTGCAGAGTTAACTTTTCAGCAAAAAAAAGAGTAAGTTTCTATCTAATTTAGCCACATGAGGTGTGCAGCCAGTACATTCTGAGTGCCAGTCCCAAGCCCAGTTAAATGAGGAGGGTTGCATCAGGAAGGGCATCTGGCGTAAAACAAGCCAACCCAACTATGCAGACTAAGAATCAAATTTCCATACGGTCGGTCGAGGCCCAGGTTAACAACGTCCGCCACTGGTGCTGTTGCCCAACAGTGTGCCGGTGGAAATTGGGCTACTGCTGGGTGAAGACGACGAAGAAGAGGAGGAGAATGTTTCCACAAACAGCGGGAGAAGAAGAAAACTAGAAGGGTGGAAATGAGCATGGGGACTTTGAATGTTGGTAGTATGACTGGTAAAGGGAGAGAGCTGGCTGATATGATGGAGAGGAGAAAGATAGACATATTGTGTGTGCAAGAGACCAAGTGGAAGAAAAGTAAGAGCAGGAGCATTGGCGGTGGGTACAAGCTGTTGTACCATGGTGAGGACAGGAAGAGAAATGATGTTGGGGTCATTTTAAAGGAAAAGTATGTTAAAAGTGTGTTGGAGGTTAATGAGGTGAGGAGTGTGAAGTTGGAAATTGAAAGGGTGATGATGAATATCATCAGTGCATATGCCCCACAGGTAGGTTGTGAGATGAAGGAGAAAGAAGATTTCTGGAGTGTGTTAGATGAGGTGGTGGAGAGTGTGTCCAAGCATGAAAGAGTGGTGATAGGAGCAGACTTCAATGGGCATGTTGGTGAAGGGAACAGAGGTGATGAGGAAGTAATGGGTAGATATGGTATCAAGGATAGGAATGAGGAAGGACAGATGGTAGTTGATTTTGCAAAAAGGATGGAAATGGCTGTGGTGAATACCTACTTTAAGAAAAAAGGGAGGAGCACAGGGTAACATATAAGAGTGGAGGAAGGTGCACACAGGTGGACTACATTCTTTATAGGAGATGCAAGCTAAAAGAAATCAGAGATTGTAAGGTGGTGGCAGGAGAGAGTGTCGTTAGATAGCATAGGATGTTTGTTTGTAGGATGATTTTAGAGGTAAAGAAGAAGAGAGTGAGAGCTCAACAAAGGATTAGATGGTGGAAGCTGAAGGAGGAAGACTGTTGTGTGAAATTTAGCGAGCAGGTGAGAGAAGCACTGGTTAGAGGGGAAGCAATTTTGGACCACTGGAAAAGTACTGTAGATGTGGTGAGGGAGACAGCTAGGACAGTACTGGGTATGACATCTGGACAGTGGAAAGAAGACAAGGAGACTTGGTGGTGGAATGAAGAGGTCCAGGAAACTATAAGGAGAAAGAGGTTGGCAAAAAACGTTTTGGGATAGTCAGAGAGATGAAGAAAGTAGACAGGAGTACAAGGAGATGCGGCATAAGGCGAAAAGAGAAGTGACAAAAGTGAAGGAAAAGGCATATTGTGAGCTGTAAAAGAAGTTGAATAGTAAAGCCCCTTTCACACCGGGGCTGCTCCCAGTTGCTTCCTGTGGTGTCATGACAATGCAGGAATATCTGCGTCAGGTGCGCGCAGCAGGGGGCAGAGAGGAGGTGAGAATGCAGCCTGCAGGTTCTCTGCAAAGAGAAGTCAGAGTACACAGTTTGGCTGCAGACAGACTGTGCACTCTGACTTCTCTTCTACTTTATATTTGTTCTTGTGCAGAGCTGCAGGGCTGCGCTCTGAGTTCTATAGTTTATCTTTTCTCCTTTGACCGCGAGATGTGCGCTTACGCGAACCGTCAAGCAAATGTGGAGATGTCTGGAGTTCTACTCGATGTTGACATGTCCTGTCTCAGGACGTATGCCCTTTTTTTTAACTGTGATGTGAGAGTTTGAGCAGAGAACAAGGAACTAATGCCTGCAGCCAGACTTTTTTTTTCTTTTAATTGTTCACATGTGTGTGTATGTGTGAACGAACGTCCATGAGTGGACTAGAGATGTCCAGACTTTTTACTGGATATTTCTGGCAATCAGTCTGTGAGCAGGACTTTTATGGATTTCATTTAAACACATTTGTGAGAGAAGAAGCTGCTGCTGCCTCACAGTGCCTCTCTTCACCAGACAGCTCCACATAGAGAAGGAGCTGAGCTGCAATCAGCATTTTTTTTCTGTGTTTTTTTTTTTCAGCGTGTAGTTTTTACTGCATTGAGTACACGGTATGAAAACAATCCTGCGTGATTTATACTGCAGGAACAATGGAACACAGCAGGAATCATAAACTGGCTTCCGAATCACGCTGAGTAATGCCTCTTTGCCCCGAGTTACGCCTCTTTGCCCTGACGTGCGCTGGAACCACTTCCTTTCTGCGTCGAGCACAGGATGCCAAAAAAATTAAACAGGTTTAATTTTTCAGCGTCCCACTTGCTTCCTCCTTTGCACACCTTGTGCTGTTGTGGCACCGAGCTGCATCATCTCAGCACTGAGTTGCTTCCACGCGACATCGTCATAATGATGCATGGCGCAACTGGGAGCACCACCGGTGTGAAAGGGGCTTTTGGAAGGAGAAAAGGACTTGTACCGATTGGCCAGACAAAGGGACAGAGCTGGAAAGGATGTGCAGCAGGTTAGGGTGGTAAAAGATGCACATGGTAATGTGCTGATAACTGAGGAGTGTGTGCTGAGAAGGTGGAGGGAATATTTTGAAGAGCTGATGAATGAAGAAAATGAGTGAGAGAAAAGGCTGGATGATGTGATGAGAGTAAATCAGGAAGTACAAGAGATTAGTAAGGAAGAAGTGAGGGCTGCTGTGAAAAGGATGAAGAGTGGAAAGGCAGTTGGTCCAGATGACATTCCAGTGGAGGCATGGACATGTCTAGGAGAGATAGCAGTAGAGTTGCTAACCAGATTGTTTAATAAAATCTTGGAAAGTGAGAGGATGCCTGAGGAGTGGAGACGAAGTGTGCTGGTTCCTATTTTCAAGAACAAGGGTGATGTGCAGAGCTGCAGTAACTACAGAGGCATAAAGTTGATCAGCCACAGCATGAAGTTATGGGAAAGAGTAGTAGAAGCTAGGCTTAGAAAACAGGTGAAGATCTATGAGCAGCAATATGGTTTCATGCCGAGAAAGAGCACTACAGATGCAATGTGTGCTCTGAGAATACTGTTGGAGAAGTACAGAGAAGGCCAGAAAGAGTTACATTGTATGTTTGTGGACTTAGAAAAAGCTTATGATAGGGTGCCAAGAGAAGAGCTGTGGTATTGTATGAGGAAGTCTGGAGTGGCAGAGAAGTATGTTAGGGTAGTGTAGGACATGTACAAGAATAGTGTGACAGTGGTGAGATGTGCAGTCAGAATGACAGACTCATTCAAGGTGGAGGTGGGATTACACCAAGGATCAGCTCTGAGTCCTTTCTTGTTCGCAGTGGTGATGGACAGGTTGACAGATGAGATCAGACAGGAGTCCCCATGGACTATAATGTTTGCAGATGACATTGTGATCTGTAGTGAGAGTAGAGGGCAAGTTGAGTCTAGTCTGGAGAGGTGGAGATATGCTTTGGAGAGAAGGGGAATGAAAGTCAGTAGAAGCAAGACTGAGTACATGTGTGTGAAAGGGAGGGAGCCCAGTGGAATAGTGCAGTTACAAGGAGTAGAAGTGGTGAAAGTAGATGAGTTTAAATATTTGGGTTCAACTGTTCAAAGTAATGGAGAGTGTAGTAGAGAGGTGAAGAAGAGAGTGCAGGCACGGTGGAGTGGGTGGAGAAAGGTTGCAGGAGTGATTTGTGACCTAAGAATATCAGCAAGAGTGAAGGGGCAAGTTTACAAGACAGTAGTGAGACCAGCTATGTTGTACGGCTTAGAGATGGTGGCACTAACAAAAAGACAGGAGGCAGAGCTGGAGGTGGCAGAGCTGAAGATGTTGAGATTCTCTTTGGGAGTGACGAGAATAGACAAGATTAGGAATGAACATATCAGAGGGACAGCTCAGGTGGGACGGTTTGGAGACAAAGTTAGAGAGGTGAGATTGAGATCATTTTGACATGTGCAGAGGAGGGACCCAGGGTATAAAGGGAGAAGGATGCTGAGGATGGTGCCAGGAGCAGGAGAAGAGGAGGCCAAAGAGGAGGTTTATGGATGTACTGAGGGAGGACATGCAGGTGGTTGGTGTGACAGAGGAAGATACAGAGGACAGGGTGAGATGGAAACAACTGATCTGCTGTGATGACCTGTAAAGGGAACAGCCGAAAGACAAAGAAGAAGAAGAAGAATTGTAGGGCAGATTTACCTCACGTGATAAACCAAAGATTGTTTTTAGCAGTGATGTGTTAATAGTTGGCCCATTTGAATAGCCCCCTGGCTGCTGGCTCCAATGCGCCCTGCGCCATTACGCACAACGATCAGTGAAAGTCATCAGAGGGAGCAGACGGAAAGCCTCTCAGACAATCTCACATGCTCTAACACAGAGTGTGTGAGTTTTAGAGATGCTCCACTCCTCATTACCTGTGAATGTTATTGAATAAGCCTGTGGCAAGCTGTCTCGCTCCAGTGTAAAGCACCGTTTACCATATCAATGCAACGAGGGGGGGAGGGGCCGCTCCTCAGAGTGTAAAGCCCCTTTCACATTGGCGTATTCGTAGAGCTGCTCATTGTGGCGTATCGTCTGTGCTTAGTTGAGCAGCTCTATGCACACTTTTAGCAGCTCTACATCGAGTTTCTTCTCCCTGCGCAGCAGTATTTTGAGGGCTACGCACGTAACACAGAAGAAATTAAACATGTTTAATTTTCTTTGGCGTAGAGTGCTGGAGACAGTTTTAAGCAGGTCTGCACTGCACAGTGTTACTGCATGCAAGTCTGTGCAACATTGCGCTTCTATACACAAAAACTGAGTGCTGCATCCAGAGGAATCAGCTGAGAACATGAGAACATGAACACACAGCCCACAGCACCTGTGTGCTCAGAACAGGGATTCGAACCTCAACTCAGAAATCCAGAAACACAACAGAAACAGCAGGTCGGTCACTCTCTCTCTCTCTCTCTCTCTCTCTCTCTCTCATGTGCGCGCTCTCCCTCACACACTCTCTCTCTCTCTCTCTGTGTGTCTGCTCAAACCTGTGACTTTAAAATAAAAGCGCACTCGCTGCATGCCGGTGCGCTCGTCAAACACCCTGATCGATCAGGTCTGATCAAACCTTTGACTTTAAAATAAAAGCGCACTCGCTGCATGCCGGTGCGCTCGTCAAACGCCCTGATCGATCAGGTCTGATCAAACCTGTGACTTTAAAATAAAAGCGCACTCGCTGCATGTCGGTGCACTCGTCAAACGCCCTGATCGATCAGGTCTGATCAAACCTGTGACTTTAAAATAAATGCACACTCACTGCATGCAGTGGTTGGGAGAGTTCCGATAATCGATAATTATCGAAAATAAAGTTTTCATTATCGGATTATCTTTTCAGATAACTTTGAAAACCATTATTGGACCAATTATCTTCTGATAAATGTTTGCCCGATAATTTTTAGACCGTTAACGTGGTAAACAAAGGTGAATAGATGTGTAGTTCTACCCTCTGCAAACAGAGGAGAGCTGCTTCTAGAAGAAACTGCTCTATCCTTTGCAGTCAAAGGAGAACTGTTCACAAAAAAAATAATTTCTTTTAACCCCATACTGATACACGGCTAATATCACCCAAGTCATCCAGAGGCATACATTTTTAACTTATGGTTCAAATTTTAACCAAACTTATTTCGGACAATTTATTTAAATTAACGTCACTTCTGAAGTTTTATAAAGTGCAAATATCAGATATATGTTTTAGTTTTAAAGTACTCAAAATCAGCTTGTTTAGTAGTTGCAAGTGTACCGCAGACAATTATCGAAGATAACTTTTCAGTTATCTGATTATCTGTTATCGAAGTTAATTTTTTGGTTATCTGTGCCCACCACTGGCTGCATGTCGGTGTGCTCATCAAACACCCTGATCGATCAGATCTCATCAAACCTGTGACTTTAAAATAAAAGCGCACTCGCTGCATGTTGGTACGCTCATCAAACGCCCTGATCGTGGCAGTAATGCAGCTGTAAAAACCTCATGATACAGTCCACTGTTTTCCAAGTGCAGTGATGTGTTCTGCACAGCTGGCAGGAGTGAACTGGGTTTAAATATCGGCAAGGTACACGCCACTGTGTGCACACATGTGAACACACGCAGCTGCAAGTGTGAAACGAACATAGAAAAAGTGTTGTGTGGGCCGCTGAAGAGGAGGTACTGCTGGCCCACCACCACTAGAGGGCGCCCTGCCTGGAGTGCGGGCTCCAGGCACCGGAGGGCGCTGCCGCCTTACGGGAGCAGCCAGGATGACAGCTGTCATCTATCACTGGAGACAGCTGATCCCAATCACTGAGGAGGTATATCAGCAGGACGGCATCTCCACCTCATTTGCCGAGATATCGCTCTACCAAGGAGGTAACGAACTCAGCCAGCCCTTCATCATTTGTGAAAGGAACGTATTCGATAAGTATCCTAGTTACTAGACAGTGTTGTTTTCTGATTAGAGGTGGAGGTGGTGTTTTCCACCCCACGTGTTGTTGGGTGCAGCCGCACCCACGTCTGACTGTGTCTGTTCCTCGCCAGCAGTACCGGATCCGACGAGCGGAGGCAGAGACCACCTGGGAGTTCGGGACTTGGCGGTTCCAGTATTCCCGGGGTTCGGTGGCAGAGGAAATCGGGTGGTTCCGGTTCGTCTTGGACAGACGTCTCCTATCGTCGAGCCTGCCCACACGACACCGTTGGAATTTAACTTGAGACCGAAATTGTGATTTGTTGTATTTGTTGTGCGTGTTCACAACAGTAAAGCCTTGTTATTTGACTTTCTTCATTGTCCGTTCATTTGCGCCCCCTGTTGTGGGTCCGTGTACTGACACTTTCCCAACAAAAAGGCTGAGTACGCGGGCATTTCAGGCGTATTTAAATGAAACATAGTGCTGCAATACGCAGCTCTATGAATATGCCAATGTGAAAGGGGCTTAAGGAGCCAAAGTGGGCCAAAGTGTGAAAGCTGCTTTCAGAGCAGGACAGAGCACTCCAAAACACAGTAGTAGAAGTTTGTGATGTGACCTTTGTGTAATAGCAGACAGAAATTGCTTTGAGATGAAGACAAACAAAATGCATAGACCATTTTGTATATATTGTTCAAAATGTGCATTTGTGTTTATTGTTAGAACTTTTTTTATTATACAGCATTTTACATAAGACCCCAAATTACCTTTATAAAGTGTCAAAACAGTTGTTTATTATAGTTTGCTGTGTGTTTTGAATAAATGTGTGTGGAAAATTATTTTCCGCTTTACTTTTTCCTTTCTTATTTTTGATTGTAAACCTTTATTACACTTATAAAACACCACTATAGCATATATATTCTGAAAGTACAGGTTGTCCCGAAAAAAGAGACATAAAACTTGATTGTGGGATGCAGGGAGAGCTGTTAACAGCAATAATAATACATTTATGCCAGGCAAGTGAACTGTCCAAAAAAGGCCCTCGGACCCCAGAGGGTTAACCAGTTTCTCATAATCTGATCCTCATTATATGCTCCTTTTTATTTTGTGAGTTACAAGATGCTAGCATTTATCATTTTTGAGTTACTGTGTCAATAAACCTGTTGGGGAAAGTGTAAGACACGGACCCACACAGGGGGCGTAAATGAACGGACAATAGAGATGCCAATAAATACAATTTAATATTGCAAATGTGCACTACAGGTCAAATACTGCTTTAGTCTGTCAATCAAAAGTTCCACAAGAAGGTGACGTGTGGGCAGGCCCGAGGATAGGAGACACCTTATCCAGAGAAGAGCCGTGACCCACAAGGTTCCACCGCCAACGGAGACCTCCAACACACCGGAGCCGCCAAATCCCAAGTCCCCAGGTGGCCACTTGCTCCCAGCTGTCAGATCTGGTACTGCTGGCAGGAAAAACAAACAGGTTACGGTGGGTGTGTGTACACCCAGCAAACAGTCAGCAAAAATACAGTTCCTTCCTGAGGGAAAAACCTCCACCTCCAAACACCGGAACTCAGAGTACGTGCAGTGCCTTATGAATCACTTAATCGTGAGGAGTGGAGACGCCAACTCCTCCAACTTCCACAAACTCGGCTACAAGCTGCAAGTGTTCACAAAGGTTAACGACTGCAAAAAGCTCTGCTGCAAAGAATGTGTGCGTACGGCACAGAACGGCTGAGTTGGTTTACCTGTCTGGTAAGCTGATAACTCGGCAGGGTTCTGATGATTCTCCCAGGCTTTTATGGTGATGACGTGATGATGGTTGATGACTGACAGCTGCCAGCTCAGGTGCTCCTGGTGCTCCTGCGAGGCGACTGCGCCCTCTGGTGCCTGAATCCCGACATCAGCCAGGGTGCCCTCTGGTGTTGGGCCAGCAGTACCTCCTCTTCGGGCGGCCCACACAACAAAACCTGGAGGGGACAGACTCATTCACTCACTGCAATTATAGGATATATGTCTTGACTTTTCCAGTTCCTAGAATAAACTTAAAACAAAGTTAAAACTTAAAACATGTGAAATAATTGCATCCACCAAGGAGGTAGTGTTTTCACCAGCTTTGCTTTTGACTCTGAATAGGATAATTCAAATCTGATAAGATTTCACTGAAATCTGATAAGATTTCAGTGAAATTTTGGTGAGCAGATAGGTGTTCTGGGAAATAAGTGATTAAGTTTGGAGGTGATCCAGAATATACGAGGTCTGTCCATAAAGTATAGGTCCTTTTTATTTTTTTCAAAAACTATATGGATTTCATTCATATGTTTTTACGTCAGACATGCTTGAACCCTCGTGCGCATGCGTGAGTTTTTCCACGCCTGTCAGTGACGTCATTCGCCTGTGAGCACTCCTTGTGGGAGGAGTCGTCCAGCCCCTCGTCAGAATTCCTTTGTCTGAGAAGTTGCTGAGAGACTGGCGCTTTGTTTGATCAAACTTTTTTCTAAACCTGTGAGACACATCAAAGTGGACATGGTTCAAAAAATTAAGCTGGTTTTCAGTGAAAATTTTAACGGCTGATGAGAATTTTTGAGGTGACACTGTCGCTTTAAGGACTTCCCACAGTGCGAGACGTCGCGTAGCGCTCTCAGGCGGCGTCATCAGCTTGTTTCAAGCTGAAAACCTCCACATTTCAGGCTCTATTGATCCAGGACGTCGTGAGAGAACAGAGAAGTTTCAGAAGAAGTCGGTTGCAGCATTTTATCCGGATATTCCACTGTTAAAGGAGATTTTTTTAATGAAAGACGTGCGGACGGGTCCGTGCGTCGGCTCGCAGCCGCCGCGATGCTCCGCCACAGGAAAAACACCTCTGTTGGAAGCCTTAAGGACAAGTTGGAACATGTCCAGCTGTTAAACAATTTCTCATATACTCACTCCACTGAAAGCCATCAAAAGCCGCCTGGATTTTACAAATGGTTATCAACACGGAGGTGTTTTTCCTGTGCCGCCGCTCCGCGCCGGCTGCGTCCCGACGCGCAGACGGGTCTTTCATTAAAAAAATCTCCTTTAACAGTGGAATATCCAGATAAAGTGCTGAAACCGACTTCTTCTGAAACTTCTCTGTTCTCTCACGACGTCCTGGATCAATAGAGCCTGAAATGTGGAGGTTTTCAGCTTGAAACAGGCTGATGACGCCGCCTGAGAGCGCTGCACGACGTCTCGCACCGTGGGAAGTCCTTAAAGCGACAGTGTCACCTCAAAATCTCTCATCAGCCGTTAAAATTTTCACTGAAAACCAGCTTAATTTTTCGAACCATGTCCACTTCGATGTGTCTCAGGTTTAGAAAAAATTTTGATCAAACAAAGCGCCAGTCTCTCAGCAACTTCTCAGACAAAGGAATTCCGACGAGGGGCTGGACGACTCCTCCCACAAGGAGTGCTCACAGGCGAATGACGTCACCGACAGGCGTGGAAAAACTCACGCATGCGCACGAGGGTTCATGCATGTCTGACGTAAAAACATATGAATGAAATCCATATAGTTTTTGAAAAAAATAAAAAGGACCTATACTTTATGGACAGCCCTCGTATTCTAGACTTCAGATCCAGAAGAATGTTTTGGCACATAGCAGTGTTTAACTCAAAAATTTTAGAAAATGTTGATCAAATTTGGTGAACAGATGGAGGGATTTTAATTTAAAATGGATCCATAACATATTTTGCACACATGATCCAGAAGACATTTTAAGAAATGTGTGGCTTTGACAGAGGTATATGCTCTATGAGTTTTCCAGTTTCATATGTTGGGAATAATATGACACCATGCTCCTGATTATAAAACCAGTGTGAGGTTTTAGATCATGAACTGTATGAGAATTTGTTATCTCAAGATGTTTTCCACACATTCCAAAAACATTATAGAAGAGCAGGATAGATGCTCGAGACAAATAATAATGACAATTGTGAAAAAAGCAAATTGCACATCAAAACCAGAGATCCATGAGTTTTTTTTATTTATGATGTTTCCGTACAAAAGTGGAAGCCCAGTGGTCTGCTGGTTTTCACTCCACCCAGTCAACTCAGCAGGTTATTTCACTGATTGTCACTGCTGCTGAGTTGAGAGCGCAAATCACATATTGAGGTGACAGATGAGAATGAAACATGCATCCAGTGATGGATGTTTTTCATTACGATTATGAATAACGATTGGAAACTGATCCACATGCTAAAGTCAGCACAACATGAATTTATGGAGGTAAGAGACAGTGCGGCCACATGTTCCAGTGGCACAGCTGTGTGGAATCAAATAATTGTCCATTCACTTCATTTGCTGTTCTTGTCTGAAGAAGGTCCTTTTAACGAATGCTTGACTCATTAAATGTTGCTTGGACAGAAACAAATATCGATGAGTGGGTGAGTGCAGCTTGTACAGACTCAGAAACAATGAACAGTGTCTGTGTGAAACTCAGTAAATCAACAGAACATAAAATGAGAACAAACACGACTGCTGGTGAAGTTTGATGCATCAGATTGACTGAAATATATATTTATGTAGTATCCTATAGATCAGAGCTCTTCAACTGATTCCAGAAAGTGCCGAGAGAATGTTGGTTTTCTTTCCAACCACCCACTCCATCAGGTAATTTCACTGATTAACATTAACAGATGGAATCAGCTGATTAATGGTCTTTTTTTTTCCAGAGCATTTTTAAAAATAAAAAAGGGGGGGGGGGGGTGCTTATTCTCTAGCCAGTAAGTTTCAATAAGCCCAATGAGCTGCATAATTATGGCCAAGGATATCCTTTAAGATTTTTTATTTTATTTTGATGATTTAACACCCATTCAGTGTTGTATAAAGTACCGGAAAATCACACTTAAGTAAAAGTACAGATACCCTTTAAAAAAATGACTTTGGTAGAAGTTCAAGTCACTGATTTAAATGCTACTCAAGAAAAAGTCTTAAAGTATCTAGTATTTATTGTACTTAAGTATGACAAGTAATGCACAACTAAATGTACTCAAGTATTGAAAGTAAAAGTACAAGTAAATGTTAATAATCAAAAACGGACTGATTTTTTTAATAAAAGTTTATCTAGGCTTGTAAATGACTGGTAGTATTAGTCAAAATACTGAAAATTATGCACATCACACAAAAACACTTCAGAAACAAGGTTTCAAAACCTAAACGAGAGTAGACTCCTCACTAGGTGTTCACAGGAAACAGTTATTTATTTCTATATGTATTTATTTATTTTCATTGTTACATGGTTTTATCTTTTCTGTTGTGTTTTGTTTCATTAGGTTCTTTTTGTCGCCTTCTCTAAAATTGTATTGTAACATTATTAGTTCATTATTATTGACTATTATTGTCTATTATGTAGACTATTATTGTTGTTGCTATAACATATGAATAAAAATGAATTAAAAAAATTACAATTTGACTCTGGGGCAGCACGGTGACATAGCGGTTAACACTGTTGCCTCACAGCGAGAAGGTCGTCGGTTCAGTTCCCGTGGCCTTTCTGTGTGGAGTTTGCATGTTCTCCCCGTGTTTGTGTGGGTTTCCTCCGGGTGCTCCAGTTTCCTCCCACATCCAAAGACATGCGGGTTAGGTGGATTGGAATCTTTAAAATTGTCCGTAGGTGTGTTTGTGGGTGTGTCTGTGTTTGTTTGTCTATTCGTGGCCCTGCGACACACTGGCATCCTGTCCTGGGTGCCTCGCGCTCTATGACTGCTGGGATAGGCTCCAGCCCCCCGCGACCCTTAATTGGACTAAGCGGTAGAAGATGAATGAATGAATGAATGAATTTGACTCTTTTAGGACAACAAACGCTGAGCCATTAATTATACAGAAAACAAATCAACACAAACGTGCTGATATGAACAGCTTAATGCTATCTTTAACATTGAAAACGCCATAGACATGCTAACGCATTAGCATCAGCCCCGTTTTTAAGTTCTAAAATACATCTATCAACTGTTTCAGAAGACCATAACAGGTCAGTTTAACGTAAAAATATTAAATATTACTCACAGACATATGCTGTTCTGGGTTTTAGCGGGAAAAAATGAGGATAAAGCGAAATAAAATCCATGAATCGTAGATCAAAGCACTGCTTCAACCTGCGAATCACTGCTTCGATTGGTTCAAGGTTCAAAGCAAAGCTGCACTGCAGAAAAGTTGATTACAGACCCGCTGCAGGTCTGTAATCAATGCAGAGAAATGATCATTTTCCTGACAAACACCCCCCAAGTGCACAACTGCAAAAAACCTAACATGCCTCATGACAAATCAGCCTGACTTCGTTGCAGTCACTAGTAATCAGTGGTGTCTCTGGCTGAAAACACGACTTTTTTCCTGTGTGTGTGTGTGTTTGTGTTTTGTTTTGTTTTTTGTTGTTTTTTGTAACGAGTAACGGCATGGTGCAAAGAAAATATATTGGAGTAGAAGTATGCAATTAAGGTCGGAAATGTAGTGAAGTAAAAGTGAAAGTAAGCTGAATTAAAAAACTCAAGTAAAGTACAAAGTCTCCAAAGTCTAACGTACTTAAGTACAGTAGTGAAGTATTTGAAGTATCACAAAGTAAAAATACTTTGTGACTATACAACACTGCACCCATTCAGTGTTTTATTAATATTGCTATTAGGTGGGGTAAATTGGATATGGACTTTTGTGTTTTTACAGTTCCTATTGGATTTTATAATACTTAGTGAATTAGTTACATATGTGCAAAGTTACAAAAGCAAGAATTCTCAAGTTCAGCTCAACTTCTGAAAATATTAAGTCAAATGGCAAAATTAGAGGGTGAAAAACAATTTAAATTTAAGTAAGATTTAACATTTAATGTCAAAAAACGTGTGTGTGTATATATATATATATATATATATATATATATATATATATACTGTATTTTCCGCACCATAAGGCGCACCTAAAAGCCTTAAATTTTCACAAAAATCGGCCATGCGCCCTATAATCCGGTGCGCCTTATGTGCGCACTGAATTCCAAAATCTGTAAAAACGACCGACGTTGTCTTTGACCGTCGGAATATCGGACCATTTCCCGCTGACCATTTCCCGCTGACACAAGGACGTAATACGTAAAGTACGTACGCTGGCAGCGTATGTACTTTACGCTACCAGCGATAAACCAATCAGAGAAGAGTCCGTGAGTCCGTGGTACGTACACGTACCTCCGCCACTCCTCTGGTAGTTACCGTATACTACAGGTATCCTGCAAAACAACATTTGTTTGTCTAAGGACCCACGAAAATGGCGCCAGCGAAGAGACATGCTTACGAGGCACAATTCAAACTGCAGGCTATCAGTTACGCTGTTGTTCATGGGAACAGAGTAGCTGCGAGAGGAAACAAGAAAATGAACTGCGCCAAGTTAAAAAGACCAAACGGAGTTTCCACAGAAACAAAGCGAGGTGGCCACAGCTAGAAGACCAGCTATTCAATTTAGACACAGAAGATGAGGACTTCGATGGATTTGTGACAGAACCATAATAAAAAATAATGTGAGTACCATATTGTTAAATACCGGTAGTTCAAAGTTGTTAAAAAGTTCAAATAAACTCACCGTTTTGCTTCCGTGACCTTTTTTTTTTTTTTTTTTTTTTGTAGACTATATGTTTTAGCGTGCGCCTTTTGTAAGGGTTAAGTACCTGCTAATTGAGGCTGCGCCTTATAATCCGGTGCGCCTTTTGTAAGGGTTAAGTACCAGCTAATTGAGGGCGCGCTTTATAATCTGGTGCGCCTTATGGTGCAGAAAATACGGTATATATATATATATATATATATATATATATATATATATATATATATATGTTGTGTTTCATCCCCCTATTCTCAAAGGCATTGCAGGGGTAACATTTCTCAGAGAGCATTCCTGCTTGCTTGGTATTTTGAGAACTGTGACCTTTGAATCACTGCATTAAGGCAAACTGCCCAAGTGAGCAAAAAGTACAAATAAACAAGAGACTACAGTTGTTTCTCTTCACCCATGTTAAAAATCTGCTCGGAGCTTTCGGCTCACATTTGAAAGGACATGAGTGCATCCAGATGCTTGAGATTGCTGATGTACAGTATTTGTGACCTTTCGGCTGATCACACAAATACTGCATTACCTTCTCAGCACGCTAATATAGTCCAACAGGTGGAGTTCAAGGGAGAGTTAAAGAAAAAAGGAAAAAGTAAATTAAATTTATCCAGCCAAGAATACATCACAGACAAGGAGGAGATGCTTTTTAAAAAAAACGGGGGGGATTTTGGAGAGTTGGTGGTGTGGAGGCCAGAGAAGGCGGTTTGTGATTTGACTGTCCTTGGTTCAGTTCCCTGCTGTGACAGGAGGCTCACTAAAGTGTTAATCCCACAGTAGGTGCTGGGTGCAGTGCCTGACAGCACCCTGATGTTGCTGTGGGAATGAGTGTATTTGAGGCATCATTGTCAAGTTTTTTTGACCATCTGCATCAGATGGTAAAGTGCTATTGGAATGCAGTCTACTTACTCTTGCTACTTGCCACACCCCCTCTCCTTTCTCTCCTAGACTGTAGACGTGTCACAGAGGCAGACTGGCTCAGTAGGTGTGTCTCAGGAGTCAGGCTTTTGTAACATATGTCACAGACGTCTAAATTAGACATTAACTGGACTTCCTTGCACATAAATTAGTATCAGATTTAGCTTTTCTTTGTTTTGTTTGTTTGTTTTGCATGGGGGTTTCTACAATCAAAGATATGCACAGGAAACATATTGAGGCGGTATGAAAACAAAATAATACAAAGAAAACCTTAAATACCTGTTTTTGTACTGCATGTGCTTGGAGCCATTTGCAGTCTTTTTAAAATTCATCTGTTCTTGTAGCCTGTTGACCGATGTTCAGAATTTATAGTTGCATACTTATGGCTGTTTAGCACTGAACCAGCTGCAGCCACTTTGAGATAAATCTTGGTGATTTGTGTGTACTAATTTGCATGTTTGTGCTCAGAGACAATTAGAATAGCAGTGATTTTTTTTTTTTTTTTTTTTCATTTTTTGTACTGAATAGTTCCAATAAAACAACTATGAGTCAATGCAATACGTGTGTGACGATCTACTGCTATGGTGTTGCGCTCTGGGAAAAATAGTGCACAGAATCCTCTGCATTAAATATAGGCCATATTTTTAGTCTTTTTTCCATACACATTATATTGGACCTAGTGATGGCAGATAAAAGGCTCATACTGTGGAAAATAAGTCAGATAGACTTTGGGGTTTGTGGTAAACATTTTGAAAGTTCTACAAATCTGTTACTTTGAATGTAGAGATGACCCTGCTATAAGTACATTTTATGCCTGAAATGTCTCTTTATAGACTTCTGTGACATGACATGGAAGTCCATATCGAGGTCCCTGCCAGACACCCCCTCACCCCCCTCCCAACACACAGCTCAGTCTGCAAGACCTCCTCCATAGTCAACACAACAGACTTGTGACATGCAAGACTTTTTTATGACCATTAGATGGCACTGCAAAAATGACGCAGTTGTTGCATAAAAAAGCATCAACAAAAACTGAAGCACTGGAGTTGTTTTTGCTTGAGGTCATGTGGATCTGAGTGACGGTGTCTTGCTTTTACAACACCCAAGGTAGGTTTGTCTTCAAATGTCACCCAGATTGGGCAATAATTCGATTGTGAGGATGATGTAGAGCTCTCAGTCAATGCTAATGTTCAGGATTCACTGTTTCTGATCAATATAAGTGGATCCAGATCTTGTTTTCAGAGGGTGGCTAGATAAGACTGGACAATCGAGACGACATCCCCCAATATGTATTTATTAGCATACCTGACCAACATTAACTTGTTGATAAAACATATCATATGATGTCTTTAAGAGATTCCCAGACATACAGAAAGTAGGAGAAAGAGGCAGTGAGAAAGAATTGAGAGGGAAGATAGAAAGTAAGATGGGGCATCATGAAGACTGTAAAAGCACAAGTAAAAATGGAGACAGAAAAGATTGCAGTGTGTGTGCTGCAGATTAGCTTTGTTCTTATGCCGATCACACATGCTGTCTAATGAGCTAATGGGCCTGACAACCACACAGCCACTAACTGAGAGAGAGAGAGAGGCAAGCAGCTAGATGCAAAGTCACATTGCCACTCAGCCAGTCAGTTAGCCAGCCATCACTTCAGACATTTAGGCAGTCAGCTCGTGAACTGATTAGTCGCTCCTTCCCGACTGAGGTCTGTATGACTCCCTTAAATACGACATGAACTATGTTATAGCAAGGGGTTTATTTGGTGTTTGTGCATGTGTTAGCCGGATTACACGGGCACTGTGAGTGCTATGTGGAGTGGGAGCAGAATCTCCAATGTCCTCCCAGTGAGTTCTGGTGTTCCCCAGAGATGTGTTCTGGTCCTACTCTGTTGGTTGTTGTTGTGGAGTCGAGCAAATTAGGTGCTCTTGTTGGTGAAAACAGGTTGACTGATCCTGACCTTGCAGATAATGCTGTGATCTTTGAGAAGCTTGAGAGATGCCTCAGAAGAGCAGGTGGCTTTGTTGATACAAGTTTGACGACCAATATATGTGTTCTGCACCTTCGGTGAAGGTGGAAAATTTCAGAATTAAACCCAGATAATATTATAATTAGGTTAATGAAGAAGACTTCCAAAATTGCAGAATGCCATTGTCCAGATGTAGATGTATGGTTGAAATTTCCAGAATTTTTGTTGCATTTTAGGAAAAAAATATAAATAAGCCCCAACTCTTATCATAATCCTAAGCCATTTATGCCATTTCATTAAACTTGCGCTCTAATGAACATAAAGAGACTGTCTTCTTTGGTGTTCAAGTACATGTCAAGACCAATGGTGATTGTGTCAGTTTGGAAAAGGCTCTTCCTGCATTTATATTATAATAGCCAAGTGGCCCCAGTGTGCATGCATGAGTATGGGTTCAATCACGGAGAAACCAGGGAGAGCTGACATTTGCCATTTGGTATGCTTTTGTATTTTGGGTAAGGATGAACATTGCGAAAACGGAAAGTTGACAATTTTTTTTTTTTTTTTGTGAAATTACCGATTTTAGCTAACCAGGAATCAATGACCATTGTGCTGCAATGTACCATGGGAGTTCAGTGTTTTGCTGTTTTAAATGTTGTTATTTTGGTTCATGTTTGTTTAACAGCATTGTTAGTGTTATTGATTTATTGTGTTTTTGTCGTGCAATTGGTTTAATCAGTACCTTAAGTGTCATGCTCCCGGTACCATAAGTGACAAGTGTAGTGCTTTTCGTGTCTTCTGCCACAGTCTCTGTCAAATTAAAAGCAACTGCTTACAGCAGAATGCAGAAGAGACAAAAACTGTGTGTGTGTGTGTGTGTGTGTGTGTGTGTGTGTGTGTGTGTGTGTGTGTGTGTGTGTGTGTGTGTGTGTGTGTGTGTGTGTGTGTGTGTGTGTGTGTGTGCGCATGCAATTTTGATCACACACAAACTGAGGAGAACTGACATTTGCCATGTGATATGTTTCTGTATTTTGGGTCAAGGACGAACAGCGCCTAAACCAAATGTTGATAGGACTAATATTTTTAGAGATGCCACATATATTAGCTAACAACATTGAACAATGGACATTGATATTTACCTTCTGGACTCACATGCCAATCCAGCAGGGGGCAGTAAATCATTTCTATATTCAAACCGTGAGTGCGTGTGTACATGCATGCATTCATGCGTGCGTGTGTGATTTTTGTTTTTATTTATTTATTTTTTTTTTTTTAGTAAGTTCAATGTAAGTACAGTATATAATTGAAAATATGTTAAAAATACATGAATGACAAAAGAATGTGAAAACACTTATTTCCATTGTGGTCCATTTAAAAATCAAATGATAAAATAGAAGTAAAAATAAAATATTAATAATAATAACTAGCATGTTGCCCATGGGGATCCACAGGCTATAGATTGGATAGTGTTTATAAAATAGGCAGCTGACATTTTTCAAGGGTGGTAATAAATTAAGCAATGAGTTTGAATGGCGTGTGAGCCCAGAATGTTTTCAGAACCTCAGACCTCAATAATTTTAGGACAGGAACCCAACCCTTAATTTACTGTTTTAAAGTATTTTTAAATTGTTTCGGTTGTTGTTATCTTATACACACTATTATTGTTATCATTATTATTATTTTACATTATTTTATTATTACTTCTGTTTTGTTGTTTGATTTTTCAATGGACCACAATGGAAATATTTGTTTTCACTTTCTTGTGTCATCCATGCATTTTTCACGTATTTACAATTATATGCACTTACACTGAACTTACTAAATAAAATCACTTGGCTATTATAATATAGATAACAATAATAATATTGATAATAATACAACCCCAATTCCAATGGAGTTGGGACATTGTGTAAAATGTAAATAAAACAGAATACAATGATTTGCAAATCCTCTTCAAACTATATTCAATTGAATACACCACAAAGACAAGATATTTAATGTTCAGACTGATAAACTTTGTTTTTGTGCAAATATTTGCTCATTTTGAAATGAATGCCTGCAACACATTTCAAAAAAGCTGGGACAGTGGTATGTTTACCACTGTGTTACATCACCTTTCCTTCAAACAACACTCGATAAGCGTTTGGGAACTGAGGACACTAATTGTTGAAGATTTGTAGGTGAAATTCTTTCCCATTCTTGCCTTACGTACGACTTCAGTTGGTCAACAATCCGGGGTCTCCGTTGTCGTATTTTGTGCTACACAATGCATCACACATTTTCAATGGGCAACAGGTCTGGACTGCAGAGAGGCCAGTCTAGTACCTGCACTCTTTTACTATGAAGCCACGCTGTTGTAACATGTGCAGAATGTGGCTTGGCATTGTCTTGCTGAAATAAGCAGGGACGTCCCGAAAAAGACATTGCTTGGATGGCAGAATGTGTTGCTCCAAAACCTGGATGTACCTTTCAGCATTGATGGTGCCATAACATATGTGTAAGTTGCCCATGCCATGGACACTAACACACCCCCATACCATCACAGATGCTGGCTTTTGAACTTTGCGCTGGTAACAGTCTGGATGGTCTTTTTCCTCTTTTGTCCAGAGGACATGACGTCCATGATTTCCACAAACAATTTGAAATGTGGACTCATCAGAGCACAGCACACTTTTCCCTTTGCATCTGTCCATTTCAAATGAGCTCCGTCCCAGAGAAGGCGGTGGCGTTTCTGGATGTTGTTGATGTATGCCTTTTGCTTTGCATGGTAGAGTTTTAACTTGTACTTGTAGATGTAGCGGCGAACTTTGTTAACTGGCAATTTTTTCTGAAGTGTTCCTGAACCCACGCTGTAATATCCTTTACACAATGATGTCCAGTTTTAATGCAGTGTCGCCTGAGGGATCGAAGGTCACAGGCATTCAATATCGTTTTTTGGCCTTGTTGCTTACGTGTAGAAAGTTCTCCAGATTCTCTGAATCTTCTGATTATATTATGGACTGTAGATGATGGAATCTCTAAATTCCTTGCATTTGAACGTTGAGAAACATTGTTCTTAAACTGTTGGACTATTTTTTCACGCAGTTGTTCACAAAGTGGTGATTCTCACCCCATCTTAGCTTGTGAATGATTGAGCCTTTTGGGGATGCTCCTTTTAAACCCAATCATGACACTTACCTGTTTCCAATTAGGTGTTCTTTGAGCATTCATCAACTTTCCCATTCTTTTGTTGCCCCGTCCCAACTTTTTTGAAACGTGTTGCAGGCAGCCATTTCAAAATGAGAAAATATTTGCACAAAAACAATAAAGATAAATACAATAAAGTTTATCTCTTTGAACATTAAATATCTTGTCTTTGTGGTGTATTCAACTGAATATAGGTTGAAGAGGATTTGCAAATTACTGTATTCTGTTTTTATTTACACTTCACATAACGTCCCAACTTCATTGGAATTGGAGTTGTAATAATAATAATAATAATAATAATAATAATAATAATAATAATAATAATAATAATAACAATAATGTGTATATAACAATCTAAACAATTTATAAATACATTAAGACAGTAAATTAACATTAACAATTACACACAAAATAAATGGATTGAGTTCTTCTTCTAAAAAGTGTTGAGGTCTAAGATTCTAAAAACATTCTGGACTTGCACACACCATTCCCACTCCTTATAGAAACTTTGCACAATTTATTAGCTCCCTTGAAAAATGTCAGCTACCTATTTTATAAGCACTATCCAACCTAGAGACAGTGGACCACCATGGGCAACATGCTAGTTATTATTATTATTATTATTATTAAATAATATCCAATGACAAGCTGACAGACACTGCTACACAGACACTGCTAAACAGTTGTGTTAGCTTCATGCACTTAAAGCAGCTAATCAGTGATTGCTTTTGCCTCAAACTAAATGCTAACATTATTGTTATCATTATCATTATTCTCTAATTAGGATTCCAGTTATAATCATCAAAGCTTTTCTCGCATGGAAACTCTTTTCACTTTGCTTTTTGTCACTTCTCTGTTTTTGTTTTGTTTTGTTTTTTTTCTTTGCTTTCTGAGCCATTTCTGTTTGTTTTGTCTGTCGTCTTTTCCCAGCTTCAGCATCCCCCCCCCCCCCCGCACCCCCTCCCCAAGAGGTCATTAGTGTTACCAGCAGAAGGCAGTGATTTGATTGTGCCGATGTATATTGTTAATGTCAGACATTCCTGGAAATGCTTAAACGTGGTACCCCAGTCTAATTTCACCCAGAGTCACTCATAGTGCAGAAAAACTAGTCATTGGTGTGTTTCTTTTTTAATGTGGCTGCCTCTCATTTGTACGACACCACTACTGTTCATTATATTGCATTCTATTCACAGATTTTCAATGGAATTCATCTTCTACTGTTTGAGTAGCAGAATCCACAAAGAGACAGTCCTTCACCCTCATCTGTTGGTTGTGGACGTACCGTAATGCTCACTTGTGAATCTGGCAACAATTGAAATCATTTGCAAATGAAATCAGTCAAAATTTCAATACATTCAGCAGAATTTAGAAACATTTATATTGCATCCATGCTTTTCTAGTCATGGAGTGCAGAGTGAGCCCTCATTCCAGTTTTCCAACACTGGTCTGTGTGTTCTTATTTCATGGTTTGTATGGACATGACTTGTGAGACTAAATGGTAAATGGACTGCATTTATATATCGCTTTTCCATCTGCATCAGACGCTGCAAAGCGCTTTACAATAATGCCTCACATTCACATCGATGTCAAGGTGCTGCCATGCAAGGTGTTCACTACACACTGGGAGCAACTAGGGGATTAAGGACCTTGCCCAAGGGCCCTTAGTGATTTTCCGGTCAAGCTGAAATTTGAACCAAACATCCTGTGGTCTCAAGCCCAATGCTTAACTACTCGACCATCACCTCCCCTCCACTAATTTAATACCGTAGTACAGGTCAAGTTTAAGATCACTAAAAAGCTGAGACTCACGTGGAGTACATCTAGACCACTCCTGTATCATCATTCCATATTGATATTAAGTTCAAGGACTGTCAAACCTGATGCCTTTGGTCCAAAAGTCCTCACTACACACCTCAGGTCCCAATGCAGAAGGCTCAACAGTTTTCAACATTTGACACACCATGATGCACCAACAATCAGTGAGATTTGATCAGTTGCACATTCCTAACAGAATTTTTCTTTCATCATTTCCTTGCGTGTGATACTCCTGAATATGAACGAATGCATTACTCAGAGTAGTCTTCTTCAATTGTATGTCGTATTCTTAACTGTACACCAGTGCAGTTTTTTTTTTTTTCACAAACAGTTGAATATCCACTCTTCTGTGAATGGGTGTGCATGTGTGTGTGTGTGTGTGTGCGCGCGCATGTGCATTTTGCACTCTTGGAATGACAGGCCAACTGTTGTAAAATTTACTGGGCATCTGGAAAAGCAGTGAATATTACTGATGATTCTGTTTATGAAGCTGTGGTGCACAGAGAGCGTCAGACGATGACAACAGCAGCATCAATCACCTTGTCAATGAGCATCCTTCACAACTTCAGCAGCGAGGGACAGATGTTTGGCTGGGCATATGTTGGCTGCATGCAGTTGTTGGACATCTGTGTGATCAACTGTTTTCGCCTACATAGACAGTACGTAAGTTTTAAACAAGCTCCCCCCGGCCCCACAAAAAAAAAAAAAATAAATAAAAATAGAAATTGACCTGTATTAGATGGTGATCTTATAGGTATAGAGGTTGTTGTAGAAACTTTTCAGATGAGACACTAAAACAAGATGAGGTTATTTCCACTCCACAGCAGTTATGCTGTTCGCAGTTGTGTCAGTAGGCACTATTTACAGTATTATCTCATTTCTAAATGACACTGGATGACTTTCATGACTCAGTCGGCTTTTACGTACTCAGTTTGTGACAGATATTAGTGTAGGTTGGGGGCCTACACAAATGACACCACGTTTTTCTCTGTGTGTGTCTTGTTGGATTTTCTGTCCCCCTGCGGTTCCTCATTGTCTGTCCTAGTGTGTGTTTGTGATTCTGAGCTAAACTCCAGTTAAATCACACAATACCGAAGCTTTGTATGTTTGAACATATTGGCATGTGTTGCCAAAACTCCAGTGAAATCTTTCCCACGATCATTATGTTGTGGCTACAGTGACAGTGTTTGAATGAAACATGTGACAGACTGGCGTCCTGCCCACGGCGTGCCCTGCCTCACACCCTATGACTGCTACCCCTCCCCACCCCACGGCCCTTGATTGGTGTAAGCCAGTGTTGCAGACCGAACGGTCCACCCCCCAAAATTTGGTTTGCCCTGCCTTCACTATGCATGCGTCATTCGGGACTACAGCAGCTCGCCTGAGACTGAGTCTCTTCACCCAAAGCGATCAAAGAGAATAATGTCAATATTTACTATCAGAGGTCAAAGGTCAAACCTCTTAAATCATTCTAATGTCAGTTTTAAGCAGAAACAAGGTGATAATCGGTGAGTCTCTACCGATGCTTTGAAATGACGGAGTCGCAGTGAACGCAGCAGCAGCAGCTTGTCTGGCTATGGTGCTCTGATCTCTCCATCTGCCTTTTATGATGAAATAATGCTGAATTTATGTGGAAATGATTGTTGCACAAAAGCTTCAGATATCTGTTACTGAGACAGATGATGACTGGAGTGCAGTTTTAAGCAGAAACAAGGTGATAATCGGTGAACCATGGCTGGTGCACAGAAATAACGCATGCACAGTGAAGGCAGGGTGGACCAATTTTTAGGGGCGGGGCTGTTCACACCGGTACAGAAAATGAATGAATGTATGTGCTACAGGTTTTATTTGAGTTTGCAAGCTTTTTCTTTTTTTACAAGACGTCACTGTATCTACCTGTTGTTGACGTGATAATATACAAATAATGAATGTTTATGAGTTCAATGGTACAAATATTTCATGAGGTGAAAGCTAGAACATACCATTCAAGGAGGCGAAGCGGAGTTGAATGATATGTTCCACCATTTACCGATTTAAACATCGGTACCTTTGAAAGAAAAACATTCATTTTTTGTTTTATATAATGGTGAAAATAAATTATTGTCATTTGATATTATATTATTAATTTAAAAACAACAGAAAAGGGACTTACATTTTGGTGCATCACTGCACTGACTGTGTATTTTGAAAAAAAAAAAGACTTTGTGTACCTCCTCACTCCAGCGAAAAATCACATCAGAAATTTTCCACCGTTGGCGCATCACTGCTGCTCTGACATCAACAATCCAACTTTTTCAATTTCAATTTCTTTTCACTTATATAGTGCCAAATCACAACAGATTTGCCTCAAGGTGCTTCACACAAGTAAGGTCTAACCTTATGAGGAACAAACCTCAAGCAGACCAGACTCAAAGCGGTGACCCTCTGCTTGGGCCATGCTACAGACATAAATTACAGAACAGTTCACAAAACAAATATACAGGAAATGCTGTTGGTCCACAGGACAGGAGGGTCTCCAGCACAAATACCACAACTATCTCTGGATGGAGCTGCACCTTAAACAGAGAGAAAAAACAGAATCAGGCATCAGAAAGACAAGAAATACTGTATAATTTGTCAGCATTAAACAACAAGAAAAAACAGGAAATACTAAGGTGATCGCCGGCCACTAGCCTTAAGCTTCACTAAAAGATCCAGAATTTGGGTAAAGTTGAGGCCGCGGCACGCTCCGTTTCCTAATAAAATGAATTAAAAGAGTTAAAAGCGTAGAACTATACTATGCCAGTATGCTAGCCATACGAAAGGGAAAAATAAGTGCGTCTTAAGTCTGGACTTAAAAATCTCCACAGAATCTGACTGTTTTATTCACGCAGGGGGATCATTCCACAGAACAGGGGCACGATAAGAGAAATCTCTATGACCCGCAGACTTCTTATTCACCCTAGGGACACAAAGTAGTCCTGCACCCTGAGAATGCAAAGCCTGGGCTGGTACGTAAGGTTTAATTAGGTCAGCTAAGTAGGGAGGTGCCAGACCATGAGCAATTTTATAGACTAGTAGCAGAACCTTAAAATCTGATTTCACTGGTACAGGAAGCCTGTGTCTGCCAAAATGGGTGTAATGTGGTCGAACCTTCTGCTTCATGTCAAAAGTCTAGCTGCAGCATTTTGAACCAACTGGACAGCCCTAATGCTGGACTGCAGTCAAACAGAAATTAGAACATTGCAGTAGTCCAGTCTAGAAGAGATAAATGCATGGATCAGCCATAGACAGGATGGGACGAATCGTCGCAATATTTTGCAGGTGGAAGAAAGCAGTCCTCGTAATATTTCTAAGGTGGAGGTCATCAAAGGACAATGTCGGATCACAAATTACCCCAAGGTTGTTGGGAAGGTGTCGTGACACGGACCCACAACAGGGGGCGTTAATGAAGGGACAATGGAATAGCCAAAAAGTAACAATTTAATGTTGTGAAGCGCACAACGAAGTACAGACAAATACAAATATTGCGGAATATCAATCAGACACAAGGTGACATGTGGCAGGCTCGAAGATAGGAGACGTCTGGTGCGAGAAGAGCCGGATCCCACACAGCTTCCACCACCATCGGGTCTGAAGAACACCGGAGCCGCCAAGCCCTGCGCCCCAGGTGGCCACTGTCTTCAGCAGTCAGACCCGGTACTGCTGGCAGAGAACAGAAACAGTTCTTGGATGAGTGTGAGTTCGCACACTCAGTAATCCCACAGTCTGTATACAGTTAGGAGGGAGAACCTCCACCTCCAATAACACACTCAGACAGCTCCTGAGACAACCACTTATCTGGGTGGGGTGGGAGGCAAAGCCGTCGCAGTCCACACCAAACGCCAACTCAGCAGACAAGGAATCCATCCCAGGAAAACGGCTGCAAGAGAGATCAGACTAATGCTCGATTAAGGTTCAGCAGAGAATTACCTGTATGGTAGAAGATTTCTCGGCGAGGAGGTGGAGTTGCAGTCCGGCCTTTGTAGTGGTGGTGATGAGTGACAGCTGGTGTTGATGGGTGACAGCTGTCACTTCCAGCGGCTCCGACACCCTCTCGTGCTTGGAGCCCGCACTCCAAGCAGGGCGCCATCTGGTGGTGGTGGGCCAGCAGTACCTCCTCTTCAGCGGCCCACACAACAAAGGTTCCTCTCTTTGTCATTGTGACGTATGACACACAAGCCTAGGCTAAGCATTTACTGGTCAAATTGATGCCAATGTCTCACTGGACGAAAAACCATCATTTCAGTCTTATCAGAGTTTAAAAGTAGGATGTGTCTACACATCCAGCTTCTCACTGATGCAAGGCAATCTTCTAAGGATTTTATTTTCCAGACTATCAAGTAGAATATGATGATCCATGGTATCAAATGCAGCACTGAGATCTAACAGCACCAGAACCGTAGTGGTGTCCGAATCCATTGCAAACAGAAGATCATTCACCACTTTCGTGAGAGCTGTCTCTGTGGAATGATATTTTCTAAAAGCAGACTGCAGTGGCTCAAAGAGATTATTCTCAGTAAGATAGTCTATGAGCTGCCATGACACCACATTTTCCAGAATTTTAGAGCAAAATGATAGATTTGATATCGGCCAATAGTTTTTCAGTACACTAGGGTCAAGATTAGGTTTCTTAAGTAATGGCTTAATCACTGCAGATTTGAAACATTTAGGAACAGATCCAGAAGTTAAAGAAAGATTAATCATTTCCAGCACAGTCGGCCCAAGAGTGGGCCACAGGTCCTTAAACAGTTTTGTTGGTATAGAATCAAATAAACAGGTTGTGCTTTTTGTTGATGTTATGAGTTTTGTCAGCATGCCTATAGAGATACTCTCAAATTCTGTAAATCTAGGTAATACTTCAGTAATGGCGCCCACCTCAATAATAGGGTGTAGCGGCTGCGTTAAGGCATGCTGAGATATGTTTAACCTGATGTCTTCTATTTTCTTCTCAAACTAATCTAGGAAATCTTGTGCTGTAAAAGGAGAGCAAACTGTAGGTGGTTGTCCATGAGTAAGTGTTGCCACCGTGTCGAACAAGAACTTTGAGTTATGCTTGTTTTTGTTGATCAAATCAGAGTAATAGGTCCGCTTTGTAGCCAGTAATGCATGCTTATAGTCTAAGATAGCATCACGCCATGCAAGGTGGAATACTTCTAATTTTGAACTATGCCATTTCCGTTCTTGACCTCTAGCCTTATGCTTGAGGTCATACAGGTAATCCTTGAACCAAGTGTTTTGGGGGAGCGTGGTTTTCAAGGTTGCACAATCATGTCGAGTGTAGTTTTGAGCACTGATTTTAAACTGTCTGTGTGGTTATGTTTTATGAATATATTTTATTGTTCTTGACCCTGTACGTTGTTTGTTTTTAGTCTCTGCTCTGTAGCACTTTGAGATTCCATGGAATGTAAAGTGCATTACAAATAATATGTATTATTATTATTATTATTATATATATAAACATGTGTACTTACGGTATTGCCCGAATATAAAAGCTGCTGATGGTTTTGGGCTTGTTTGCTTCACCTCCATGAAGAACTTGCTAACAGATGGTCTGGTCGTTAGCTGGTAAGCTTTCAATCTGTGTTTTTTTCCGATGCTGTTTAGATATTTATGTGGTACATTCATGTCCGACTTGGTGTTTTTTTAGCTTTCTGGTATGTAACAAATGTGATATGCGATCCGAACCAATTGTCATGGTAACAGTCTGATATGGAAAAATATCAGACCAGAAATCAATTAATCAGATTGCGCGTGGCATCGTAGCCATGCTATAAAGATGTTTATTGGATTTTTCTTTTCTGCTTTTGCTGGTATTCTCTTCATTTGAAAGTGTTGTGGTCTCTTTGTCCCACTGTGCCTTATTTAAGTCATGTAATTCAACTTAATTTTACTTTATTTTTTAAAAGGATGCCTTTGGAAATTCCAACTTGTTTGTTTGTTTGTTTTTGGGAGAGTGGGCAACAAGCCACTTTCTCTGGAACAAAGATACAAATCAGTTGTTGCTGCTGTGTCTGTGGGAGCTTTCTTACTGTAGTGATTTATCAAAGCAAAGGTATGAACATTCCCGCTGGCGTGGAGCAGATACTCCCAAGATTTGACTTAAAAACAGCACTGACTTTTATTTGGTGGGGGGATGAGAATCTACAACGTGCGTTTGAAACTGGGCCCAGTGTCTTGAAAGCAACTGATACACCTTTAGCTACCCACAGGCTGCAAGATTATCATATATCTACATGTTGAGAGTTTAAACAAGCCTAAAGTATAGGTACATTGCACCAGTTTTTCTTCTTAGCTGTACTTAAATCAATAACCCGAGGGAGTTCGGAAAAAGAGAAGAACATCAGTGCACAAACAATATCACTGCTGGCATATTCATTTTATGTCTAAATACAACTTCCATCTTAGAAGTATTAAAAAAAAAATTGGACTGCATCTTATTTGGAAAAGTGTACATGGTGTTTTAAGTTTGAGGATGTCCTAGTTTGGATGGGCTGCTCTCTTTTTTCTTTTGTTCTTTTTTCCAAAATAAAGCCCACACAAACTTTTGCAGCATGCCTTGAATATGCAAACACATTCCCTTACCCCCTTTGCCTCCGATTCTTTAATGCCGCTCGCATCTTCTCTATTTCTCATTTTCTCTTTCATTTCGTGCAGCTTAATTGCAGTTTCTTCAAGACGCTTGGAAAGCAATATACAATTCATATAATATCAACATCGAAATGAGAGTTTTTGTTTTTCAAGAGGCATATTTTTAAATGCACGCAACCCAAACACACATCTGGTGCAGATCTCATCTTGTGTAGAATGCTTTCTGTAAAACCTTGAGAGGACGTGGATGGCATTTTGCACAATCTGATCTTGTATTTGGCAGTGAGGAATGCAAATAAAACGCATGAAGAGCAATTTAAACACACAAAGCTAGATTTCATCCACATTTCCTTCCATTTTTTTTATCATCTGCCGCATTATTATTTTTTTACTCTTCTTCTTCACTTCCTATTTGACTTTCTGTAACTAAAACAAGTGTTGGAATGGTTGTATGGTGTTAAACGGGAGATACTGGCTCAGTCATTTTGGTGGGTTTAAGCTTCAAACACATGGAAGGTGTTGATAAATAACATAGTATTCTCCAAACCCTCCTACATCCAACCGTATTTTGCTCAAAGAAACAATAACGGGAAGGCGTGTACACATTCACAAACATGCTAGCACTTTATACAGATTCTGTGGAGACTTTCAAGTCCAGATTTAAGACGCACTTATTTTCCCTTTCATATGGCTAGCATACTGGTACAGTTTTGTTTCACGCTTTTTACTCTTTTAATTCATTTTATTAGTAATTGGAGTGGGCGGCGACCTCAACTTTACCTAAATTCTGGGTCTTTTAGTGAAGTTTAGGGCTAGCGGCCGGCGATCACCTTAGTATTTCTCTGTTTTTCTTGTTGTTTAATGCTGACAAATTATACAGTATTTCTTGTCTTTCTGATGCCTGATTCTGTTTTTTCTCTCTGTTTAAGGTGCAGCTCCATCCAGAGGTGGCAGTTTTGTTCGTGTTGGCGATCCTCCTGTCCTGTGCGCCAATAGCATTTCTTGTATATTCGTCCGTGAATTGTTCTGTGAATTGTTCTATAATTTATGTTTTGTAGCATGGCCCAAGTAGAGGGTCACCCCTTTGAGTCTGGTCTGCTTGAGGTTTCGTCCTTAGAGGGAGTTTTTCCTTACCACTGTTGCTCTGGGGGTTAGTAAGGTTAGACCTTACCTGTGTGAAGCGCTTTGAGGCAACTCTGTTGTGAAGTTGAACTGAATTGAAATTATACACATTTCTCAATGTCTTTGTTGCGTTTTCTTGCCTGCAATTGCTCCTTGAAATCAAAAACTGCACGTAGGCCCCCAACGCCCCACTACCTTCACACGTCCCTTAGCTATCACTGTCTGTGCCCATTTTGTTTTATGTGCGCCCCCATTTATTTTCCCATCTGTGCATGTTAAAAGGTTACCTTACCCACAGTTCATGGCGCTCCTACGATTGTTTAAGTGCCCGTAATGCGGCTTGTCACCCTTTAAGTGAGAAGTCCCATATTATACAGAAAACCGCATGAGAATTCCCTGGCAGCTCCGGCTGTATGTACTTACCCAGATTAAGCGTTCCTAAAGGCGTCTCTCTTTGGTTTGGCTTTTTTCACTTAGCTGCATGTGCACTTCCATACACCTTTGTCACTAAGATGAATTCCCATGCACTTAAAGTGCTCAGTAAAAATAGATCTGCAATTTGTATTTTTGATAATAGGACTTCAAGGGCATTCAACTTCCAATATTACAGTAGCTGCCTCAGGATCTGCTCTCACTGCCGGCACTCAGGCTTTCCCCAATCAATATTTCAAAATGGCAGAATCACTCAAAAAAGAAAAAACAAAAAAGCAATGAGAATAATCCTCAAGGTGAAAAGGTAGACTATGACTTTGATCAACTTTTGTGTCAGACGTTTTAAACAGCACTTGGTAGTAGAAATTTTAAAGTGTAAAATATGGCCACTGAACAGATTTTGTATGCTGGCCTTCCTTCCTAAATGGTTTTGAAAGTATATGTCAGGAACTGGGCCCGGTCAGGGCACTAAGCCCTTGATTTTCCTATTTTCATGGTTTCTGTCTGCTTCAACATTAATTTATCAGTAATTTTCATCATGAGTTATTCTGTCATGTTTTTCTTGTCACTTTGTTCTTTTTGTTATGATTCACTAGTTATTTCATTTTCATCATAGTTGTCCTCAGTTTCATCATAGTCATTAACAGTTATTCTCTGTTCTGTTTTGATTTGTCACTTTGTTTTCTGTTACTTTTTACTTTGGCCTTTCATTCTGTTCTAGTTGTCAGTCATTGTTTATTTAGTTATCACTTGTTCCTCTTGGTTATAATATCTGTTGTACTGTTATGTCAGGATTTGTTTTGGTTATTGTTTGTTCACTGCTTCTTCTTATGGTTGGTATTACTGCCTAGTTTTCTTTAGTCAGTTTTTGTTTAATGTCATTTTAGTATTTTGCTCCGTCTTGTATTCTAGTCCATGTTGCCAGTTCTTGTTTAGTCTAGTCCTCATGTTCCTGTTTGACTCCTGTTCAGTTGTAGCTCAGTTTTGTTTTTGCCTCTTGTTCCTACTTCACATCCTGCACCTGCTTTCATGTCCTTGTCTCACGCCCAGTTATTTATGTTCACATCCTGCACCTGTCATTTTTTTTCTCTCACTTTAACTCTGTCTGCTTTGTCTTCTTTCACTCACGCTCTGTGCACCTGTTCACATATCTTTGTCTTTTCTTCACTCCACCTTAAGTTGTCCTCCCTCACTGTCTTGCACAATGAAGTATCTTCGTTTACTAGCCACGCCTCCTTGTTGATTGTTCCTCACGTGCACCTAGTTAACTCCTGTCCTATCTAGTCTCCACCCAGCCACCACACCCTTGCTCGTTTGTTGTCTTTGCACACTTACCAGCTCTGTATCTAGTCCTGTTTTTGCCGTGTATCCAGATCCTGCTTTGTGTTTTTTGACTTTGCCTTTTGCCTTGCCCATGATGTCTGTGTCTGCTCGTGCCTTTGAACCCTGCTTGCTCATGACTGCGTTTTTGCCTGACCCTGTTTGTACTTCTGCCTCACCGACTGATCACTTGTGTGCCGAACCAGAGCCAGAATTAAAGACCACGATTTCTTCTTCATCCAGTAGTCTGAGAGTTTGCATTTTGGGTCCAAACACTTCGGAAGCCTGGCACCCGCCGGGCGTGACAGTATATGTGTTAGAAAATTAAAATATCCATTCTGAATCATCCATCATCCATGACACTGTATGTCACTTAAATTCAGTCACTGAAACTCACTTTGCAGCACTTGATATCACAATGATAGCCTGACCTGAAGCGAATGAGAGCAGTTGGCAACTCTGTCCGTGTTTATTGTTCGCTATAAATAAATTTAATAATTTCAGTGCCTGTCACAAATCAGAATCTTTTTTCTCTTTTTTGTTTCACTTTGTTGTTTAGGTGCTTTATTATGGCCAGAGAGAAACTTGCATGTGCAGCTCCAATATAAGTGAAGTTGAGGTAAATTCCACCTGTCAATAAGTAGCAGAGACAGAAAACTCATTTAGGAACAAAGACAGAAAAGTGGAAGAGTTTTCTTCCATGTGGATTTCCACATGAGATTTCTTCACAAGATATGTGCATGAAGTTGTTTCCATGTGTTTTTAGTGTAATGCATAAAATCATGGGATAAATATAAAGCAATGTCAAACTGCCAATAGCATTCCAAATTCATAGAGTTTCAAATATAAGATGACATGATTATAAGCCTACACCCTTTATCAATAATTTTGGGAGGGGGGGGAGCTTTCTGAACCCCCCCCCCCCCCACACACACACACACACACACCCCATGGGCAATCACTCACTTTATTTTTCAAACATTTATTGACAAACCTCTGCTTTTGAAGACCACGGTGAGCTTATCTGACTGTCTGCCATCTTCTACTGTCAGACCACATTTCATGGCTGCTTGAGAGTCCTTTGAGGGTTCTGCTGCATTCATCACCAGATCATTTACTGACGTGAATTGTGAGCTGCACTTTTTTCTCTCTGTCGAGCAGTAATATAAACTAGTTATGGGATGAGTTGCCTCAACCTTCCTTGACACATTTGTTTCACAGGTATGTGATGCCGCCTACTCTTTCAGATTCATATTAAGTATCACCTAAGTACAAGATGACCCCAACATAGTCTTAAATTTGGAACATTTAAAGTAGGAATTGCCTGTATGTACTTTCGGTCGCTGTGTAAGTGAACATGCATGCTTTTGTTAGTGTGAGGGAAATCTCTTCCCAGGCCAGGCTGAGAGAGGTTAACACAGACATTCATACTTTTGGGTCATAAGCAGGACTTGAGCACATCATAGTCATTACAGAAATGTACACATCATAATAAGGCCAGACCATCTGGACAAGACAGTGTTAGAGACTGCAGTACTGATTCAAACTTTGGACTCATGCCCTGTTCTCTCTCTAACTCACACACTCACTCAATTTCTCATAAGTGTTGCCAGGTTTGTTGTCTGAGCATGTTTGCCCTAAAAAATGTGACTTCTTTCAAGATAAGATATTTGAATTAAGCTGAATGCCTTCAGATGCTCATTTATTGCTTATAATGTCAATCACATTATTGTACGGCAAGCAATTTGCTTTTCCTTTCAGTATACATAAGCTATTTGGCAAGTTCAAAGTAAACAGGATGGGATATTAATGCTGCTGTCTATACTGATGCCGAATGTTGCATAACGGTTCTTTTTGGGCCAAATCAATGTTTATGATGGTATGGTCCCATTACAAAATTCAAGGCCATTTCACACACTATGTTCATTCAAAGTGCTTTAAATATGGGGAAATGCATGGATAAGTAAGAAATGAAATTATAAACCTTAGGGCCCCTTCACACATAGTACGAATAAGTACAAATCAGGGCGGCTCATGGTGGAACAGCTCGTATGGGCAAACCACGAAAAAACTGCGCCGACGCATGGTGTGCACAATGCCGCTGCGATGGTTCGTGCACGCAGGAACACAGTGTGAGCAGCTGCACCACATTGCACCACTGATGTAGAGAACATTAAAATAAAAACCAGCTGTATAATTAGTGAATATCACTGGGTTGATATAATACATAAAAGGGGATGCAATATAGAACCCCATGGTTAAATAACCCTGGTTAAAAAAAAATGCCACTCACAGGATTCAAACCTGCAAGCTCTGATTACCAGATGGAAACCTTATCACTGCGCTACCATTGCTGGCCTGTAATCAGTGTGGAAAAATGCCTGAAATCAACAAGGACATGAAGGAGGTGCACTGTGTGCGGCTGCTGCAGCCCGGCGCAAAGGTGAAAGATGTTTTATATATTTCCACATGAGGACAGCAGGCAGAGGCACACGAGGAGGAATGTTGTAAGTTCATGTCTTTCCAAACACGGAACATGTTCTCAAGCTGGTATATCCAGGAGCTGAGATCTTTACAGCTGCGGCTGTGAGCAGACAGCCCCCCCCCCCCGCGTTCAGCGCCCAGACCGACGTGTCACTCTCTATGTTATATGGTCATTCATTTTTGTTATTTGTTATGTAATTGCGTATGTAGGTATTGTCATAATTATTTATATAACTGTCCTGGGGGTGGTTTCTGTGTTTTTAGTGTGTGCACTGAGCTGTCATCCAGCTGTCAGTGTGCTGTGATTAGCTGACATGCACATCCCTGTTCTGTGTGCACTCAGACCTCACTATCCGGCCCCCATGTGATCAGATCTGTGCATAAATATAAGCATTTTATGTAAGTGTCCCCCCTGGCATGCCAGATGTGTTGTGGGGAGTGACACACGTGCGAGACACATGCACCACTTGTGTGTGGCTTTTTGCAACTCCACACTCGTGGGGCCCTTAGACAAATGATGATAGTGTGAATGACCACACATTTTGTAATTGCCAAATGAGCGGTGTTAGATGTTCGTGTGTGTCAGCCGCTGGTGTGCACAAATAGTTGTAGCAACAGGTGTATAAGGCGTTAGAGGCAGCTATGATTTTACACGTTTTGCATACGATTCCTGCTTCATGTGCACTTCATGTGCAAACTGACCACATTCATACCATGTGTGAAGGGGCCCTTAGGAACGGCACAATACCACTCTTTCCTGTGTTATACCAGTATTAGAACCTTCCATATTATTTGTCAATACCGGATATTGTTTCCCTGTCTTAAAATAACTGTTAATTTTTCTGGATGCAGTTTGCTACCCTAGCTGTCTCACAAAAATGACCTCATACTGTAAAACACTCTACTCCCCTAAGGTAAGACACACTTAGTCCACAACATGACTCAGATACACAATAGAAGATTCAGATTGGATCCGAGTCCCCATGCTCCCCATCCTCCCTCGTCTGAATATCAGGCCTGTAATTTTAGCCACAACTACACTGATACCAATCCAAAATACCAGGTAAGAGAGAGTAGAAATTATGAACATGATGAAAACAATATATGAAAAACAAAAACATAAAATAAAAACAATGGACATAAAATCAGTTTAAATTTAACATTAACATTAAAAATCATTTTGAAATTAATTTAAGATAATAAAGGCTCTCTCTCAAGGGGTTCCATTTATTTAGTCTTTAGCTCAGGAAGAACTAAGTTAACTAACTAATGATCTGTGAGTTTTGCTAGGCTTTTATCGCTGCATCACATCAGATAAATACACTGGACCTGCACCATTAAGTGATTTATAGACCTGTAATAGAACCTTAAAGTCTATTCTGTAACCAGTGTGAGGATTTAAGAATGGGGCTGACATGTTCCTTTATTTCCTTCCTATTGAGAACTCTGAATCAGCCAAAGACGTATGTCTTTATGTCTAGAAGAGTCATGAGACCATTACACAGAGTCCCACTAGAAATAAGGGCATGGATGAGTTTCTTCAGGTCTGGCTTAATCAGAAATGCTCTCGTATTGATGATGCTTGACCCATTCATCTTCATCCAAATATTTTCACACAAGGTCTATATAGGACCTGGAGCTGGTGCTTATTCCCAGATTCCGAACAGTGAAGTGGATGAAAGACTACAACCTCCCTTGGATGTGAGACCACTTCAGTGCTACTTTTCCAGCTCAAGGATAGTAGCACTGAAAGTAGTCCATTTACAACTGAGACAATGCAAGTAAAGTGTTTTGTGCAAGGTGACAGACTCCTAGCATATCTGGGAATCTGCTGTCCATCCCAAATATGAACAATATAAATTTTAGACCCCTATGACCAGTCTGATGACAATGAATGCATGAATGATGGAAAACTGTTGCAGATTTATGAGACATTCTTTTTTTTGGGGGGGGGGGGGGGGGGGGGTAATACTGTTACAAAATGTATTTATGTATGAAAGGATTGAAATAAACCATTTGGTAAGATTGTGAATAACATGCACAGTGACATTAAAAGAGCTCCAGAAATGCAATTTAAGATCCAGCTTTTATTCAAAACCTGCCAGTAAGCGGATGGTCATCATTTCTATGAATCTTAACTTCAGCTGTGCTGTAATAAAATGCAGCAATTAATTAAATGGGTCCTATTGTGAGGGCTGATACACAAAGTGCGAGACAGGGAAACCTCCTGTTCACACACATTCATGTGTATATATCATCAACTGCCATGCAAGTGATTAGGGACCATGTTCAAGGGAACCCTAGTGGCAGGAATGAAAAATCTTTATCTTTTTTCCATTTATCCATCCGTTTGATGAATTGAATCTGTGATACCCCCTGAGTAGTGTGAAATTTGCTCTGTTTCATGTTTAACATTCACAAATCCCACAATGAGCAAACCCTCCATGATGTCACCCATAAATAATTAAGAGTAGGTTTAATGCTTAAATAGATTGGTTTCTCAATATCATGAGCAGTGTCTTACTCCACGTAACTTCCAGCCAACCAGTAAATGGGTCAAAGGGTGGCGTTTGTAGTAAGTCCAGTGTAACCTGAGCATGCCAAATGCTGCTTCAACATGCACACCTATCTCAAAGTTGACCTACTAGCTAAGACTAACAATGTAGGTAACCTGGGTTCAGGCACAGTTGTGTTCAAAATAAGAGTGTGTTTAAAAAAGTGAGTAAAACTCAAAATCCTTGTAACAGCTTTTATTTCCAAACACACAAATGCATTGGGAACACTGCACATTCTGTTCCAAATCAAAACATGATGAAAAATGTATGAAAATTGTTATAACTTTAGGGGAATTTGAAGAAAAAGGAATATTAGACTGTTCAAAAAAACAACAGTGTCTGCTCTTTCTTTCTGTGACCCTTACAGGTGACCCACATTTAAGGACGAAGGCAGCAAATGCTGTACATGCTGGTTGTAGTGCATTTTTCTCTGAAGATCTGAGTAATATGGGACATTCCAGATATTGTTCACAAGAATGACATACTTTGATTAAAATGTTGAATGGAGAGGGAAAAACATAAAAACATGCAGAAAATGATTTCAGATGCTTTAAAATGGCAACAAAAACCAAAAAGATGTGCAAGAAAACAGAAACCACCATTCAAATGGATCAAAGAACAACCTGAATGGCAAATACTTAGTAAATGATCAGCTCCATAGTGATCATTGAAGGTCTAAGTTACCTGTGAGTACTGTAACAATTAGAAGACGTCGGTGTGAAGCTATGGGCAAGAAGCGCAGACAAAATCCCACTGCTGAAAAAAAAAACACATGCTGAAGAGATTACAATTTGCCAAAGAACCATTTCTAAAGAGAAATGTGCAACATTTTGTGAACTGATGAAAGCAAACTTGTTCTTTTGGGTTCTAGTGGCTGCAGACTGTTTGTCAAATGATCCCAATAAACTGAATTCAAGCCACAGTACACTGTGAAGACATTGAAGCATGGTGGAGCAAGCATTATGATTTGGGGCTGTTTCTCATGCTATGGTGTCGGGTGTATTTATCACATACCAGGGATCATGGATCAGTCTGAATACATCAAAATACTTGAGGAGTTCATGCTGCCTTATGCCAAAGAAAAAATGCCCTTGAAATTGGTGTGTCACAAGACAATGACCCCAGGCACACCAGCAAGCAAGCAGCATTTTGGCTCCAGACCAACAAGATTGATGTTATGGAGTGGCCAGCCCAATCTCAGGACCTTAATCTTATAGAAAACTTTTTTGGTGACTTTAAAAATGCTGTTTCTGAAGCAAAACCAAAGAATGCACAGGAATGTGGAATGTAGTCCAATTATCCCCAGATGTTGGTCACCTCCATGTAACACAGATGTGAAGCATTTCTCAGAAACAGTGGTTATACAACTAAATATTAATTCAATGATTCACAGGAAAGATCAATCATTTTTCAGTTTGTATAGTCAACATTTGTAAAGAAAAATGCAGACTCTGCTATTTTTTACAGCCTAATACGCCTTTTTTCACTTCCTGTAAAGTAATAACAAATTAGATAAATTTTTCTTCATGTTTTGATTTGGAATATAATGTGCAGTGTTCCCAATGCATTTGAATATATGCAAATAAAAGCCTTTTATAAGGATTTTGAGAATTGCTGGCTTTTTTAAACACATTATTATTTTGAACACAACTGTAAGTAACATACATTTTTGTGGACAGACCAGTTTCCCAGAAAATGGGTGACTTGAGTGCAGATATTAAAAACTATAACCTCAATAATCATGGCATTATCACTGTAGCTAATGATACCTATCTAGCTATACCTACTAATTAGAGCACATACTTCTCAAGTGGTTCCTTTGTATAATTGCCTGTACAGCAAACCATATTTTGTAAGATATTTGTGGTAAAATGCTCAGAAAGGACAAACACGGGCAGATCCACTGACAGTGGCCACAGTCCAATGCTTATATCTGGCTCACACTAGCCGTTATCACATCCCTAGTTTTCCATATATAGTAAGTCCCTTTGGCTGCTCCCTTGTTTGCACTCGGGGTCGCCACAGCAAATCCAAGGTGGATCTGAATGTTGAATTGGCACAGGTTTTACACCGGATGCCTTTCCTGACGCAACTCCACATTACATGGAGAAATGTGGCAGGGGTGGGATTTGAACCCGGAACCTTCTGACCTGAAACCAAGCGCATTAACCACTTGGCCACCGCCCCTGCAATATATACCTTAAAACAGCGTAAACAGAGTTGCATAAGAATTCCTCTCCAGTAGAGTTGTTGGGGGAAAATTAGCTAGAGACCAAAACTGGTTATGTACCATGCTGTAAACATGTTTATTTCTGCTGAAAATGTAGACATTTTAGCATGGGTTTCTGTGGGGTTTGTCTCAGATTTGCAATTCAAGTAAGTGTAGGTTTTTGCACTTCAGCTGGTCTCACTTCTCAACAGTGAAATGGCCTGTGTGTGTGGGAAGGCAGACAGATGACCTGCTTTTTAAGTGCAAGAGGGGATGTGACTGGGAACAATGTAATGCTGTGTTTACAGGTAATGACAACAAGTCACAAATGCCACAAATTATACATTCTTGGCCGCTGATCACGAATGTGATGATTTGAGGCAGAGGCGTCAAGTGTCCTCAGGAACTGCTGCAACCTGTTACCACACATTACGATTAATGACACATGTTGCTGGCGAACTATCAGGAACCATTATGTACAGTCAAGAATAATGTTCCTTACTGTTCCACGCTATTGTGCATAACAGCGCATTGTTACGTTGTGTCACTTTGTGAATGAGGCATATTGTCTCCACACACACACACACACACACACCCATATTTATCCATCAGCTGCTGAACAATTTAGATTTCTCCAGTTTGCTCTTCAAAATCTAGATTAATCCACAGCAGAAGAACTTTGTGACTGCATGCTTAGTTGGGCTCTGTGCCATGGAGTAGCGCAGAGAGGAGGAGGAGATGGAGAAAGCCAGATGTGTGGCTCGTCTCATGCGTTTTCCCAAACATCAGGCACAGCAGCAGCAGCAGGTGGAACACCTGCAGGAGTGCGCTGATGAGCATTGGAACGAGCTGACATGGCATCACTGTCCTTCTTCAGCATACTGCAGCAGTGAAACTGAATGCGGTGCAGCACGGTTTAATTGTGCGCACATCAGAGAAGAACGCTGTCATGCTCTATTAAGGATCACCACTAATCAAGATGTATCAACACGCTAGGCTGTGACCTCCATGACATGAGATGAAATGAGGGTGGTGCGTGACATTCATGGGAGATTTTTTTGTTTACAGCCAAAAACATGCTCCACAATTATCACGCACCAACACACACTATTAAGAAACCTATTCAGATGCGTTAAGTCACATTAAGAATGTCAGGAATGTGCCAAGAATGATGCAAATATGACATTTGTAACGCGTCCTGCCTATGTGTAAACGCAGCATAATAAGCACATGAATAATATGACCCCATTAAGAAATGAATCCTACAAACACCCTTCATATTATACATCAATTGTTTCAACACATTTGGTATGATTTTCAAGAAAACAAGCATTGTTAAAAAACTCTTATATTAAAGAAGGACAAAAAATAGTGTCAATAGCTTTTTTAATCTGAGGTAAACTCAGAGAATCTGAGGGTGTGGCGTTATTTACATATGTCACAGAGGTGTTAAACAAGCTGTGACATAAATTCATCTTAAACCAGGAGAATATCTGGAAAAAAGTCTCATGGAATTGTAGAACTTTTGAGATTTTGAACATTACATATCAAACATATGAAAATGTAAAATGTGATTTTGCACAATACAGCACCTTTAATAATGATCTTAGTGGATCCAGGACTATTTCATTTTCAAATGTGCCCATTGAAGAGTTAAATCTGGATGAAAAACATAATGAATGAAGCATGTTTAGACTGTTTTAGACCTGTAAGAGCTCTGTGTGGCATCCTAATTTCATGATTGTTGAAGGCAAACCAGTGTCAGAATCAATTTTTTTCATTTGATATATAACAGTGACAGTTATTCAAGCAAGTTACTTTGGTATGAAAGTATTTCAGCTATTTCAGCGATGGGTCACTGAGCAACAGAAACAAAATTCTATGTGCTTTGGGTGTGCTGATAGCGTTATTTTTCCTTGGTACTCACTCACTCACTCACTCACTCACTCACTCACTCACTCACTCACTCACTCACTCACTCACTCACTCACTCACTCACTCACTCACTCACTCACTCACTCACTCATTTTCAACCGCTTTCTCCAATTAAGAGTCACATAGGGGAAGGGGGGTGGCTGGAGCCTATCCCAGCAGTCATAGGGCGTGAGATGGGGTACACCCTGGACAGGACACCAGTCTGTCGCAGGGCCACATTTAGAGACACAAAGACATCCTCACCCACATGCACACCTACGGTTAATTTAAAGATTCCAATCCACTTAACCTGCAGGTCTTTGGTTGTGGGACGAAGCAGGAGCACCCAAAAGAAGCCCACGCAAACACGGAGAGAACATGCAAACTGCACACAGAAAGGCCAAAGGAGGGAATCGCTCTCATGACCTTCTTGCTGTGAGGCAACAGTGCTACTAAGCCACTGTGCTGCCTTCCTTGGTGCTATCAAAAGAAGAAAAAAACCTTCTGGTCTGGTGCTGTTGTTTAAACCGTATAAACAAGCATCCAAAGGCACAGACATCCTAACCAGTTACTGCTCTCAAAAGCACTCTTTGTTTCCAGACCAATTCCGTGAAATCAAAACAAAGAGGATCAAAGTGCAGTTAATCGAGATTTAAAAAAATTAACACCTTATAGTTGCTGTGATTAATTCATCTAAATTAATGCTTTATTTTGACATCAAAGCAAAAGAAAAACAGGCCAATTTATTTCCTGCCAGAGATGCCGATGCAATTATTCACATCTGTGATGCTGCAACTTAAAAAAAACAAAATTAGTTATTTAACTCAGAAAACCTTTTTGTCATCTTGTGGGAAATCTCGGCACACGCTGCACAACAAAATGTGCAGGTCTGTCACCTCGTGCCGCTGTGCTCCCAGACGGAGAGGCATTTCTGTCACTTCACACTAAAATCCAAACACTCACTACACTGCATTCACATTGATTTGTGATTTTCATAGCATTAATTTTGTTTCTCTGTACTCTTTTTTTTTTGCCTGCACTATTGTCACTTTCTACTAACAACAGAGGTTTTTGGAGGGGCTTTGGGATTTTAACGGGTTGCAGTCTCGACAGCATGTCGAGTAAATCTGCTTCTCGAGGACGGGGAGAACAGTTGAGGCCATCTATGATTTAATGTAAGTCTCTCCCCCACCACCCCCCCGACCCTATAAAAGTCAGACAGATGTAGTGCACACCCTCCCACAATGCAACTGTGAGTGGCACTCGAACAAACTCCCTACTCACACTTTCAGGAGCCTTTGTGATGCAGAAACAATTCTGTACATAATGTATAATTTAATAGAACTTGTGGTCCAACCTGCCTTGTGCTCTAAATGAATAATTGCCTGACAGCATCAAAAACAAGCCAGTGCTGTCAACAAACTGTCAAAGCAGATAAACCAAACCCTGATGCAGACTCTTTCTCTATTTCTGATAGTGACTCTTGCTCCGCGAGGCTGCTTCTTTCTGAATGTCTGCAAAACAAAAGTAAATAATGACAGCGATCATAAGCACCTAAATTGTTGTTTACCCACTCAAATACTGATGAAACAAAAAACAGACACAGCAGAAAATTAAAAGCACAAAAGAGGCAAATTAGTGTGATCAGGCAGGATGGATGTAATTATCCAAAAGGGGATGATGATGTAGAGCAGAGAATGGTGCTGATGTTGACAATATTCTCTTTCTGCCATCAAATCAACTGTGAACAACTTGTAGTTTTTACTAATTGAATGTCAAGCTGACTGGATTGTGCATTGATTAGTTCTCATTACACTCATATAACTGACCAAATAAGTGTCTGGTGCACTTATCAATCAATCAATCAATCTTATTTATATAGCGCCAAATCACAACAAACAGTTGCCCCAAGGCGCTTTATATTGTAAGGCAAGGCCATACAATAATTACGTAAAAACCCCAATGGTCAAAACGACCCCCTGTGAGCAAGCACTTGGCGACAGTGGGAAGGAAAAACTCCCTTTTAACAGGAAGAAACCTCCAGCAGAACCAGGCTCAGGGAGGGGACATGCTGTGGAGGGGAGCAGAGATCAGTCACTAATGATTAAATGCAGAGTGGTGCATACAGAGCAAAAAGAGAAAGAAACACTCAGTGCATCATGGGAACCCCCCAGCAGTCTAAGTCTATAGCAGCATAACTAAGGGATGGTTCAGGGTCACCCGATCCAGCCCTAACTATAAGCTTCAGCAAAAAGGAAAGTTTTAAGCCTAATCTTAAAAGTAGAGAGGGTGTCTGTCTCCCTGATCCGAATTGGGAGCTGGTTCCACAGGAGAGGAGCCTGAAAGTTGAAGGCTCTGCCTCCCATTCTACTCTTACAAACCCTAGGAACTACAAGTAAGCCTGCAGTCTGAGAGCGAAGCGCTCTATTGGGGTGATATGGTACTATGAGGTCCCTAAGATAAGATGGGACCTGATTATTCAAAACCTTATAAGTAAGAAGAAGAATTTTAAATTCTATTCTAGAATTAACAGGAAGCCAATGAAGAGAGGCCAATATGGGTGAGATATGCTCTCTCCTTCTAGTCCCCGTTAGTACTCTAGCTGCAGCATTTTGAATTAACTGAAGGCTTTTCAGGGAACTTTTAGGACAACCTGATAATAATGAATTACAATAGTCCAGTCTAGAGGAAATAAATGCATGAATTAGTTTTTCAGCATCACTCTGAGACAAGACCTTTCTAATTTTAGAGATATTGCGTAAATGCAAAAAGGAATCTGGTTAGACACCATGTTTCTAAGATTTGTGGGGCCAAGTACAATAACTTCAGTTTTATCTGAGTTTAAAAGCAGGAAATTAGAGGTCATCCATGTCCTTATGTCTGTAAGACAATCCTGCAATTGGTGTGTGTCCTCTGGCTTCATGGATAGATAAAGCTGGGTATCATCTGCGTAACAATGAAAATTTAAGCTGCCTAAGGGAAGCATGTATAAAGTGAATAAAATTGGTCCTCTTACAGAACCTTGTGGAACTCCATAATTAACCTTAGTCTGTGAAGAAGATTCCCCATTTACATGAACAAATTGTAATCTATTAGATAAATATGATTCAAACCACCGCAGCGCAGTGCCTTTAATACCTATGGCCTGCTCTAATCTCTGTAATAAAACTTTATGGTCAACAGTATCAAAAGCAGCACTGAGGTCTAACAGAACAAGCACAGAGATGAGTCCACTGTCTGAGGCCATAAGAAGATCATTTGTAACCTTCACTAATGCTGTTTCTGTACTATGATGAATTCTAAAACCTGACTGAAACTCTTTAAATAGACCATTCCTCTGCAGATGATCAGTTAGCTGTTTTACAACTACCCTTTCAAGAATTTTTGAGAGAAAAGGAAGGTTGGAGATTGGCCTATAATTAGCTAAGATAGCTGGGTCAAGTGATGGCTTTTTAAGTAATGGTTTAATTACTGCCACCTTAAAAGCCTGTGGTACATAGCCAACTAATAAAGATAGAGTGATCATATTTAAGATCGAAGCATTAAATAATGGTAGGGCTTCCTTGAGCAGCCTGGTAGGAATGGGGTCTAATAGACATGTTGATGGTTTGGATGAAGTAACTAATGAAAATAACTCAGACAGAACAATCAGAGAGAAAGAGTCTAACCAAATACCGGCATCACTGAAAGCAGCCAAAGATAACGATACGTCTTTGGGATGGTTATGAGTATTTTTTTCTCTAATAGTTAAAATTTTATTAGCAAAGAAAGTCATGAAGTCATTACTAGTTAAAGTTAAAGGAATACTCGGCTCAATAGAGCTCTGACTCTTTGTCAGCCTGGCTACAGTACTGAAAAGAAACCTGGGGTTGTTCTTATTTTCTTCAATTAGTGATGAGTAGTAAGATGTCCTAGCTTTACGGAGGGCTTTTTTTTATAGAGCAACAGACTCTTTTTCCAGGCTAAGTGAAGATCTTCTAAATTAGTGAGACGCCATTTCCTCTCCAACTTACGGGTTATCTGCTTTAAGCTGCGAGTTTGTGAGTTATACCACGGAGTCAGGCACTTCTGATTTAAAGCTCTCTTATTTATGTTATGATGTTACTTATTTGGCCAGTGTAACATCTGTGCAGCCTGACCTTGTTGGATGACTGTAAATCCTGCACCATTCCACCATAGACCAGGAGTAAATTAAGTGTCCACAGCTACACTTTGTGTTGGCTCCTTCTATGACTAATATGAGAAGCAACATAGATCTTCACTTAACTTGATGTTTAAACCTAATTAAAATCATAGACTGTGCATATATACAGGACACACCCACTGTGACTCCACTCATAAGTTTTCTAAAGACATGACATCGGGCATCATTTTTAAAATTGTATTTATAAATCACACACTACTTTGAGTTGTGTGCACTTTGTTCTGCCTCATATTCACATTCTACATGCTCACATTCAATCAGAAATGGTCAATGCAGAACATCAGAACATCAATATTCAAGACTACACATGGAGCCAAAAATGTGTCCTTATTACTGCAACTGAGGCAAAGTGCAGAAAAAAAAAAAAAAATAAATAAAATAAAAAATAACTTTTCTGAAACAGAAATCAAGGTCCTTGTGTGTGATCACAGCACTGGAATAATAATAATAATAATAATAATAAAAACAGTTACTCTAGCGAGTGGCACAAATTGTCTTGAACTGCACCATTTGTAATGAGCAGTCACTCATCCTCCATGTTAATTTTGACATTACAATATCTTATGGACATAACTTTAATAAGCTTTAACAAACTCACCATGTGAACCAGAATAAAACTTTCTAAATGAAGGGATGAGATGATTTTTTTTTTTTTATCAGTACAGTTGCTGGAGGTTTCTTCCTGTTAAAAGGGAGTTTTTCCTTCCCACTGTCGCCAAGTGCTTGCTCACAGGGGGTCGTTTTGACCGTTGGGGTTTTTACGTAATTATTGTATGGCCTTGCCTTATAATATAAAGCGCCTTGGGGCAACTGTTTGTTGTGATTTGGCGCTATATAAATAAAATTGATTGATTGATTGATTGTCTCAGAATCCTTTGTCTTACTGTGATGTAATGACACTGCTGTTTTAATTAAGACAAAATTTGTCCTAATGAAATTTGAGTAGTGATAACATTTTTTTAATATAAAATTGTATGAAATAAATAATTTGTTTCATGTCAATATAGCAGGTAGGACCTTGTCCAAAGATTGGTAATATACCAGTCATGACCATCACTTATATACATTTCAGCAGCTCTTGTGTGCTGATGAAATATTAAATGTGGTTTAGGTTTGAGTCTGCTTTTATATTTAACAATTGAACACTCTCTCTGGAATCATTATAACTCAGTACCACATCTAACAATGCAATAAAAAATCATGATAAAGTACATGTGTATGTGATGGGTGTTATTAATTGCATTTAAATGTAAGAGTTATGACTGTTTCACACATTTAAATGGACTGCATTTATATAGCGCTTTTCCATCTGCATCAAATGCTCAAAGTGCTTTACAACAATGCCTCACATTCACCCCCCGATGTGAGGGTGCTGCCATACAAGGCGCTCACTACATACCGGGAGCAATAGGGGATTAAAGACCTTGCCCAAGGGTCCTTAATGATTTTCCAATCAGGCTGGGATTTGAACCGAGGATCTTCTGGTCTCAAGCCCAATGCCTTAACCACTAGATCATCACCTCCCCTTACTAACTGCTGTCTCTACTTGACATACAACTTAAATACTGTCATTCCAGAACTGCTGGCTGCTGGGAAAACAAAAATCAACAAACAAAAACATCCAGCATCTTCTTCCTGTTTGTGGCATGAAGTGATCCAGAAAAAAAAAAAAAAAACAGAATCAGAGGGTCAGAGTGGAAAATACTTCTCATCAGCAGTGGGTCCAGAACAGACAAGTCAGCTTCAAAATGTAAGTTTCACTTTAAAGCAGTTATGTGGCACATGATTGAAGGGCGGCGAATGATTCCTGTTCTGGTTTTCACCACATTTAAAGGGGAACTAGGCAACATTTTACCTTAATTTTACAGTTTCTGAGTAATTGTTAATGCTAAATGACTTGTTTTTGGGAGAATGGGGCTTCCCCCTCCCCCTTGTAGCAGAAAACCACCCTTGCAACTTTAGGGGCATCGACCCGGTGTCCTTTGAATGAGAGTCTCGGGTCTCATGAGAAGCATGAACGGCTTTACAGCACTACAACAATGCATACACGCCTCCCTATCAGGGTATCATGAGCTAGCAGCTATAAGAACAAGCCAGCGATGGCTTTATTTCTTACATGTTCATTGTCATGGCAGAGCCAGCGAAAAAGCAAAAAAACAAAAAAACATAGAGAAAGAGAAAAAGAACCTGTGACCAAGTGAAGGGGTCACACACAAGTCAATCTCAGTTGGTCTTTCTTGGAATGGCGAGAGCTAAAGATAAAGACGCATGGAAAACAGATGCAGACCTGGTGTTCTTGCTGTTGTACTTGTAAGTATACTGAGATAAAGTCTCTGTTGTCTATGTACTTCTTTGTATTGTCACTTTCTTGACACAGTTCAATGGACTGTGTTTACCGGCTTCATTGAAAACAAATGCAGATGGAGAGTGGGGTAGAGGGGAGGGGGAGAGCTGGTGTCACTGACCAAATGATCCCCCCTGCCTAACTGCACATTTCGGACTGTCAGCAGCAATTCACTGATTATCGCCTTGTTTCTGCTTAAAACTGACTTTAGAATAGTTTAAGAGGTTTTTCTTTGTCATCTGATGGTTAATAATCACATTATTCCCTTTGATTGCTTGAGGTGTAGAGAGTCAGACTCAGACGTGCTTCTGTGTTGCTCTGATCGGTCCCCCATCTTTTCTTATGAAATAATGCTGAATTTATGTGGAAATGATTGATGTACAAACGCTTCAGATATCTGTTGCTGAGATAGATGATGGCTGGAGTGCAGTTTTAAGCAGAAACAAAGTGATAATCGGTGAATTGCTGCTGACGCTCAGGGCCCCTTTACACATAGTGCAAATTTGGTCGATTTGCGCATGAAGTGCGCATGAAGCAGGAATCGTGTACAAACTGTGTAAAATCGTAGCTGCCTCATACACCTGTTGCTACAACTATTTGCACACACCAGCGGCTGAAAGACATAAAAGAAAGAGTTTGATCAAAGCTGAAAGAGTTCGATAAAAGCTGAAAGAGTTCGATGGGCTCGCTGGAATTTGGCAGGTGTCGGCCAAATTCCAGGTGATACACACGAACATCTAACACTGCTTGTTTGGCGCTTAGAAAATGTGTGGCCATTCGCACTATTAACACAACAACAGTCAGCAGACAATCATTTTTGAGCTGTCAGTGAAATTTGTCTAAGTGCCCCACAACACTGAAGTTGCCAAGTGCACATGTGGCGTGCCAGAGTGTTGGCTCCCCCCACAACACGTGTGCGTGTGTTTCGTGCGCTCCCCCCCAACACACGTGGATGTGTGGTTGCTGCCCCCCCGCAGGCAAGGCATCTCTCATCTGATCACAGAGTGACATCTTGGTCTGAGCTCTGAGAGGACGGGGGCGTGGCTGGCTGCCCACAGCTGTTGAGACATTTCCAGATTTGGACATCACAGTTGCAGCACATGTCCTGTGTTTTGACCAAAACGCACGCGCGTGTGTGTGCTTGTGTTGAAATACATAAAAAACGGACCGTCATTTCATTTGGACACACAGCAGGTGATCTGAATGTCACGTCAGACAGGACACGCGTGTCGGGCCATGAGGGCTGTGAGCGGCACGCAGCAGGACCAGGACACCCCAACAGTGCGACAAATACACCACTTTCAGTCACATTTCAGCAGAAATACACCAAACCAAATGCGGTTTGGTCAGTTATCACAGCGTTTTCTTTTTTTTTAGAAAATACATTTATCTGCTTGTTGATTTTAGCCATTTCATGCTCCTGTTACAGGACAGTGATTGTAGTGCAGTGGTAAAGTTTCCATCTGGTAATCAGAGCATGTGGGTTTAAATCCTGTGAGTGGTAGTAACCAGGGTTATTTAACCACGAACTTCGTATTGCTTCCCCTTTTATGTATTATTTATATCAACCCAGTGAAATTCACTAATTATACAGCTGGTTTTTATTTTATTTTCCTCCACATCAGCAGTGCGATGTGGTGCACCTCGTCCCATAGAACACAGTATGAGCAGCTTCAGCAGCTCACAATGTGTTCCTGCTCAAAAGACACTGTTGCGTGCACGAACTGTTGCACCGGCATCGTGCACCCCTGCTCGTCGGGGCGATGTTTCATGGTGTGCTGATACGAGCTCTACCGCCATGAGCTGCCCTGAGTTGCACGTATTCACACTATGTGTGAAGGGGCCACGAACTGTTGCACCGGCATCGTGCACCCCTGCTCGTCGGGGCGATGTTTCATGGTGTGCTGATACGAGCTCTACCGCCATGAGCTGCCCTGAGTTGCACGTATTCACACTATGTGTGAAGGGGCCCTCAGAAATGACGCATGCACAGTGAAGGCAGGGGGAGACTTGTAGGTCAGTGACTTTTTACAACAGTTTTGTGATATATGTGCTCTGATCTGTAGGGGGAACTCTGTAGAGAAGAATACGACCAAAAAAATAAGATGAAAGAATGAAAACATAGTGCATAGTGCCTCTTTAGCATGGGCATCTTTGGGGTGTGATTCACGTTTGAATTTAATTTGGCCATCCCAAATGCAGCAAGTGGCTTTTCATAACAGAAAATTCATATTTAATTAAGAGAAACACACACACACACGGACATTGAACAAAGTAGAGCTGATTACAAGACAACATTCAAAACTTGCAAATTGCCTTCAATTTTTAGAAGATAGTTTATAGGGAAAAGGCAGGTGAATAAACAAACTCCTGAAATGTCAAAATTAGCAACCATTAAGGATGACTTTTTATATAATGGCTGAGTGGATACTTATTTGATTGCTGCTTTGTATGTCACATGACATGGATTAATGCATCCCATTTGTGATGCATTGCATTTACAGTGCAGCTTGGTTCCATTTAGAGTGCAAATTTGGTTCCACACGTTTGGTACCATTGCACTCTGCACACATGCACACACATCCTCATGCGTGCGCCCACACATGCTCGCGCACGCCCATGCACGCGCGCCCACACGTGTGTGCATATGCGCAAACAAAACGCGCGTTTGTGCACACATAAAACAAATCCACTGTGCTGTCTGGAGGCTGTTGGCAGGAAGTTGGAATGAAAAGCTGGATTCATTTCTGATGTGATTTTTTTTTTTTTCGCTGCACTGAAGATGTACACCAGGGGTGAGCAACTTGTTCCAGAAAGGGCCAAGAGGCTGCAGGTTTTCTTTGCAGCCACTGACTCCACCAGGTGATTTCACTGATTAACTGATTCCATCTGCTCAAAGTGATATTAATCAGTGAATCAGTCAGTGGCTGCAAAGAAAACCTGCACCCTCTTGGCCCTTTCTGGAACAAGTTGCCCACTCCTGATGTACACAGTCTTTTTTTGGTAGTACACGCACGCACAAGTGCCAACCAGGTTGCGTGTGTGTGCGCGCACAGGGGATAACGACTCTCCTGAGACATAATTTGATTGAGCTGACGCTGCTAATTCTTTCAACACACACACACAAACACACACACAGACACACACACACACACACACACACACTAAACAAATCCACTGTGCTGTCTGGAGGCTGTTAGCAGGAAGAAAGACTGAAAAGCTGGATTAATTTCAAACGTGAATTTTTTATTTTCGCTGCACTGAGGATGTGCACAGTCGGCCGACCTGGTTGTGTGTGTGCGCGCGCACGCACGGGGGACAACGACACAATGATTTGATTGAGCTAACTGATGCTGCTAATTTTCCAACACACACACATACACACACACACACAATCCACTCCGCTGTAAGCTGTCTGGATGCATGAAGAGCTGTTCAGATGAAAAGCTGAATGGCTGGACTGAGGAACTACACAAAGTCTTTTTTTTTTTTTCTTTTTTATGGAAGTCCGAAGTCGGTGCACATCATCACTGGACTACACGTTACAATTTTGACTTTAGCAGCAGTGAAACGCCAAAATGTAAGTCTCTTTTCTGTTGTTTATAAATTAAAAAAATGTCAAATAATGATCTGTTTTAGCTGTTATATAAAACAAATAATGAATGTTTTTACATTCTTTCAACGGAATGAATATTTAATTCAGTGAAAGCTGGAACATACCATTCAACTCGACTTTGCCTCATTGAATGGTTTGTTCCACCTTTCACCTCATGAAATATTCATACCACTGTACTCATAAACATTCATTATTTGTATACTGATATTAGTAAATGTAACATTTTATGCACATTTTCAGCAAACCAATTTTTTTTTTTTAAGAAAGATATATTATTGCCACCACAGGTTTCCAGATCTACTTAACTTTGCTGCTTTTTTCAGCATTGGTAATGAGGGTAATTTGAATTAATTTGGTCTCATCAATGTTGTCCTTCTATTGTTTGTCTGTGTCCACCCCTCTCTATCCTTTTACTCCTTAATGAGAGTTGAATATCTTCATTACTCATGTGCAATCTCTTCCAGCTTTTCATTTCTTTAAGTATATTCTATCAATTAACTCCACCTGTGTTGCTTTATCTCCTGCCTTTGCAGCCCATGTTCTCTGTGTCCTCCTATTTATCACTATCAGTAATTGTGGAAAATTATAAACTCTAAAAACAGAACCGTAATCATTATATTGTCCTCTTTGTATGTCTGATCCTCTCCTTTTGCATTTACCACGACATATACCTACTAAGGGTGTAACAATTAACCGATACAAACCAAAAATCAATTTCAAAGTAACAAACATGACTACGTCAATGCACAGAGCCCTCAGTCTATCTGAAAGTATTATAAAGTGGTTAATGGCCATCACCAGTAGGAATGCACTCTGTTTTTAATGGTATTCAGTTTTGTTTTGTTTTTTTTGTTTGTTTTTTTTGTATTTTCCAGTTTCTTCAGCTTGGTAAAAATTTGGAAAAACCTTGCAAATGTTAAAATGGCCTAAGCAGTGGGTCACCCCTCTGAGTCTGGTCTGCGTGAGGTTTCTTCCTCAGTGTTATCACAGAGAGTTTTTCCTTACAACTGTTACCTGTGTGCTTGCTCAGGGGGGTTGGTTAGGTCAGACATTACTCGTGTGACGCGCCTTGAGACAATTTTGTTGTGATTTTGTGCTATGTAAATAAAATTAACTGAATTGAATCGAAGGTTAGTCATGACGGGAAAAATCCTGGCCACTGTAATGTGTTCAGGGTGGCTCTCATTAGATGATATTATGTTAGCAGCAGGCTCACAGATTTTTAATAAATCTGTTGACTAAATAGGTGGCAAGTCATGCTGCAGCCTACTTGTGTTGCGTCCTCCAAGGACTTAATGACCTGTTAGTCTATCAGCAGAAAGACAACAGGCCTATTTGAATGAAACTTGATGGTGGAGAGAAGCATTGTTCAAGGAAGAACTCATAAAATTTCAGAGTGGATCTGGAACAAGGTAGAGATCTGGGCTTATGATTTATTTATTTATAGATGTTGTGACACTGGAATTTGAATTATATTACATTTCAATTCATTTCTCAGGAAATTTCTGCTTGTTGACCCAGATCCGGTGTCCCGTTGAGATGAGGTGAACGTCGAGATGAGGTGCGTCGCACTACTGCGCATGCGCACATCGCTCTACCCCAGATTTGAAGACGTCACCCGTCGAGATGAGGTGCGTCGCGCAATTGCACACGTGGAGATGATGCAACTCGCTCGATGTGCAGCTGCGCATGCGCATTTTGTTTTTTTTTTGTTTTTTTCCTCTACCCACCACGGAGAAGTGCGCTTCATCTGCGGAGGTGAACAGCCAGTGGAGCAAACGACGTTTTTAAAAAATATATATAGAAACACACTGCTTCACTTTAAATGCACAAGTCCGTTTCAGACGATCAGCACAGACCCTTTCTCTTAAAAGGCTTTATTTTACTCATCATGTGGCTTTGTAAACTTGTAGCATCACCTGCTACATTGATTAGCACTTACATTAGTTATGGACATGTTCTACGGTCTTCTTCTGGGATTTTTATACATTTACTTGCCCATCAAAATAAGCGAACTTCATCAAGTAATTTTTTCAGTGCATGCATGTGCAGTTACACGAGGCACCTCATCTTGACGGCGCTCGACAGACTCATCTCGACAGAACACCGGTCCACAATTGAAGGGGCTCGTCCTTAGTGGAGATCTGCATTCTCTGAGTGCCCCAGCAATTTCATGATTGATCAATCCTTTTATTATTCGTACTACTAAGAAATACTGTAGTGTATAAAGTTTTAAAAACTGTAACAGCAAAAAGGTTTTGATGTGCTTTTTCTGCAGTGGCGGATCAACAGAAAGAATTTCAAGTATTCACATTCAGATAAAAATAAAATACAGTATTTATTTCATATCTAATCACTAATTGAACATGAAGTTATGAACTTCACTTTCAATTTTAAAAACCGAAGCAAAATGAAAGGCATCAGAGGGCTGATGCATACCCTGCACCCTCTGCACACCATGATATAAATGCAAAGGTAAATATACACAGGACCATCAAAAAGTTTGGACACAGTTTCCCTTTCAATTGAATGAGAAACTGTCCAAACTTTTGCTTGCTACTATATATCTCTAGTGATGTTTTTGACTACACATAACTTCATCATGTAATGTATGATGACTTCATTATGAAGTTATTCATATCAATCAATTAAGTATTTTGCTGATGAGTACGAGGTCTATTAGAAAAGTATCCGACCTTATTATTTTTTCAAAAACCATATGGATTTGAATCACGTGTGATTACATCAGACATGCTTGAACCCTCGTGGGCATGCGAGAGTTTTTTCACACCTGTCGGTTACGTCATTCGCCTGTGGGCAGTCTTTGAGTGAGGAGTCGTCCACCCGCTCGTCGATTTTTTTCATTGTTTAGGAATGGCTCAGAGACTGTTGCTTTGTTTGATAAACATTTTTTCAAAACTGTAAGGCACAACTGAGTGGACACCATTCAATAAATTCAGCTGGTTTTCGGTAAAAATTTTAATGAGAGATTTTGGTCTGGTAGTGTCGCTTTAAGGACGGTCCACGGCGCCTGACGGCGATCTGCGCTTCGAGGCGGCAGCGTCTCGCCGTTTCAAGTTGAAAACTTCCACATTTCAGGCTCTGTTGACGCAGTAAGTCGTCAGAGAACAGAGAACTTTCAGAAGAAGTCGGCATGAGGAGTTTATTCGGACATTCCATTGTTAACGGTCATTTTGTAATGAAAGAACGTGCGGGCAGAGTCGCATGTCGGGCTGGACCCGACCGCGGGGGGTCGCGGCAGGAAAAACACCTCCGTTGGAAACCTTAACGGGCAAGTTGGAACATGCCCAAGCTGTTAAACAATTTCTCAGTTACTCACTTGTTGAAAGCCATTAAAAGCCGCCTGAATTCTACAAATGGTTTTCAACACGGAGGTGTTTTTCCTGTCGCGGCGCACACAGATTTGTCGAGTCGTCACGGAAACGACTCGGCGAATTTGCGCGTACGTCTTTCATTAAAAAAATGTCCTTAAACAGTGGAATGTCCGCATAAATTCCTCATGCCGGCCTCTTCTGAATCTTCTCTGTTCTCTCACGATGTCCTGGGTGAATTAAGCCTTAAATTAGGATGTTTTAAGCTCGAAACAAGGCCAACGACAGCGCCTGGAAGCGCTGCAGGACGTCCCGCTCCGTGGGAAGTCCTTACAGCGACAGAAACACCCCATAATCTCTCATCAGCCGTTAAACTTTTCACAGAAAACCATCTTAATTTCTCGAATAGTGTCCACTCGGATAGTCCTCACAGGTCCAGAAAAAATTTTGATAAAGCAACGCGCGCCGTCTCGAGCAGCGTCTCAAACAAAGGAATTCAGCCGAGAGGGCGGGACCACATCTCACTCAAGGCCTGCCCACAGGGAAATGACGTCACCGACACGCGTGAAAAAACTCACGCATGCGCACGAGGGTTCAAGCATGATTGGTGTAATCGCACGTCATTCAAATCCATATAGTTAAAAAAAAAATAAAAGGGTCGGCTTATTATCTAAGAGACCTCGTATATGCTTGAGATCTTCCATCTGGGCCTCTTGGTTGTTGAGGTATAAAAAAAAAGTTTTTTTTTCATGCCATGGTTTCCTTGAACTTTGAACAAAATAGCCCACCATGTTGGATCCATGTAGGTGTCTAGAATGTTGAGATATACAAAAGATAATTTAAAAAAATAAGGTTTTTGGACCACGCTTATCTCGACTTTTGACCAAACTGCTCCAAAATTTAATCACCGCTAGTCTATCCGAGTTAATATTCCCACCAGGTTTGAAGGAAAGCAACTCCTCCATTTTTGAGTTATCTTGTCAAACAGCCAGCCAGCCAGCCAAGTGCGCACACACACACACACACACACACACACACACACACACACACACACACACACACACACACACACCATTGAAAACAATACTCTCGCCACTTTGCTGATGAGCAGGGCAACAAACAAGCAAAAGCTATATTCTGGCTGGATGCACTGCCTCGTACATGACAACATTAAATATGCCAAATATTTTGTATAGTAACATGTCCAACTGAGAAGCGATAAAATATTCTTCATTTGATATGGAAAGGTCAGTATTTTCACGCTGTACTTCTTATATAAATGTTCTGGGAAAGATCTTTTTTGCCCCAGTTTGGAGTGTCTGGTGCTCGTCTGATGCGCAGATGAACTGTCAATCATTGCTCTGAGAAATATTCATGCAGCACAGCTGGACTATAAAGCTGAGCAGCATGTTTGTGACAGAACAACATGCTATTCAGGAGGAGCCACTTATGGTTACCTCAGACATAGACGTGGCAGATTTACAGTTTGATGGAAGCTGTTTAATTTAGTTGCACCCACGCTCAGTGGTAGTGCATATGGAGGTGGTGTTTTCAGTCCTGTCTGTCAATAACGTTCATCTGTCCATCTCTGGGTGAACAAAATAACTCTAAGATTTTTGATCTGACTTAGAGCAACCTTGGTGGAATATTTGACGGTCAGCCAGCTGCAGAATGATTTAATCTTGAAGAAGTCAGTTAAAAGTCAAGGTCACAAGAAAGCCACACCTGTGGTTACTATTAAATAAAATAAAGTCATATCTGGCCTTTCTCTCTGTCATGTAACCTTTGACCTGCGGTGATCTTGAACTATGAGATTAATTTAGAATCGCTATTTCAAGGAATTGGTTCAAAATACACCTTTGGTGACTATTAAAGACTACTATGAAGTCATATATCAAGCTTTTATTATTCATAGGACCTTTAACCTTGGGTGACCTTGAAATAGCAAAGTAATTTCAGGTTATTGGTATTGCGCAAAATCACCAATCAGGTTACCTCAAGTCACTTCTCAAGAGCAAGATCCAGTCATAGCGGACCCAACTGAATTGGGTGACCACGCGATCTGGCAACCACAACAAATTACAACAGTCAACATAAGCAGTACAAGGTACAAGAGGTTTGTTGCACACAATCAACACAAAACCAATTGAAACTAACAGCAATAATTTGTATGACTCTGTGTCAAAGATAACACATGAATGTTGCACTATATCGCTTATTGTTGATGGAGTTTAAGTTTATTTTAGATTTGAGTTATCAATGTCAGAACCAGAAGGTGAACTTTTCTGTAGGCATTCCCTCTGAACTGGAGAAACTGAAATACCAGTCTATTTAATGTATGGATACTAACCCAATTTAGGAAAAGGATGCTGAGGAGGTGCAAAAATACTCAACCTGTGAATAAGTGCGTCTGTCATTTCTCACTTCAGTGCCATAAACTTTGTGTATTATATGGTTACGACGCCAAGCACGCTGTGATGGGCTGATTTCTGGTTGAATATTTTCCCATATCGGACCGGTTACCCTGACAATCAGCCCGCAGTGTGTATTTTTGTGTTGCAAAAATGCCAGGAAACCAGGAAGCAAAAACACGATTAGAAAAACCATCAGACATGAACGTCCTCCTTAAATACAACCTCACTTCCAATGAAGTTGGGACGTTGTGTAAAATGTAAATAAAAACAGAATACAATGATTTTAAAATCCTCTTCAACCTATATTCATTTGAATACACCAGAAGGACAAGATATTTAATGTTCAAACTGATAAACTTTATTGTTTTTGTGCAAATATTTGCTCATTTTAAAATGGATGCCTGCAACACATTTCAAAAAAGCTGGGACAGTGGTATGTTTACCACTGTGTTACATCACCTTTCCTTCTAACAACACTCAATAAGCGACATCTGTTAAGCTAGTGAAGGTGAAGAAAGTGAACGAGTCTGTCTATGATCCCAAAACCGTCAGCAGCCTTCATATTCAGGGGAGGTGGTGATCTAGTGGTTAAGCTGTTGAGCTTGAGACCAGAGATCCTTTGTTCAAATCCCAACCTGACTGGAAAATCACTAAGGGCCCTTGGGCAAGGTCCTTAATCCCCTAGTTGCTTCCAGTGTGTAGTGAGCACCTTGTGTGGCAGCACCCTGACATCGGGGTGAATGTGAGGCATTATTGTGAAGCACTTTGATTGTCTGATGCAGATGGAAAAGTGCTATATAAGTGTAGTCTATACTGTAAGTTCACGTGTTTATGTATATTATTATATGGTATGGGATTTTGCCAACTTCTGATTGGCCCATTCGCCACTTTCTGAGCTGTACCACATGCCGAGTTGACCGCTGGTGGAGCCAAGTACACCTCGCGTGCAGAGTAGCACTATCTAATCGAGCGATGCCGTCTATCGATAACGACCAATCAGATAACGCGATACCACGCCTACTTTGGCTGTCAGTTTGTTGAAAAAATGGCAGAAGACAGGTTTGCGTCTGTTAGTGACGCTGACTTAAAACCAATTCTACACGAAAAAGATGTGAAGAACACTTGCAGAAATACACAGTCAGCAGCAACCTGTTTTGCAAGTATGTCACTGAAAAGGGACATGCGCCCAACTTTGAAACTTATGACAGATGGATGTTTGACGGAGTACTCGGTTGATTTTACGCGGAAGCTAGACAGGCGAGTGGCGAACTTTATAAGAAAACAAGCCTGATGACTGTTCATCACGAACTTAACAGGCATCTCCAGTCGATCGATGGGATGCCAGTTGGTGCAGTATGACAGTCATAATAAAGAGTTGAAACTTGAGATTGATTTTTCAGTTTTAGTATGTTTGACAAACTCCCAATTTTCTTGTTTATCATATAATAAAGCAGTTACAGACTTTTGATGCGGTGTACCCGTGATTATGTGGACCTGATCAGGATGGGGTTCACCGGTGAACCACAAGACCACCGGTTAACCGATTAACCGGTGGTCTTGTGGTTAAGGCACTGGGCTTGAGACCAGAAGATCCTCGGTTCAAATCCCAGCCTGACTGGAAAATCACTAAGGGCCCTTGGGCAAGGTCTTTAATCCCCTATTGCTCCTGGTGTGTAGTGAACGCCTTGTATGGCAGCACCCTGACATCGGGGTGAGTGTGAGGCATTATTTGTAAGGCGCTTTGAGCATCTGATGCAGATGGAAAAGCGCTATAAAAATTCAGTCCATTTACCTCATCAAAAGTATATAATTGTATATAATAGCCATATAATAAACAAATTATTAACCTCGCTTGCTCGGTCTGTACAGGGATATCAGACCTCTGTATTTTTTGCATGTACCCTGCTGACGCTCAGCCCATACTTACACCTCGGTCTGATATTTTCCGATACAGACCTTGCACTCAGTTAATAATCCTTTATTATTTACCAAATACTTATATCTTACTTCTGACTGTCTTCTCTTTGTCATGAAAACACACCGTTTCTGCCTCTGCCATCCTCCTTTCCTTTTCATGGGTTGTTAGAGCAGCAACAAAGGCAAGGTGAGAGTGTTGATGGGATTCTAATATCATGGAAGTGCTGAAAGCAAATGGCAAGATCCGCTGAGTTTAGTGATCCTGCGTGTCTTTAAATGCCCCCCACCCCGCCCCTCCCTCTTACTAAATCTTGCATGAATATGACATAATTTGGGAAAGAGCTCTGGGCTCTTAAGCCCATGCACGCATGGCCGTGCACATGCATGCACACACATGGGGATGGGACGTTGGATGTCTTGGGTTCTTAGTAATGCACCTCTTTGTCAATCTGTTTTTCCCAGAATGACATAGTGTCAGGACCACACAGGGTGTATGCTGTTCATAAACAGACACACATGCATGCACAGAGAATAACAGACACATAGACACACAATCAGTCATTACCTGAAAGACACTGTGACATATAAAAGATGAGAACAGTTGACCTACTGTACATGTATTTAAGAATTTGTGATGCTGCCTGTCAAGTTTTTTCAGCAAGCCCAATGAGCTCACAGATCATTCCATCTGGAATTCCTCACACAAGAGGATTTTCTCAACTGGCCTGCTTCTGATTACTAATAATCACATTATGCCTCACATTTTTACACCCCCCCCCCCCCCCAACTTGCAGAATAATAACAATTCTGCAGGTCGGGAAAACGGGCACGCAGCAGTTGCTATAGTAACCTGAGAAGAAAGGCACCCTCCCTGATAATGATACAAGTTTTCATTTCTTCTTGTGAGATGGAAAAAGGGGGTTTCACTCCTGCTGCTCTCTTTTTTTCTCCCTTTGAGACGAGACACTTTCTGCCCTTCCTCTCTCCCTGTTCCGCTTTAATTACATTCTTTCCTTGTCCTTTAACCTCCACCTCTACTTTCCTCACAGGCTCCTATGTCTGAGTCAAGTTCATAGCACGAGTGCACGTGACTGAGACAGACAGATTTTTTACTATATTCATGACCAGAGGGTTGAGTGCACATATGTCAGACATGTGCCCTGTGGGCCAAATATGGTTCTCTATATCTTCAGTAATGTCTGCAGATCAAATGAAATTAAGCTGAGATGCTTCATGACCATATGTTTTTGTTTTTAGCCATTTTATTACCCATTTACAGATGGAACCAGCATAGACAACATAGGCCACCACAGAGAGAGTATAACATTGAAAAATTTAAATGGAAGACAGGGAGAACATGTCAGCTCCACACCATAAGGACCAGTTGGGAAGCAATCCCATGACTTTCTTGCTGTGAGGCAACAGTGCTAACTACTAAGCCACCATGTGAATGGATCATACTAACTCTATTTGTTTTCTAAACAAATGTTCAGCTAATGTAGGAATTTTGATTGTTAAAAACATATTTTTCAACCTGCACAGATATCACCTGACCCCCCTTACACATTTACTGATTTGTAATTACCTATTTTTAATTGATTGATGTTTTAAGTTACAGAACTGCAGCAAAACTATTTGGATATTGTTAAAATATCCAAGGGGAGGTGATGGTCTAGTGGTTAAGCATTGGGCTTGAGACCAGAGGATCCATGGTTCCCAGCCTGACTGGAAAATCACTAAGGACCCTTGGGCAAGATCCTTAATCTCATAGTTGCTCCTGGTGAGCGCCTTGTCTGGCAGCACTGTGACATCAGGGTGAATGTGAGGCATTATTTTAAAGCACTTTGAGCGTCTGATGCAGATGGAAAAGTGCTATATAAATGCAGACCATTTACCGTTTAAAATTTTACATGGCATGGAAACCCACACAATCTACTACCATATGTGGTATACCTCTGGTAGATAAAATTTACTGTGTAGGTAATACTGTCAGGTCCGTTTTAAAGGTAGGCAAAGTGAACTATAGAGCGTAATGCATTATGCTCTATAGTATTATAGTATAGTACTTAAGTACGAGGTCTGTCAATAAAGTATAGGTCCTTTTTATTTTTTTCAAAAACTATATGGATTTCATTCATATATTTTTACGTCAGACATGCTTGAACCCTCGTGCGCATGCGTGAGTTTTCCACGCCTGTCGGTGACATCATTCGCCGTGAGCACTCCTTGTGGGAGGAGTCATCCAGCCCCTCGTTGGAATTCCTTTGTCTGAGAAGTTGCTGAGAGACTGGCGCTTTGTTTGATCAAAATTTTTTCTAAACCTGTGAGACACATCGAAGTGGACACGGTTCGAAAAATTAAGATGGTTTTCAAGTGAAAATTTTAATGGCTGATGAGAGATTTTGAGGTGACTGTCGCTTTAAGGACTTCCCACGGTGCAAGACATCGTGCAGCACTCCAGGTGCCGTCGTCGGCCTGTTTCAAGCTGAAAACCTCCAATTTCAGGCTCTATTGATCCAGGACGTCGTGAGAGAACAGAGAGTTTCAGAAGAAGTCGGGTTCAGCATTTTATTGGATATCCACTGTTAAAAGAGATTTTTAATGAAAGACGTTGCGGACGGATTGCAGCGTCGGCTCGCAGCCGCCGCGACGCTCCGCCACAGGGAAAAAACACCTCTGTTGGAAGCCTTAGGACAAGTGGAACATGTCCAGCTGTTAAACAATTTCTCATATACTCACTCCACTGAAAGCCATCAAAAGCCGCCTGGATTTTACAAATGGTTATCAACACGGAGGTGTTTTTCCTGTGCCACCGCACCGCGTCGGCTGCGTCCCGACGCGCGGACCCGTCTGCACGTCTTTCATTAAAAAAATCTCCTTTAACAGTGGAATATCCGGATAAAATGCTGAAACCGACTTCTTCTGAAACTTCTCTGTTCTCTCACAACGTCCTGGATCAATAGAGCCTGAAATGTGGAGGTTTTCAGCTTGAAACAGGCTGACGATGGCACCTGAGAGCGCTGCGCGACGTCTTGCACCGTGGGAACTCCTTAAAGCGACAGTATCACCTCAAAATCTCTCATCAGCCATTAAAATTTTCACTGAAAACCAGCTTAATTTTTCGAACCGTGTCCACTTTGATGTGTTTCACAGGTTTAGAAAAAATTTTGATCAAACAAAGCGCCAGTCTCTCAGCAACTTTTCAGACAAAGGAATTCCGACGAGGGGCTGGACGACTCCTCCCACAAGGAGTGCTCACAGGCGAATGACGTCACCGACAGGCGTGGAAAAACTCACGCATGCGCACGAGGGTTCAAGCATGTCTGACGTAAAAACATATGAATGAAATCCATATAGTTTTTGAAAAAAATAAAAAGGACCGTTACTTTATTGACAGCCCTCGTATGTGTAAAATTACACACTCCGAAACTACTTACAAAAGTATAAGTACCCCAGTAAAGACTTATTTATAGTAATGTGAGTAGTTAGAATTTCTTGCTTCCACTGCTGCATAAAACCGAGTCAATCCACAAACAGCTGAAATACCATGCTTTGTTTGGGAGTGTCCGCTGAAGATTTGCCAGATAAATAAAACTTAATATGCTGTTATTCCAACTCTGTTGTTAATGAATTTTAGCACTTTGTTGTTTCCTTGCAAAGTGGGAAAAAAGGCTTTTGCAGTGGGCCCATCTGTCTGTTTTGCTGTTTGTTTGTCTTCCTGTGGCAATATCTTCAAAACTGAAAGAGCAATTTCATTTGAACAGGATAGATAAAATCAATTGACAATTCACTTGCAGCACAGATTGATGTAGTTAGTAGTGGGCACTGCTGTCCCTTCAGAAAAGTGGGAAGGGGCAACGGTTTCACAGGGCGGAATATGCACTAAACCTGTATGTGTGAGCAAACCAAGAATATAAATGCGACAGAAAACCTCAAAGCACAGAGGGAGTGTTGTTTGATTCTCAACACATGATGCAACTAAGCCACCAAATATATTACATAAAAGATAGTTGGTGGCTGTATTAATGTGTAAAATATGAATGTGGCTATCTTTAAAGCAGAATTTTGGGTAATTACAACCTAAGCTTTATTTTAGATGTTGTGAAGGTAGCTTTTCACACAAGACAAAAATTAATTTAATCTGGGTATTATTTATTTAGAATGCAAACACCGCAAGAGGTAATAAGAACTCAGAGTAAACATCTTGTTTTTGCCACTGAACAGGTTAGAAGTGTCCAGTTGCATGGACTACTTCACGTAGCGCTAAAAGAGTACACGTTTAACTCACTAAATGCAAATAAAGTTGTTTAAAACCAGTTGTGGGCACAGCTAACCAAAAACGTAGCTTCGATAACTATTAATCAGATAACTGAAAAGTTATCCTTCATGATGGTAAACTGCTGAAAAAATAATCTTTATTACAGATAAGTGATAACCGATAACTATTAGTATTGATTTGGATGCGGCCACATCAGATTACACTGTTGGCTTCTGATGAACCAGTTTCACTTTAAGCGCCGCAGGGGCTGCTGGGTAAACTCAAGGATTACAAACACAAAGAACACACGAAAAATGAATGAATGAATAAATAAAACCCTAAACACTGTCATCATCTTTCAAAAACAGTAAAACACAGTATTATAAGTCACAGTTTATTATTATTATATTGTATTATATTGTACTAGATACACCGTTATTCACAAGCTGAAAAGCCACTGCTTTTTTCACACACTTTCAACCCTGTGGCTTAAACAACCGAAATACATCCATTAATGCATTGATTGGCAGAGTAAAATACATGATGTAAAAATAAATTCTTATCTGTTAGTTTCAGTGGGATTCATCTGAAAAAATAATCGTCCTGAGATTATCCAACATGGTCTAAATGGTGAAGAAACATCCCAGTCTGTACACAGCTGCACCGTGAGAGCTTCTCTCTCCCACAGAGTATTGGTGATTACCATCAGCCACAAAGAAATAAAATAAAATAATGTTAAAATTAGTCCCTTTTGTTTTTGTATTGAGTCGACGATAACTGTTCTTCTTCTTCTTCTTCTTCTTCTTTCGGATCCAATGGCAGATGACACCAGTTTAAGGTGCATTTACCGCCACCTACCGGACAGGTGACTGATCGCTGAAATTTTCCAAAACCTTAACTCATGGCAGCCATAGTCATTTGTTGTTGATGCGATGAAGTAATCCAGTGTCCTTTAGATATTTAAATAATTATTTTTGCACAATGTGTGATGGATTTTGCAGCAGATTTCCAGGGGGCAGAAACACTAACATCCAAAGTGAACCTGAACTACACTACCCACAATGCTTCCTGCATCAACCAGCCAATCACGTTTTGCGCTTAATGACGGTGTCTTCAGCAAGCGACAGCCAATCTGCCATAAATAAACACACAACAGGCAGACTAAAATGTTTGCTTTTAGGGTTTATAAACATTTTGACCGTTAAACTTTGCTCAGTTTACCAGCAAAAAAAAAAAAAAAAAAAAAAAAAAAAATGTTATGGGACTGAAAGTTACCGGAACTAAATTTATCTGAAGATAACTGGTTCGATAATGGTTTTAAAACTTATCTGAAAAGCTAACCCACTAGCAGAAACATTAGCTTTGATAATTATCTGATATCGGATTAGCTGAACTGTGCCCACCAATGTTTAAAACCACAGACTCTACAGCCAGGTGTTACCTTAGCCTTTTAGCTTCTGAATGGTGCTGCTCTCCACTGAATGATTACAAGTCAACTGCCAATGGTCTGTAAGACTTGATTTGTAATCACTCAGTTATCTTTAGGTTTTAAATCAATAATCCCTTGATTAAATTAATATTGTTCTAAAAATAGAGCCTGTGTTGAAAAATTCTGCTTTGACTCGTGTTTAATGTTTCAAATGGGTCTGTGTTTAAAAATGTGGTAATATATCATTTTAATTTAATATTTTGTGTCCTAAAGTTGTAATAAATTGCAAAAACTAAAAAAAAACAAAAAAACAGCCATAATTAAATTTCAGTGTCTCTTTGTGGCCTTCGGTGTGATTGAGTTTATCACCTCAGCTGTAGTGCTCCAGCAGCACACCTGCTACACAAACACAAAAGGGGGTAGGATTAAGAGGAATTAGCTGTTGGTATCTATCATGAACAATCAGATCAGCTTTTCTCATCCTTTCTTCGCAGCAATGTATTCTCTTCACACAATGTTGCTTTTGTAAGGAAGAAAAGAGCCCATTTTTTTTTTTTTCCCAAGAGAGAACCCATCTTTATCAGGAGGTGCCAAATGCGGCGATCAATCGTCTTTCCTAATCTGCTCATCCTGTTGATGGGTCCAACACCCACAAGAGGTGGGTTACACCCTGCAAGGTGCCAGTCTGTCAGGAAGCTAACACATCTGCTAACACATCTGGTCAGTTTACCAGCCACGCTCACATTTACACCTACAGGCATCTTAGACTCTTATTTTACGTGCAGCTACAGCAAGGGAAATTTAAGGATAGTATAGTTGTGGGTTATTTTGAAAATGCACACTACGTTTTTCATATAATCGTCTACAGATGGGACACTCGTACCTGCTTTGTTGCCTTCAGAGAGCTGAGGAATTTTATCAACTGAAACGAAAGGCTCTCAATCATCACACAAGCAGTTGTGGATGAGAGATGCGGCTGGAAATCATCCTTCTTTGTGTCAGATAAATTACTGCAGTAATCACATGTTTGATGCGTGTGTCGTCTGTGGGGTTTGGGAGAGCTCAGTGAGAGTGTCTTTGACAACAATATGTTGTCTATTATAAGATGTAGTCTGAATTTTAAGAGGTACAAGCTCAAGTTTTTGATAGCAGAATAAAACCTTCTCGTCGACTTTGTGCTTCTGCTAGTGTGTGACCTTCAATGTGATGCTCAGGTAATTATGTAGAAATAAGTAAGTCCAAGACAGGCCCTGGGGCCCACTGGGCTGGTGTTAATCTTCAGATGCCAAGCATGACATGGTTGTTTTGGTGTGGGAGAATGTGTTTGTGCCACATGTCACTCCATCTACTGCACCATGGAACTACCTTGGCTCCTTGTTGGCAACTACCCAGGCAGACAACCGGTCAATCTCTACCTCTTTAAAAAAAGTGGCCATCAAATTGAAATGTGGGCATCCCTTTGACCTTTTCCAGACACTGAGGCTAGTTTCTCACTGGGCGACTGTTGGACAGTAGTTTGGACACGCAAATTAGTGACCAAACACACAAATGGGCTACAAATTCACAGTTGGTGTGTCACTGAAGTGATACAAATGACATGTTGCACACAAAGTGCTTAGCTGGTACTTACCTATTATCCTGCTATTACCCAAGTGAATAGACACTTTGGACGTTCCCCAAACTGATAATAAATTAAAATAATAATAAATAAATAATAATAATAATAACAAGGCCTTTTTTCTCCACTGAGGAGAAAAAAAAATACAAGAGGAAGAAAACTGAACAGGGCACTCACCTGCATGCAGAATGATTTCCTGCAATTCAATTCAGTTTACTTTATTTGTATAGCACACGAGTAACGTGTAACCTTACCATTCCCCTGAGCAAGCACACAGGCCACAGTGGTCAGGAAATCTGCAGAATGAAATATGCAATGTCCAACAGTCTAAGCCATCAAAGAGGTCCTGGCTGGTGCCGTCACACACAGATTGCACGTGATTGGCCATTGCAGGATGAAATATGTCCAGCGGCCCATGCCATTGAAGAGGTCTTGGCTGGCACCGTGACGCACAACAAATGAACATTTGTCTACTGAGAGACATTCGTTTACAAAGTAATTTGAGTTGTGCTCATTGATCCTCTGAGGAGACCTAGTAACAGTGACCATCTAGTCATATTTCAGCAAATTTTTGTGGAGTCCACAAAATCTCCGGATGTCCCAAACAGTAGCTTGGCTAACAAAATGAAATGTGTTGCAAATTCTACATGGCCTTCAAACGAAGCATCACCGGTATTCATCTTGCAATGAGTACCTGCAGAACAGAATGCAAGTCGATGGCTAAATTCTTGGGTGTGAAGCCAAACTGTTCCAAACAAGTCTTGGACCATGTACTGATGCCATGCTTCGCCGCATTATACAGAACAGCCTTGTGTCCTGGATGGCAACCACCCTTCTGACAGGTCTGGTCAGTCCCCACATCTAGAAAGTAACCATCGATCTCACATGGCTAGGTGAAGTGTGGTCAAGGGGAAGCATCCCCTTGATCTTCTCCAGCCACTGGGGTCCTCTACAGTCAGATACCTATGTGCTGGATCATGCATAGAGAAACACACCCCATGGGCAAAATTTTGAAGCTGGGGCCCCTCACATTGAAAGTGATACACCTTATTTTAATCTGCATAAGCTAACTGCTTGTTTCATATAAAGTCATTCAGCAGTACACAAGGATTTTAAAAGAGACTCCAGTCATCACGTTATTTCACTGCACCCAAGTCTCACAACCATAAGACGGGAAGCACCAGGACCCAAAAGATTTTGACCTTTGCTCTCCTCACAAGATATCATTGCCAAACACCTCTTTCCAGTGAATTCATGACTCCATCAGCTCTTCCCAGGCATCACTGGGTCTCAAACACCAATGACCCAGAGGCATTAATGTCACTGCTGACAAGTTCAGCATTTTCACCACATAGTTTTACACTTCTGAACTTAGTCTTGGTCAAGGACAATGGCAAACCCGGGCACTCTGATGCCTCTGTTCTGGTCACTTAAGAGGAATTCATTGTTTTTTTGTTTTTTGTTTTTCTTCATTCCAACACTTTATACTTATAAAAACTTTAGTGTTTTCTTTAGATATTTTTTATTTTCCTGCAGTATTAATATATTTTAAATTCTTGTGGACTTTCATGTATGTTTAAAAATGAAACACAGTGCCTACTTTGTGAATAACATAAAATGCAAGCTCAGTGAATAATATCATGAGTATTAAATATTTTGTAACCTATGTGTCTGTGTAGATACTGTTATGTGTCGACGCGGGTTGAGGAGCGGACCTGCGTCAGACGGAACCCAGCGCTACAAATAACCAGAAAAGCGGTTCCAAAAACAATATATTTATTACACCCACTGTGCATAAAAGGTGTAAAAACAAAAACAGCGTCCCTCTGGTGGAGTGACTGTTGGCACGCTCTCCAGCGCCCGCAAGGATCAAAGCCTGGTGCTCCTAAACTCACTACCACCACCAAACACCCCCCAGGTGGACACGACAAACCGACTCTCTGTGAAGCAAAGAAAAGGTGAGGTAAGTCAGCAGTTACAACAATATCTTTCAAAAGACACACGCTATCAGCAACACATTCAGGTCTGTATCTTTTTTAACTTTATGCAAATGAGCAGCTTCTCACAACAGGTGGAGGATCACTTATCCGCACGCCACAGCAGTGAGAAGCAAGCTGCACAATTCTCATCACAATTCAAGTATACTGTGTAACAAAACACCAAGTTACTATCAACAATTAATCAAACACTTAATTACCTTTAATGTGTGCTGACAGCATGTGTCCTCACCCTTCCTTGCTTCACGGGCTCGATGTGTCAAACCCAGGCGCGGTCCTCAGCGTCTCACAAACGAACATCACAAGGTCGAGTTCCCAGCAGTTCTGCTTGAATCACACATGCCTTAAATGCAGAACGCCATCCAATTATCTGCTTCAGCTGAAAGTCTTTAAGGTTGCATGTGAGCACCAGTCACAGGTGCTACACATGATGTTGATGAGGGTGAGGACTCTTCAGCCAGCACCTTCTCCACAGACAAATCAGTTCTCATGCCACCTGAAGAGCAAAGAAAAGAAAAGAACACCAAAACATCCAGCCACACCCCCCAGCACACAACAGATTCAACTTGTTCATCATGTGCTGTCAGGCAGAGGTTAAATCATCCACTGCGTGATAGTTGTAGTGGTACTATAACTGTCCAGAGGATGATTTAATTGCTGTAACCTATGTTTCACTGAGAGGTTGCACATATTTTCATTATGGGCTCTAATGGCTGAAGGGCAATGATCAGTGCAGGTATTGGAAGTCTGTGTGACTTCCTTCCTTCACATGCACTTTATATTTTATTTGCTTTCTCCAGCATTCTATATGTTGTCCTTTTTCCAATGCTTCAGCGCTCACATTTCTTCATACTTCATTTCGTGTCTTTGCCTTCATACTACATCATTTTGCACATTTGACCGCATCCATCATTTCTGTCTCTCTGGTTTTCTTCCTGACCTCTTCGGCTTTGTCCCATTGTTTCTGTCTTCTAATGGAGTGGCCACTTCATGGGAAAAAAAAAACGCAGATATTTGCTGTGTGCACTGTTCTTGTTACTACACTTTTTATTTTTTCCTCTTTGTCTTTGCTTCTTCTTTCACATCCTTCCATGCCATTTTCAGTATCTCCTCATTTAAGTCTTGCTGGATTCACTCACTTTCATGCAACCTGCTCACTCGTATGAAGCATCACTGTCTCTAGAGATGAATAACAAAGTGCACTGCTGCATATAGTGGAATATTTGAGCCTGGGGGCAAACCTATAGAACTCTTGCAGTCATGCACATTTTTCTCCTGTCCCGTCTCTCTTTGGATTAACACTTAAAGGTAAGTTATAAAAATAGCTTTTGTTTGATCTTTTTTCAGTTCTGGATCCTGATGACTCAGCCTCCTCTATATTCCAAACAACACACATGCACAAACACTGGATTTTTGTACCTTGTCTGCACTGCCCTTTGACTTTGTATTCACAATGTGTTAACTATTTGGCTAACTAAGTATGTTTTGGAATCACAGGCAGTGTAGCTCTCACACTGTACGCTAACTACTCACAAAACTGCATGATTGTATGCATGAAGCAGACATGACCTCATCTTGGCACAGCATGTAGCTTAAATGCATTTGGCGTGTGTCTGACCCCATGTTGGTATTCATAGGCAAAAGAGAGTGGATTTAATCACCATTATTCATGGGCTTAACCACACCAATCAGATTGGCAAATGTGATTGCTTTTAACCCTCTGGCATCGATGGATGTGTTCATACATGCAACTCTGCTTTGGTAATGCTTCTATAAATAAATCAGTGAAACAATTTCACAGAGATTTCATTTGATGATTTTGTGAAACTTCAGTGTCACCTCTTGTTTCAATCCCTGTTGTTGATGATCTTTCATTCACTGCCAATCCTAGAGCACAGAGAGTGTCACATGGCACTCACTCACAGACACACAATTCAATTCAATTCAATTTTATTTATATAGCGCCAAATCACAACAAACAGATGCCCCAAGGTGCTTTATATTGTAAGGCAAGGCCATACAATACTTACGTAAAAACCTCAACGGTCAAAACGACCCCCTGTGAGCAAGCACTTGGCGACAGTGGAAAGGAAAAACTCCCTTTTAACAGGAAGAAACCTCCAGCAGAACCAGGCTCAGGGAGGGGCAGTCTTCTGCTGGGACTGGTTGGGGCTGAGGGAGAGAACCAAGAAAAAGACATGCTGTGGATGGGAGCAGAGATCAATCACTAATGATTAAATGCACAGTGGTGCATACAGAGCAAAAAGAGAAAGAAACACTCAGTGCATCATGGGAACCCCCCAGCAGTCTAAGTCTATAGCAGCATAACTAAGGGATGGTTCAGGGTCACCTGATCCAGCCCTAACTATAAGCTTTAGCAAAAAGGAAAGTTTTAAGCCTAATCTTAAAAGTAGAGAGGGTGTCTGTCTCCCTGATCTGAATTGGGAGCTGGTTCCACAGGAGAGGAGCCTGAAAGCTGAAGGCTCTGCCTCCCATTCTACTCTTACAAACCCTAGGAACTACAAGTAAGCCTGCAGTCTGAGAGCAAAGCACTCTATTGGGGTGATATGGTACTATGAGGTCCCTAAGATAAGATGGGACCTAAATATTCAAAACCTTATAAGTAAGAAGAAGAATTTTAAATTCTATTCTAGAATTAACAGGAAGCCAATGAAGAGAGGCCAATATGGGTGAGATATGCTCTCTCCTTCTAGTCCCCGTTAGTACTCTAGCTGCAGCATTTTGAATTAACTGAAGGCTTTTCAGGGAACTTTTAGGACAACCTGATAATAATGAATTACAATAGTCCAGCCTAGAGGAAATAAATGCATGAATTAGTTTTTCAGCATCACTCTGAGACAAGACCTTTCTAATTTTAGAGATATTGCGTAAATGCAAAAAAGCAGTCCTACATATTTGTTTAATATGCACATTGAATGACATATCCTGATCAAAAATGACTCCAAGATTTCTCACAGTATTACTAGAGGTCAGGGTAATGCCATCCAGAGTAAGGATCTGGTTAGACACCATGTTTCTAAGATTTGTGGGGCCAAGTACAATAACTTCAGTTTTTTTTAAAGCAGGAAATTAGAGGTCATCCATGTCTTTATGTCTGTAAGACAATCCTGCAGTTTACCTAATTGGTGTGTGTCCTCTGGCTTCATGGATAGATAAAGCTGGGTATCATCTGCGTAACAATGAAAATTTAAGCAATGCCATCTAATAATACTGCCTAAGGGAAGCATGTATAAAGTGAATAAAATTGGTCCTAGCACAGAACCTTGTGGAACTCCATAATTAACCTTAGTCTGTGAAGAAGATTCCCCATTTACATGAACAAATTGTAATCTATTAGATAAATATGATTCAAACCACCGCAGCGCAGTGCCTTTAATACCTATGGCACGCTCTAATCTCTGTAATAAAATTTTATGGTCAACAGTATCAAAAGCAGCACTGAGGTCTAACAGAACAAGCACAGAGATGAGTCCACTGTCTGAGGCCATAAGAAGATCATTTGTAACCTTCACTAATGCTGTTTCTGTACTATGATGAATTCTAAAACCTGACTGAAACTCTTCAAATAGACCATTCCTCTGCAGATGATCAGTTAGCTGTTTTACAACTACCCTTTCAAGAATTTTTGAGAGAAAAGGAAGGTTGGATATTGGCTTTTAAGGTGGCAGTAATTAAACCATTACTTAAAAAGCGATCACTTGACCCAGCTATCTTAGCTCATTATAGGCCAATAATAATTATAGGCCAGTAATACTGTGAGAAATCTGGGAGTCATTTTTGATCAGGATATGTCATTCAATGTGCATATTAAACAAATATGTAGGACTGCTTTTTTGCATTTGCGCAATATCTCTAAAATCAGAAAGGTCTTGTCTCAGAGTGATGCTGAAAAACTAATTCATGCATTTATTTCCTCTAGGCTGGACTATTGTAATTCATTATTATCAGGTTGTCCTAAAAGTTCCCTGAAAAGCCTTCAGTTAGTTCAAAATGCTGCAGCTAGAGTACTGACAGGGACTAGAAGGAGAGAGCATATCTCACCCATATTGGCCTCTCTTCATTGGCTTATTGTTAATTCTAGAATAGAATTTAAAATTATTCTTCTTACTTATAAGGTTTTGAATAATCAGGTCCCATCTTATCTTAGGGACCTCATAGTACCATATCACCCAATAGAGCGCTTCGCTCTCAGACTGCAGGCTTACTTGTAGTTCCTAGGGTTTGTAAGAGTAGAATGGGAGGCAGAGCCTTCAGCTTTCAGGCTCCTCTCCTGTGGAACCAGCTCCCAATTCAGATCAGGGAGACAGACACCCTCTCTACTTTTAAGATTAGGCTTAAAACTTTCCTTTTTGCTAAAGCTTATAGTTAGGGCTGGATCAGGTGACCCTGAACCATCCCTTAGTTATGCTGCTATAGACTTAGACTGCTGGGGGGTTCCCATGATGCACTGATTGTTTCTTTCTCTTTTTGCTCTGTATGCACCACTGTGCATTTAATCATTAGTGATTGATCTCTGCTCCCCTCCACAGCATGTCTTTTTCCTGGTTCTCTCCCTCAGCCCCAACCAGTCCCAGCAGAAGACGACCCTCCCTGAGCCTGGTTCTGCTGGAGGTTTCTTCCTGTTAAAAGGGAGTTTTTCCTTCCCACTGTCGCCAAGTGCTTGCTCACAGGGGGTTGTTTGACCGTTGGGGTTTTTCTGTAATTATTGTATGGCCTTGCCTTACAATATAAGGCGCCTTGGGGCAACTGTTTGTTGTGATTTGGCGCTATATAAATAAAATTGATTTGATTTGATCTTACTGACAGGTTTTTGACATTGGCAGACCTCAATTTCCCACACATTAATAAAAACAGATTAGATGAATGAATGAATGACCCCCACAAAATCAAACTAAGGTGTTTTAATTTCTGTTCTTGGCAGTGATTATTCCCATGCTGACAATGACAAGACAGCTGAGAGGCCATCAGAAATAGAAATGAAATAACAATAAAATTTTGACTAGCAGGCAGGTTTGTGTGCACATGAAGCCTTGAGAAATGAACCTTTTTTTTAACTAACTGGATGAAAAGTTTCATGGCTTCATGAGGCTTTGTCTGACATTACTCATCACAGATACTCTTGGCTTACTGGATAATTGGTCATGTGATAGCCACGGGCTGATGCCGCAATATTCCATGCACCTCGTGTACGACAGCCATACAGCCTGTATGTGACAAGTACGACACCCATATTCTATCACAAACCTTCCTCCGGATAGCTGCGGCACACCTGTGTGTGGCCACTCCCTACGACCCATACATGTCCACTAGGGCTGTTCATGTTATATAGTGAAAACATAAAAGCTGTGAAAGACTTCGGGCCAGATGTTGTTTTTGTTCCGCTTGGGGTTTTATAGGTGCTTACCAAATTTGAACTCAATCAGGTAAGATTTAGAGGTCCCCCAGAGTGACACATTTTCCTCTCCCTCCACTGGCAAGGCAACGTCACCCTAACGGGAGAAGACTCTGATGCCATCATTTTTCTTTTACAGGTACATGTGATGGCTTCTAATTGCAAAAAGTGGTGGTTGATTGGTCACCCAGAGGAGAACATTACTGGAATTACTGGATTACTACATTGCTTATTTGGGGAAAATTGTTGCTTTGTGGGGGACCCCTAAACAATGTTCTATTACAATAAAATTTGGCACAGACCTTTTATTTTATTAATGGAACAAGAACAACATGTGGCCCAAAAGATTTTGTAACATTTGACATTTTGAACAGGTCTAATGTCCACCACATGTGCAGTGAGTTGTGAGGCAGGCTTAATATAGTAACCTTTGGTAACCCTTGTGAGACAGACTATAAAACCACTTTGATCCTTTTGTCATTTTCAGCCAGCCCAGTATTATTGTCAGATAAAACAAACAATTGTGCGTAAGGGAGAAATATCGCTTTTGAACAGTGAGTACTATTAGAGAAAGACAAGGTGAGAGATTGAGAGTAGTAGAAAAATGGTTGTGTGTGTGTGTGTGTGTGGGGTGTTCTCAGCAATGACAGACGATCCGAGTCTTGACTGCCGGCCACACACACACACTCTATTGGAACATCTCAGCATAATACTACATTCAGTTATACACACACACATGCATGCACACATCTGCACAGACTTACAAATACATATCCAGAGGATTGCTTACCGCTGCTCGCTCTCAGCACCCTTTCTGCTTTTCTGTGCTCCACCACGCATTCAGTAGATTGCTGAGTTCATGGATTTGATTTTCCTACCTAGTCTTGAACACTGAGAGTCTTTGTGTGTGTGTATGTGTGTGTGTGTTTATGAGTGTTTACTCTGTGCTTTCAATATAACATTTACAGGTCGACTTTTCAAAAATATAGCACAGTTCATAGACCTTTTTCCCGAGGGTAAGTTAAATATTAAACACACTGCCTTCTTCCACAGTGCACTGCAAAGTTAGTGGGGCATCAGTGATTTTCATTGTCACATCTTTTCTCGCTCTGTGTTTCCCCTTCACTGACTCAGGGCAGTAGGTGCTCAAGAATCGAAGAAAACTGAAAACTAGCGAGTTTGGAAGTTGTTTTTCTAATTGCATTTGAGATTCAGGAACATCAAACACAAGATGATCCAGGCAATTTTTTTTTCCAGCCTTGCAAGGTGCCCCACAATTGTGTTTTGGTATCATCTTTATATTGTGTGAAGAGAGGTAGGAGGGAACTTCCAAATTTGGCATGGAAGTGAGAGGAGGACACTCCTCAGTGTCCTTGAACAATATCAAAGCTCGATGAGCAATGAGCTGTTCACCAATCTCCCATCTGTACGCATTAACAGTGGGTGAGAAATACACATCAGGTACATCAGTTTTTTCCCAATCACAAGTTTTTTTTTACAGTTTCATACAAAAGGACCAATACTTTTCCATGTTTTAGAGTCAGACTTCGCAGTTGAGACATGGTGAGTGGAATGATGTACTCCAAACACTGCTTGTTGATCATGATTGAGTTGGATTGCTGCAGCCACAAAGCAGTCATTGAAATAAACCTCTGTCACTGTCAGTTTTTCATCAGCCTCGGTGACAAAAAACTTTTCCCCATAGGGAGAGTTGCGATGGACTAAATCACAAACAAATGCTGCACAGTGCATATTTTCTGACTCTACTGTCTCAAAAGTTGGCGAGATCAGATGTTTAACACGCTCTAGCAGCAGTTCACCAGTAGGTGGGATCAAGGACCAACAGTAGACAAACAAAGGTCCATCTGAACCATTTTTCAACAAACTCAGGTCTGGGTAATCAAGAGAGGAGGAGACAGTTATCCCTTTACCTGTGCAGGACAGGACTGCATTACAAGTGTAGAAAATATCTCTGCCCAACAAATTTACAGGGCATTTTTGTGACATGACAAACTCATGTTGAAACTGTAGATCTCCTGTCTCCCAATAACACAGCGCTGGTTTGGAAAACGGTTCAAGTAATGTTTCTCCACTGGCACAGACTGACACATGTCTTTTGACTGGGTTTGAATCCTTCAAAATCAGAGCTCTGTATCAGGGATCTTGTAGCACCGGTGTCAATCATAAATTTCAGTTTTCTCCCATTTACAATTAAAACAGCTGTTGGCAATATCTCAAAAGGCTGAAGCTTCAGAAACATATGATATGGATTAGACGTTTTTTTTAACTCGGCAGTCTTATTTAAAACCAATTGTTGTACCTCCGGAGGAATTTGCATCTGTTTCTTACCCAAATAATCATTTATTTTATTCTCAAAATTCATGTTTGTGTGGTGTCCCACGGGTATGACTGTGCTGTGTGTGTTTGATTCACCGTGTGCTGGGCTGGCCATCTGTCGTAGTCAGTCCGCGGGGGCATTCTGGCTTTGCTGGACTGGCTCTGGTTCCCCTCTGTTGCCATCTTGACCAAATCTTCTGTGTCCATGACCCTGCCCTGAGCGGCGTTGTGGGCACTCGTTAGACCAGTGGCCAGACATCCCACAGATGAAACAGTTGTCTGGACTGGCGGTGTCTCTGGATCGGGTTCTGTTGTTTGGTCTCTGACCAAAGTTCTGTCGGCGATGTTGACGAGGATGTCCTCTCTCAACGGACATCATGGTGAGGGCAGCTGTAGATTTCTCTAATGCATTCATCATGATATGATGATCATTGTCCTCCTTCTTGGTGGCTTTCTTCACCTCTCTTGCTTCAGCATGACGTGCATGTCTCAATATGTCTTTCACACGGTTGTCAGCCCAACCTCCAATCAGGGTTTGTTTGACCCCCTGATGGATTTCTGGTCTTAGACCAGTGACCAGACAGGACTTTAGAACAGCTTCAAATGGTGTTTCGCTGTCTGCATCATAAGCTCCATCATCTTTCCCATGTCCACTGTGTGCAATGCATTCTTTCTCCAGCCGGACAAAGAAGTCTGTCACAGTCTCATCTGGTTTTTGCTTGCAGGCCTGAATTGCTGCCATGTCCACAGTAGCTGGACATTTAGCCTTAATTTCATCACAGATGTGCTGCACATGGACTTCATAGTTGCCTTGATCATTCCAGGTGACGGTCTGTTGTCTCAATCTTTGAGCTGCTAGCTTCTCAACAACAGCTTGAATCTTCAGATACAGCTGGACAGAGATGAGGAAGTCGTCTCTCTGTTGTGCCTGCTGGTGAGCACAGGCTTGGGTTGTCATGCCCTCAGCTAGTGGTTGCAGGTGTTCTCCCACTGCGCCTAGCACATCATCTGATGGAGATGGGTGTCCTCCCACAGCGGCAGGTGGATCATCTGGTGGAGACAGTGGCGAAGCCACATCTTGTGGTAGAACTGGCAGACTTGGCTGGACAACGGCAGGCTGCTGATCTGGTTGTTGTGGCAGTCGAGGTCGGCGGAACCCAGGACACCAGTCATCCCTTCGCGGACTCGGACCTGCGACATCAGGCACAGCCAGACTTGGATATAGGGAATTGGATGGATAGGGTGGTGGAGAAGGGGAGAGATTAGTAGGTGATAATGTGTGAGCCATGGTGTGTGTGTGTGTGCATCTCTTTTCCCTCATGTAACTCCTTTTCAGCATTCTTTCTTCCTTCTTTCTGTACAATGGGAGAAGACCAATCAACCTCATCTTTTTTGCTTTCTTTTCCTGATTTATTTCTCATTTCTTTTTTTTTTTTCAAACTCAAATAAAATTACTTTTATTTCCTACAAACTTAGAAATAACACACCTCAGCGGTTAGTATTTCCTACCAAACTCAGAATTCCTACAAACTCAAAGAATAAACTTCTCCTACCCTCAGAAATAACACATTGTAGTATTATTTCCTACCAGGGCCCAAACTCAGTTAAAATAAAATTTATTTTAACCTACAATGCCTGTTGACAAACAATCAATTTTAAATTCCACAACAAAAATGACAGCCTTTCTCACCTGTGTTGTTAAATACAACACCCACGATTCGTGGAAGTGCTGCACTGACGATCGAACCGGTTGGTTCCCCTCCGTCCGTGAAAAACCTAAAGCCGGGTATTGGGGCAGATCACTGGATCTGTTTGGTCATTCACCCGATCCGGTTCGACAGTCCAGCGACCATCCTGTTCGTGACGCCAACTGTTGAGGCCGAAGGATTTTCAGGCTTGTCTGTGGAAAAAGAAAGAGTCAAGACATTGACTGTTTGTCAAATAACAGGCTTTAATACAAAGCTTTGGAGGCTATTTCAACCAGAGAGTGTGCTCTGATTGGAACAGTGTAAAGTGTGGCTTTCTGAGCACAGCTTTTATCCACATCAGGGCAGGAAGAAATTATGCATACAGTGTTAACTCAATACATTTGTTCACACATAAACACAGAGTTAGAGGAAAAGGAAGTAGTGGTTGTTCTCCTATGTATGACAGGGCTGTGATGATGAAAAAGATGATCAAAGGGTCCTTTTCATTTACAAGTCCTTGGGGGTCTCAGAGCCACGTCCCACTGTGAGACTGTCTACAGTGCTTCTTCTTGCATTGTGATTGATCAGGGTTTTAGCAGGGTAACACGGAGCCATTTGGCTGAGGAGGCAGCCTAAGGAATGTTTTTATCAAATGTGTCACAAAAGGCTGTTGATCAGTAAGTTTCACACCAAGCAAGTCTTTAGCATTTAAGTGACAGAAGGGTTACAGTCGGTCAAACAAACAGAACTTTAAACATTTGGTCAAACATTTAATAGAAGAATGAACATTTACTTTAATAGAAAAGCAATATTTATCATTTAGTTTCCACAGCTGTTCTTCTGAACAACGTCTTGAACGTCCCATTTTCCTCAGGCTTTCAAAGAGACAAGCATGTTCAACAGGTGCTGGCTTCATCCTTAAATAGGGGACACCTGATTCATGCCTGTTTGTTCCACAAAATTGACGAACTCACTGACTGAATGCCACACTACTATTATTGTGAACACCCCCTTTTCTACTTTTTTTTACTAATAGCCCGATTTCATAGCCTTAAGAGTGTGCATATCATGAATGCTTGGTCTTGTTGGATTTGTGAGAATCTACTGAATCTACCTTGTTTCCCATGTAACAATAAGAAATATACTCAAAACCTGGATTAATCTTTTTAGTCACATAGCACTACTATTATTCTGAACACTACTGTATCAGGTTGTTTTAACAAAAGTTATAGTTGTTGAAAAAAATGCTAATTTTGAAAAAGTGTCAACATATGACAATTTTTGTCACCCCAGATGCCACTGTGGGCAGTTGACTATCATATTCGTATTTGTACCATATATTCTTACATATCTCAAGATGGTGGCCAGTCTGCTCTGTGTCAGCCTGATCCCGTCCGATCTCAGAAGCTAAGCAGTGTAGGGCCTGGTTAGTACTTGGATGGGAGACATCTTTGGAACACCAGGGACTGTGTGTTTCTCCAGGTAAAACTGGAGTTGCGTCAGGAAGGACATCTGGCGTAAAACGTATGGCACATACCTATGCGGATTTGGCTGTATCCGCTGTGGCGACCCCAAACATATGGGTTCAGCTGAAGGACAACAGCAATTCTTACATCTCTCAAGATGATATGTTGCAAATATGCTGTTGTTATTGAATTTCCCTTTTGTGTGATTTTGTTTTCAAATCAGAATGTAGTCGCAACAGTATTTTTTTGGCAAAATCATAACAAATATGCAGTTTAAAAAAACACCTGACAGAGTATCGTACTTGTACACAATTGTTTCACTTAAACTGTCAAAAATGATATAATCCCAAATGATTTTTACTGTTCAGATTTTAAAATCACATTTGTCATGAAGAAACAGATATGCTCACATTTACAGTGATTATATAGATTATCTTTCTTGTTAAAAGAGTTGGTAAAACATCTTTTATTTACATTGTAAAGGCTCAATTTCAATTCAGTTTTATGTTATTCATTTATATAGGGCCATCTCATGACAGAGTTGCCTCAAGGCGCTTAACACAACACACAATTCATAGCAGCACAAAGTAAATTAAAATTGAAAAGGGCACAGTAAAAAGGTAAAAACATAGTAGAATAAAAAGAAATTACAAAGCAAACATAAAAACATAATAAATTAACAATAAGACACTCTAAAAGAAGTCGGTCTTCAATCTTAATTTAAAAGTCTCCACTGTGTTGGACTGCCTTATAGATGCAGGTAGATCATTCCAGAGAGCAGGGCCATGGTAAGAGAAAGCTCTATACCCCACAGACTTTTTATTCACGCTTGGAATACAGAAACGTCCTGCGTCTTGCGAACGCAAGGGCCGCACCGGTATGTAGGGCTTGACCCAGTCCGCCAGGTAGGAAGGAGCCAGTCCATGAACAATTTTATAGACCAGCAACAGGACTTTAAAATCTGATCTGGCAGAAACTGGAAGGCAATGAAGGGATTGCCAGAATGGGTGTAATGTGGTCAAACTTTCTGCTTTGTGTCAAACATCAGGCAGCAGCATTTGCACTAATTGCAGACCCCTAATGCTGGACTGTGGCAGACCAGAAAATAAAGCATTGCAATAATCCAATCTAGAAGAGATAAATACATGTATCAGTGCAGGTCATGTGATTACAGCCCTCTGTAGCTGCACCTCTTGGCAGCAGTCCTCTTTGTACCAGAGGTTTCGTGTCTCTCCACTGAGTGGAGGATGAGGAAACGGTTTACTGGCTCAGTATGGGTCAGACCTTCCATAAAGTTTGTCTCAAAGACAAAATTATCACTTTTACCTTTAGCAGCATCCATAGACAGGATGGGATGAAGCTTCGGTATGTCTCGCAGATGGAAGAAGGCAGTCCTCATAATATCTCTAATGTGGAGGTCAAAGAACAATGTAGGATCAAAGATCAAAAAGTATCCCAAGATTCCTCACTTTGTCCATATGATGTATAACACACAAACCCAAACTAAAAAAATAAAAAAGAAGAAAAGCAAAGGGCCTAGCACAGACCCTTGTGGAACCCCAAATTTCATGTCACCAAGGCCAGAGGTAGTGTTATTATACACAACACAATGAGAACGACTGGACAGGTATGACATCACTACTCTGGTAAGCACTGTCTCTGTGGAGTGATGTTTTCTAAAAGCAGATTGCAGTGGATCAAAAAGAATCATTGAAACCACTTTTTCCAGAATTTTAGAGCAGAATGACTGATCTGATATTTGCGTATAATTATTCAATTCACCAATCAAGACTAGATTTCTAACCCTCGGAACAGATCCAGAGGTTAGTGAAAGATGAACAATTTCCAGCACAGTTGGCCCAAGAATGGGCCAGAGGTTCTTAAACAGTTTGTTGGTATAGGATCAAATAAGCAGGTTGTGGTTTTTGTAGACGTCATGAGTTTCGTCAGCGCGTCTAGTGAAATAGTATCAAATTCTATAAACCTTGATGTCACCTCAGTAATAACACCACCTCCATAGCAGGGTGCAATGGTTCAGCCAAGGCATGCCGAGATGTGCTCAATCTAATGTCTACTATTTTCTACTCGAAATAATCAAAAGAAGTCCTGAGCTACAAATGGAGAACGACTAACAGGATTTCATGGATAAGAAATGCTACTGTGTCAAACAAAAATTTTGAGTTGTGCAAAAAGGTGAGTTTGGCATTCCTTGCATTGCTGTTTGCTGACAGCAGTATGTGTCTGTGCTTGTTTCTTCACAGCACATGGCATTATGTGGGGACATGTGTGGTTACAAGAAGTATGAAGTATTGCCCAATGCTCAGCGACCAAATCCCAGCATGACCTAATTCTCTTAAAATAGATATTTTGCCATTATATCTATTTTTAAACATAATGGGAATATGGTTATTATGGTTTTTCCCAAATTTTAGTGAAGCAACAAGGTGTTGCTCAATATTCATGAAGTGACCTAATCTCAAGATTTCCAAATCCACCCAAAATAGCCAATGTTAATGTGTCTATTTATAATCACAAGAAGGAAGCTCAATAACAGCACCATATTTGCAGCATATCATCTTGAGATATGTATTATTAACGTATAAAGTTGGTAGAAAAAAACTGTTTTCACAATATGTGAAAAGTCACAAAAATTTCCAAAGGCTGTAACTTCAAATGTTTGCAAGCAACAGACCGAAGGGCCCCATTTACACATAGTATGACTGTGGTAAAATTGCACACGAATTGCACATGAAGCAGGAATCATATGCAAAAATCATAGCTGCCTCTAACACCCCGTACACCTGTTGCTATAGCTATTTGCGCACACCAGTGGCTGAAAGACAGACTGTTCCCTGTGACAGCCTGTTCGATCCCTCTCACGGCAGGTGTCGGCCAAATTCCAGGTAATACACAGGAACATCAAACACAGTTCACTTGGCACTTAGAAAATGTGTGGCCATTTGCGCTATTCACACGAAAACAGTTAGCAGATGATCCCTTTCGAGCTGGATGTGAAATTTGTCTAACTGCCCCACGAGTGTGGCTTTGCAAACAGACACAGTGACACATTGGTGTGTGCACTGAACTGACAGGGGGTGTGTCTGCCCACAGGAGTGGCTGCGGAGATCTGTGGTTCTGGACATCACAGCTGGGGAACATGTACTGTGTTTGGATGGATATGAACTAACAACTGTCCACTGTGAAACGCATGTGTCTGCTTGCTGTCCTCACGTGGACATACACATATGTCGCTGTTGCAATGGGCTGCAGCGAGGGAGTGCATGCCCCACACACCAACAGGCTACCCCAGGTGGAACAGACTGTCAGATCAGAACACACACTGGTCGATCTGAATAGCACACCATCCACAAGATACGCGTGTCGGGCTGGACATGCCGTTAGCAGATGTGGACATGATAAGAATGCCCTGCTTCTCATTCATGTCATTTCATGACTATACTTCTGTGACCATGGGTCATCGACAGAGGAACAGATGGATCATACTTGTATTACCTGCTTGATAGGAGGGATTCAGTAAAATGTGGGGTTTTTATATGGTGTGTGGTTTTAATTTTTTTTATATACATCCATGTCATTCTTGATATCAGGCATTTCCCCGCACCTTTCACAGGACAGCAGTGGTAGCTCAGTGGTAACGTTTCTGACTGGCAGTCAGAGCTTTTGGAAAGTGCAGGATCAATCCTGTGGGTGGCATGCATTTTTTATTTTTTTTGTTATTTTCACAGCAGCTGTGCATTGTAGTTGCACATTGCGCAGCTGCTCGCACTGTATTCCCATGTGCACAAACTGTCGCAGCGGCATCGTGCACACTTGCCCGTCGGCTCAATGTTTTTGTGGTTCGCTCATACGAGCTTTTCCGCCATGAGTCGCCGTGAGTTGGACTTATTCGTACTATTAAAGACCTTGCCCAAGGGCCCTTAGTGATTTTTCCAGTCAGGCTGGGATTTGAACTGAGGTTCTTCTGGTCTCAAGCCCAATGCCTTAACCACTAGACCATCACCTCCTTTCTGTTAGCAGGATTCCATCAAAAGTACTGCATGGATTTTGATGAAATATACACCACAGATAGGTATTAGGCCATGGAAGACTCCATCTGGATTCTGGATCAAGATTTCTGGATCAACATTACAATTTTATAGGCTTTGAAGGATTGTGTCAAAAACAATTTAATGGATTCTAACCAAATTTGCAGCACAGATAGATATTAGGGCATGGAAGACTCCACTGACTTTTGGAGGTGATCTGAATTCAGATTGGCGGATGTTAGAAATCTCTCATTGCTGTTGTTAAATTATGCAAATCCAACAGACTTTTCTTTCAGTGTACACACATATTAATGGCTAAAAGATCCAACCAAATAAAATCAAACTTCTGTCATGACCTTGCTGACTGAGATTGGATTGTCACTCATACAGATTACAGCCACATATGTATCAGTAGCACATCCACCTCCATGTGCCGCAGACCACTCTTAATGCTGTTCAGCACTCTCAAACCTGCCTTCTTAAAGAATCTGTAATGTCTCTGCTTTAATTGAGGCACATTGCTCTCATGCATGCTAGTTTCACTGAAATGGCTTCCTGGCTTACCAGACTAAATATGAACTGTTGCTATTATCAAAAATCTGTCTGAAGCCAACAAATGGTTCGAGTGACGCCAAAGAACTGTAACAAATGTATTGATTGAAGCCGCTGTGATTTGTTTTGCACTTTGTTGACCTCCTTAGGTGAAATGTTCTGAATGACCTGTCACATGTAGCTTTGGGTGGGAGACAGACAAACAAAAACAATGACTGAGTGGCCAAATGTGAATTCTTAACTGAAGCTGCTTGTGCACATAAAACAGCAGCATTGCATGTGTGCAGACAGAAATGTGTTGTTATGCACACCTGCACATGTCCTCTGCAATTGCAGGCACTTACATGCATGCTAAAACAGGTGTGCAGGGTCATTCTTCATTAAAGGCTACAGCCTTTGTTTGATTTTTATTCCACAGGCTTTGAGACTTTTCCCCTGTTGACACGGATTTACGTCCAAAATTTTTAAATGTGCAGGGTGGCATGCTGACCCCCGCTATAATAGGAATGGAAAAAGCCATGCTGCAAATTAGCAAATGCAGGTTGACTCTGCCTTTTTACAACAGCAGTATGACACCTTGTTATTGCAGAAAAATTAATAATTTCCCCATCATTTTTGATCCCCCCATTAAACACACACGCACACATGCGCACACATCCACACACACACACATACATCTCTTCATGACACATCAGGACGTATGACAGAATTGTGAAAAATGGAAACATGCCTTTCCCAATGTTCTAGAGACCTGGGAATCAAACTCATTCTGACCCATTCTTACAGGAATATGTCCATCTCCTGACATTTTGGCTAAGCAAAAACGATAAACACGCTTACACACTTGTTTTCCAATAATTGTGATATTTTAGGACATGTGAGATTTTTGGTGTGAGAGCATGTTGGTGGTGGTGGAGGTGGTGGTGGGGGTCTAGAATACTTTAGGGTGCTCCCAGTCTCTTGATATTGAAGGTGTGTTATCATAAAAATGTCCTGAATTGTTATGAAAACAAGTGCGTGTGCGCACACACACACACACACGTTTTCATGACATATCAGGACATATGACAGAAATGTGAAAAATGGGAACATGCCTTTCCCAAGGTCCTAGAGGCCTGGGAGATAAACTCATTCCGACCCATGCTTACAGGAATATCTGTTGAGATTTTGACTATGGCTATACTTTGGTCAAACCTGATTTTTATGCAACATATGAGGACACTATATGACTTATGAGTACAATAACATCACACTGAAATTGTGTGAAAGTGTGTTAAGTTCCAAAACTGGCCACGAGGCGGTGAAATTGGAGATAAGCAAAAACAATAAACATGGTTACACACTTGTTTTCCAATAATTCTGATATTTTAGGACATCTGAGAGCATTTTTTTTGGGGGGGGGGGGGGGGGGGGATTCAGAATACTTTAGAGTGCTCAGAAAAATGAGGACGTGGAAAATGTCCCTGTTTTTCCCAGTGTCCCGATATTGAAGGTGTGTTATCATAAAAATGTCCTGAATTGTAATGAAAACAAGTGCACACACACACACACACACACACACACACACACACACACACACACACACACACACACACACACACACACACACACACACGATGTGTGTTCAGTGAAAATAATAGATTGGGTCGCCACAGGGATCTACATAACAATCAGACAGATTGTTAACTTCTAGGTGTTAAGAGGTGGAGCACTTGGGTCCAACCTGACCGCAAGGTCCCCTGCTCATAAATCACAGCCAGCCTCCTCTTTTCTCGGTGTGCTGAGCCACAAATCAAATGCATCTTTCTAAGTTACGCCGTGTAGCACTATTGACTGCTGTGATTCAATACTGGCGATGAAAAAGAGAAGACTTCTTTTTTCAAACCTCATTTCTTTCCATTTTCACCCACTCCCTTTCTCTCCTCATGTACCACCTCCTCCTCCTTTTTCATTATCCCTGTATCAGAATCATTGTCTCTTACTCCCATATTATGTTTGTCTGTGTGCAATTGGTCACGTAACTCTCACACCCTCCATCTCTCCTTCCGCAGCCTCCTGGCCATCTTTGGTCTTCTTATTGCACTGAGGCATGAGGCAGTATGAGAACTTTAAGTCAGAATATCATGGTATTAATACTATTGCACAACTTTGTGGACACTTTATTTCAGCCTTAATGCAAACATTCTCTCTTTCTCAGGTTCCCTGTTGTCTTTCTCTTTGTCCTCAATGTCCATTCTTATGGAAACAATTTCTTAATTCAAATTGATGCTTATAATAAGTCACAGAGCTAATTACTGAGGTTTGTTAGAATTACATCAAAGTGTATTAAATAATGACTGATGCAAGGCAATTTTCTAAAGATTTTATGTGAGTAAGATTACCAGCAGTTATCAAAATGTACAGTTGAGTATCATCAGCATAGCAATGAAAGGCAATCCCAAAATGCTACAGCATATTCCCAAGGGGTGCTACATAAAGGGAAAAAAGTAGAGGGCCTAAAACAGATCCCTGCGGAACCCCAGACGTCATGTCCCTAAGATCAGAAGTAGTGTTATTGTACAAAAACAATGATAACGACTGGACAGATATGACGTCAACCACACAAGGGCAGTTCCAGTAATCCCAAAGTGATTCTCCAGCCTATCGAGTAAAACATGATGATGCACGGTATCAAATGCAGCACTAAGATCCAACAGCACCAAAACGTAGTGGTGTCGGAGTCCATTCTTCGCAGAAGGTCATTCACTACTTTAGTGAGCAGTGCCCCTGTGGAGTGATGTTTTCTAAAAGCAGACTGCAGTGGCTTAAAAATATTATTCTCAGGATTTTAGAACAAAATGGTAGATTTGATATCGGCCTATAATTTTTCAATTCACTAGGGTCGAGATTGGATTTCTTAAGTAATGGTTTAATCAATGCAGACTTGAAACATTTAGGAACAGATCAGGGAGTTCCTGAGAGATTTATAATTTCCAGGACAGTCAGCCCAAGAATGGGCCATAGATCCTTAAGTTTGGTTGGTATGGGATCAAATAAGCAGGTTGTGCTTTTGGTAGAGCTTTGTCAGTGCGCCTAGTGAGATACCATCAAAATCTGTAAATCTAGGTAACACCTCAGTGGTAGCACCCACATCCATAGCAGGATGCATTGGTTGTGATATGCTCAACCTAATATCTTCAATTTTCTTCTCGAAATAGTCCAAGAAGTCTTGTACTGAAAAGGGAGAGTGAATAACGGGTGTCCGTCCATGAATGAGAAATCCTACCATGTCAAACAAAAACTTCGAATTATGCTTGTTTTTATTGTTCAAATCAGAATAGGCCAACTTTGTAGCCTGTAGTGCATGCTTATAATCTAAGATAGCAACAGAATTGACATTAATGGAGTTATTCTATCTGGATTAATTTGCTTTATAAATCAAAACCATTAGTCAAAACTGCTTTATTTTCCGAGACCTCTGCCTCGTTGCAGCACTGCTATATGCTGTTAAGTTATAATGATGTTTTGTGTGTGTGTGTGTGTGTGTGTGTGTGTGTGTGTGTGTGTGTGTGTGTGTGTGTGTGTGTGGTTTAGCTTAGCTCCTCTCAACTGCTTCACTTCTGTAAAATATGTGGTAAACAGGAGCTTCCAGCAGTGGGCAGGGTGCACAACAACAGAAGTGCTGACTCATTGTTTGGGTTTGTGGGCACCTTTCATGCTACCAGAAGCGATTGTGGTGTTAAAACTCTAAATCAGCTTGTTAGTAGTTGCAAGTGTACCGGAGACAATACTGAAAGTTATCAGTTAGCTGTAGCTTCGGATAATTTTTTGGGTGGTTTATCGGTTTAGCTTCGTAAAAGATAGCTTTTCAGTTAGCTGTTATCGAAGATAGCTTTTTGGTTAGCTGTGCCCACCAATGCAATTTGGACTCCCATTTAAAGTTCTTGTTGGACTTCAGCAGCAGTGGAACATCAAAATGTATTCCCTTTTCTGTTGTTTATAAATTAATAAAATGTGAAATGACAAGAATCTATTTTAGCTGTTATATAAAAAATATAAATATATAAAAAATAATGAATGTTTTTACATTCTTTCAATGGAACAAATATTTAATTTGGTGAAAAGCTGGAACATACCATTCAACTCGGCCTCGACCCATTGGGAGGGGAGGTGCTGGTCTAGTAGTTAAAGCGTTGGGCTTGAGACCAGAGGATCCTCAGTTCAAATCCCAGCCTGACCGGAAAATCACTCAGGGCCCTTGGGCAAGGTCCTTAATCCCCTAGTTGCTCCCGTGTGTAGTGAGTACCTTGTATGGCAGAACCCTCACACTGGGGTGAATGTGAGGCATTATTTGCACTTTGAGCATCTGATGCAGATGGAAAACTGCTATATAAATGCAGTCCATTTATGTTCCAGCTTTCACCTCATGAAATATTTGTACCATTGAACTCATAAACATTCATTGTTTGTATAATATAGGGCCACCTAATTTGGTGATCTCTGCAGTCTGGACATTAATAAAATACTGCAAGGAGATTGCAAAGAATTTTATTTATTATGATTTACTTTTAGATTTCAAATGTTAATTTTGTACAAAACAAATGGATTAATAAATAAATAATTGGTCCATGGCTCCCCTCCCAGGTGTCTGTCTGTAGTTGATTGCCTGCACACCTGAAAGAGCTAATCAGCTTGTGGCAGTGCACGGTGAGATGGAAAATCTGTACATTAGTGGCACTTGAGGACCAGGTTTGCGAAGCACTGCTGTGGTAGGTGAATGGAAGTATCTATCTGTTTAACGCACATGACTTTATTACCTTTGTACTGTGTTCTTAATTAAATTGTGTCATGTTCCCATCAATCAGAGGTCTCAAACTGATTCCAGAAGGGGCCGAGAGGGTGCAGGTTTTCTTTGAACCACCCACTCCACCAGGTGATTCCACCAGGTGATTGCATCTGCTCAAAATCAGTTTGACACCTCTAGAATCAGTTTGACACCTCTGCCATAGATGGATGCTATAAAGTAGCTAGTTTTTAACTTTTGTTTAATGTTCCACCTTAACAAAATAACTTTAGCCAGCTAAAGCTAACCTTTGCTCCCCAATAGTTATGGACCCCCAGTTATCACTGCATAATTCACAGTCTGAAATAATGTAACCTTGAATTCAAAAAGCTGTTGTTGGTGTTTCACTAAGTGCGCACCTACAGCAGTGGTGGGCACAGTTCAGCTAATCCGCTAACAGATAATTATCAAAGCTAATGTTTTTGCTAGTGGATTAGCTTTTCAGATAAGTTTTAAAACCATCATCAGACCAATTATCTTCTGATAAATTTAGTTCTGATAAGTTTCAGTCTGATAACATTTTTTTTTTTTTTTTTTGGTGGTGAAGTGAGTAAGGTTACAGTCAAAAATGTTTCTTAACAGCTAAAATCATTCCTGGCCGTCTGCAACAGTCAGGCCACTGTCAGAGGAGCTCAGAAAGGGGAGGGCACTCTCACTGTGCCTTCACTGCACATGTGTCATTTTAGTACTTCAGCAACAATTCATAGATTATTGCCTCATTTCTGCTTAAAACTGCACTCCAGTCATCATCTGTCTCAGCGACAGATATCTGAACCTTTTGTACAACAATAATTTCCACATAAATTCTTAATAACAGACATGAGTGCTCTCAGAGCCCGACTGAGTGGTAGATTTTACCAGTCACATTGAACGCAACACAAGTGACGTTATTCGCCCTATTGACGTATCCCATAGTCCCTTGCACACCAGAGTCGCTACAGCCAAAACAACAGAGAATCCACATTATGACAATTGTAAATGAATATTATACTACAAAATGTATTTTTTATGCTTTTCGTCACGTTAATAAGAGACTGCATGCATGACACCCTGAAAACTTGCTAAAACAATTATAACAAATAATCCGTGTCTGCTACATTTAATCTGCATGGAATTTAATAAACCAAACCGAATTTCAGGCATATTATATATATATTAGTCTGGAACAAAGAGGACAAACAGTGTTGTAAAGAACAATAATAAAGACGTTGAAGAGCAAACTTCACCACTTTCCCCCAGAACAACATGATCAGGAAGCGAGCGTAGCTCACAGCAGCTCCCATTGAAAATAACGGAGAGACAGCCTGTGATTCTCGCATGTTTACATAAAACAAACACAATAACAACTTCTATAAACCCAAAGAATATATTCATGAGAGTTTTAGGCACAATATAAAAATAGCTTTATGTTGCGATGTTAATGGTGTTGTCCGTGTGCAGCGGTTAAAGTGCAGCCCGATCAGAGCGTCTCAATGCAGTTCTCAATGTTACTGAGATCTCGCAGCGCGGCGACCTCTCTGAGGTTTTGCGGGATTTGAAACGTCAATAGGGCGAATACAGAGATAAACTGTGACTACTGCTATTATTTACTGTTTTTTATAGAAACGGTCTTTAACATACAAATATAGAATTTATATAGGTCGATAAATAGATATATAGATAAACAAGATTTCAAAATAAAAACTTCACTGTACTTTGCGCATGCTCTGACTGGCTGTCACTGGCCGATAACATCAACATTAAGCGCCAGAGTGCAGCGTGCTGAGTCACTAGTCTTGCAGTGTGCATGTCAGACGTGACTAGCGAGCGAGTGAGCGAGCATTATTGCTTTTTTTTTGTTAGTTTGCGATGGTTTTTCTTTGGAAAATGAGTGAAAAAAACATTGTTTTTGTTCCACGGCATGAAGATGAGGTTCAAGGGGAGCCTGGAGTGAATGTGGAGGTAGCGGACGCAGCTCAGGAATGCTAACATCCTTTTTTCCCAGTGAGTCTTGTGTCAGCCAAAGGAGGCAACAATTAAGGGACACACAACCAGCCTGTTTAATTTAAAGTCCCACATGAAGATCAACCACTCAGGCCATGCAATCCAATTTGAGGAAAGGATCAAGGCCGGCTCTTCATTTGGGAAACACAGGCATTCATCGTCAGCTAGCAGTAGCAGGAGTAGCAGCCAGTCTTCTTCAATGGCTCAGCCACCCACAAAAAAAAACAGTGTCAGGTATTCGGGGAGGCATTTGCCCAGTCAGCTGCTGGCGCTGGCTTCTGCCAGTCTGTGGTGGTCACAAAGATTTTGGACCTCTTCGTATGCAACATGCTACTGCTGCATGTTGTGGAGTCCCCCACTTTCGTCAGACCTTGAACCCCAGCAAAATGCTGATGTCCTGCCGCACTCTGGGGAGAAGGATCTTGACTAGCCACAAACAGCTGCAGGAGTATCTTATAAGGTATTTTTGGCAAAAACAAAGTGTATTGTATTTGGATTTGAAAATTCAAGTAAAAGCTTGCTTAACAGTACATGACATTGAAATTGTAAATGATACTGAACGGCTGGACTGCACCTCTCAGCCCAATCCCACATAAATTATGTTGCAATTCTGTACAAAGCGAGATGTGCACTGTTACTTATTTTTGTTATGATGATAATGAGAAATTTAAGTTCATTATTATCTTCAAATGTTTGTGTTTTGCTTGTTCTTAAGCTCTCTTTTTGCTTATTGTGAGGGTAAAATATGAAATGGAGCGAAATGGGGACTGAAAAGTGAAAATTACGAAATGTGGTTAAAATGGAAAAACAAAATGGAGTAGACTAACTCCAAATAAGCACTTTTATTCAATTGCTTGGCGTTTGTTATACCGGCCTGCTATGAATTGGGCCAGATATTAACCTCTCTCTCCTAACCTGTGATTGGTTGGTGGCCGAAATGCTGATGTCAGCTTTGGTCAGTCTCACTTTTGGCAAGTTTGGGGGTGTGGCGCGAGCGCTGCTCTCCTCTTGGTCGTTTGGGAGTGGGAACTCTCACTCCAAAATTGTGGCCAGTATCCGGCCCAATTCAAGGCCTGTTGTCAGGCTAATGTATTTGGGGCACCTGCGCCATCTGGTGTTCAAGAGATGAAACTTCAGCCATTGGGTCAGTCTGCTCCATTTCGTGATCAGTCCCCATTTCGCGCCATTAGGTATTTTAGTAAAGCTGGTAAAATTTACTGGGGTAAAAAGGGGTAGGTGTGTAGTATAAGCTTTTGCTACTCATTTGGTTAATTAGGTCAATTGAGAAATCAGTTTTGTGTATTACTTTATAATATATTTTTTAATATTGTCATCATGTTTTCCTAATCTTGCTTTTTATCTAAATTTTCCTCATTTTGGTGCAACCTTGTCTCATTAAAACCTTTAGAAATGCAATTTCTAACACTTAGGTTGATTTGCTTACTTGATTTACATAGGAAAGGTACAATAATAATCCCAAAATATTTTTTTATGATCATTTTAACTTTATTGCTATTCATTGTAATGTTGTCTAATACTAAATTTCTTATTTCAATTATTTTAAAAAAATCAATACAGATAGTCATTATTCATTTACATTTTAAATTTTCCAATTTATAAGTTACGATTTATCATTTTTAATTACAGATTGTTCAAGGATGTCCCCTGGTTGGCGATCACTGTGGATTGTTGGTCAGCTCACAACAGGTCCTACATGGGGATGATTGCACACTAGCTGTACCCCAAGACCTGCACCAGACAGCATGCGGCCCTGGCCTGCTCTCGGCTCAAAGGGCATCACACTTTTGATGTTCTCACCGAGGCCATGGTGGACACCCACTATAAGTTCCACCTGCAGGAAAAGGTGACCATGACAGACAATGGCAGCAACTTTGCGAAGGCATTTGTTCAGAGTGGCACAGAAGCTGAACTCTTGCCAGACATTCCTGAGCCTACTGCCAATTCGGACATGGAGGACATTGAAGATGAGGATCCCGAGGCTAGAACCATGGATGAGGTGGAATACATCGCTGTTGAGGCTGCCCTTGAGGAGTCCAGTGCCCTGGGCCACAACCTACCAGTCCACATAAGGTGTGTAGCCCACACCTTCAACTTAGTAGCCAGTGTGGATGCCGACAAGATGCTTGCCTGTGCTCAATTTAAGTCAGCCTACAGGAAAGCCATGTCCAAGGCACAGGCGCTGTGGAACCAGCAGTGCCGCAGCACCATCTCAGCAGACACCATTCTGGATGAGTTGAAGAGGAGGTTGATAGTGCCCATCAGTACCAGATGGGACTCCACCTATGACTCTGTTGTTGTCCTCAATGACTTGCTGCATAATAAAAGGAGAGTTGTCCACCGGGTGATGACGCAGCTGAAGCTGCAGAGCCTCACTGATTCGGAGGTTAGCTTCCTGTAGGAGTATGCGCAGGTAATGTCCAATGTTGCCAGGGCCTTGGGAGAGGATCAAGCCTATCTTGGGAGCCTTCTGCCAACTGTTGCAGCTACCATTATGAAGCTGAAGGAGGCCAAGTCCATAGGCCTCCTATACCATAGTCCTTTGGTAGATGCAATACTGACAGGCATCACAAAAAGGTTTGGGCCCGTCCTAGAAGACCCAAGAGTGCCAGCGGGCAGCTGCCTTCCACCCTAAGTTTCATCTGTTCTGGCTGGAGAAGCATAACCATAGCCAGGTCAGCAAGGTAAAGAAGCCCATGGAGACTGCCGTGAAGACAGCCCTGAGGGAGACCATGGTGGAGGGCAGCAAAAGCACCAGCAATGAAGAGGAAGGGGCAGATGACCTTTTCAGAAGCATCACTCAGCTTGGCTGGAGTCCAGCTCGAAGGAGGTCCTGACTGATGCTTCCTTCTTGGGTGAACAGGTGCTGGTGGACCTGTTCATCAAGTACAACACAGCCATTCCATCCAGTGCTGCAGTTGAGTGCCTATTTTCAATAGGCAAGGACATTTTGAGGGCCAAGAGAGCCACCCTCTCAAATGCCAATTTTGAGAGGCTGGTGTTCATGAAGGGCAACAAGCATCATTTCGAGGACATGGAGAAGCAGGAGAAAAAGCCAGAATAAATGTATAATAGATGTGTTTTTATTTCTTACTATTTAGTATTCTTTTGATACTTTGTTAACCCCCAAAATGTGAAACAGCTGCAAATTCTGACTCATCTGCAAAGTGTTAATCGGAAAAACTGATTATTGAAATAATCTTCCTAAATGTGAAAGCAGGTCTCGCAAAACGTGAATATCATTCATTTTATATATATATATATATATATATATATATTTTTTTTTTTTTTTTTTTTTTTTTCAGTTTAAGCAGTTTATGGATTTCAGTTTGCGCATCAATTACTGCAAGAAATCTTGATCGCAAACCCCATCACGCAGAAATTATTATTTTGTTTGTTTTGTTTTAGACAGGGGAGGTGGAGTTCACTAAAGTCAGTGAGGCGAGGAGGTGAGCCCAGGGCGGGTCTCGTTTCTGATGACACTCCCGATCCACTCTGGCAACAGCAGCAGGTGAGGAGTTTGACAGGGACGGTCCACCTGTCAAACGGTAAAGTAGGTGTCAAACTCAGGGAGGACAGAAACCTCCTTTGTAGACTCCGGTAAAGTTAGAAAGATGTTCACAGCTCATAAGACAAACACTGTAGAAAAACAAACACTAGTTTCTAACTTTAAGATGTAACAAGCTACAGCCTTATTTTTATCCATATGAGCCATCCTCAGAGCTGGAAAAGTAACAATCTGAATGAGCAGGCGCGCGCATCAGGACCTTCTACAAAGTGCGAAAATGAAAGGAGACACCAGAAAAATAATCAGTGGATTCAGGTGTGGTGTCACCAAATTCACTGAACGCATCAATGATCTCCTGCTGGTTATCCTTTTAGTGAATTTGACTTTTATTACTCATTGTATTACTTATTTTGTAGACTTTAAAAAATCATTAAAATTCTATTTTTGCACATTTTTCCAAACTGAGTACTGTAGTATAACCAGAAGGAGACCACTGATGTGTGCAGCAAATTTTGAGTCACAACAGCTCTATAACAGTGACACTATTGAAAATTTAAACAATGAAAAAAATTCCCTTAATTATTATAAAAGCCATTATTCCTAACTGAATGCTGCAGTATAACCAGCAGGAGACCATTGATGTGTGCAGGGAATTTTCTGACACCACAACTGAATTTATTGATTATTTTTCTGGTGTCTCCTTTCATTTTTGCACTTTGTAGAAGGTCCCTATGCGTCCACCTGCTCTTTGAGATTAATGTTATTTTTCCAGCTTCGAGGACGGCTCACATGGATAAAAATAAGGTTGTAGCTTGTTACTTCCTGAGATTAGAAACTAGTGTTGTTTGTTTTTCTATAAGTGTCTTATGAGCTGTAAACTTCAAATCTGTGAACATTTGTCTAACTTTACCAAAGTCTCCGGGGGAGGTTTCTGTCCTACTGTTTGACAGGTGGATCATCCCAGTCAGACTCCACACCTGCTGCTGTTGCCAGAGTGGATCGGGATTGTCATCAGAAGCGAGACCTGCCCTGGGCTCACCTCCCTGCCTCACTGACTGTAGTGACCCCCTCTCTCCCACCAAAAAAATATTTTTGCTCTGATAGGGTTTGCGGACAAGATTTCCTGCGGTAAATGATGCATAAATTGAAATCCTTAAACTGAGAGAAAAAAAAAAAAAATATATATATATATATATATATATATATATATATATATATATATATACGAGGTCTCTTAGATAATAAACCGACCCTTTTATTTTTTTTTTTAACTATATGGATTTGAATGACATGCGATTACACCAATCATGCTTGAACCCTCGTGCGCATGCGTGAGTTTTTTCACGCGTGTCGGTGACGTCATTTCCCTGTGGGCAGGCCTTGAGTGAGATGTGGTCCCGCCCTCTCGGCTGAATTCCTTTGTTTCACACGCTGCTCGAGACGGCGCGCGTTGCTTTATCAAAATTTTTTCTGGACCTGTGAGGAATATCCAAGTGGACACTATTCGAGAAATTAAGCTGGTTTTCTGTGAAAAGTTTAACGGCTGATGAGAGATTATGGGGTGTTTCTGTCGGTGTAAGGACTTCCCACGGAGCGGGACGTCCTGCAGCGCTTCCAGGCGCTGTCGTCGGCCTGTTTCGAGCTGAAAACATCCTAATTTAAGGCTTAATTCACCCAGGACATTGTGAGAGAACAGAGAAGATTCAGAAGAGGCCGGGATGAGGAATTTATGCGGACATTCCACTGTTTAAGGACATTTTTTTTAATGAAAGACGTACGCGCAAATTCACCGAGTCGTTTCCGTGACGACTCGGCAAATCTGTGTGCGCCGCGACAGGAAAAACACCTCCGTGTTGAAAACCATTTGTAGAATTCAGGCGGCTTTTAATGGCTTTCAACAAGTGAGTAACTGAGAAATTGTTTAACAGCTTGGGCATGTTCCAACTTGCCCGTTAAGATTTCCAACGGAGGTGTTTTTCCTGCCGCCACCCCCCGCGGTCGGGTCCAGCCCGACATGCGACTCTGCCCGCATGTTCTTTCATTACAAAATGACCGTTAACAATGGAATGTCCGAATAAACTCCTCATGCCGACTTCTTCTGAAAGTTCTCTGTTCTCTGACGACTTACTGCGTCAACAGAGTCTGAAATGTGGATGTTTTCAACTTGAAACGGCGAGACGCTGCCGCCTCGAAGCGCAGATCGCCGTCAGGCGCCGTGGACCGTCCTTAAAGCGACACTACCAGACCAAAATCTCTCATCAGCCGTTAAAATTTTTACCGAAAACCAGCTGAATTTATTGAATGGTGTCCACTCAGTTGTGCCTTACAGTTTTGAAAAAATTTTTATCAAACAAAGCAACAGTCTCTGAGCCATTCCTAAACAATGAAAAAAATCGACGAGCGGGTGGACGACTCCTCACTCAAAGACTGCCCACAGGCGAATGACGTAACCGACAGGCGTGAAAAAACTCTTGCATGCCCACGAGGGTTCAAGCATGTCTGATGTAATCACACGTGATTCAAATCCATTTGTATGAGATGAACTCAAAGATCTAAAACTTTTTCCACATACACAATATCACCATTTCCCTCAAATATTGTTCACAAACCAGTCTAAATCTGTGATAGTGAGCACTTCTCCTTTGCTGAAATAATCCATCCCACCTCACAGGTGTGCCATACCAAGATGCTGATTAGACACCATGATTAGTGCACAGGTGTGCCTTAGACTGTCCACAATAAAAGGCCACTCTGAAAGGTGCAGTTTTGTTTTATTGGAGGGGGGATACCAGTCAGTATCTGGTGTGACCACCATTTGCCTCATGCAGTGCAACACATTTCCTTCGCATAGAGTTGATCAGGTTGTCAATTGTGGCCTGTGGAATGTTGGTCCACTCCTCTTCAATGGCTGTGCAAAGTTGCTGGATATTGGCAGGAACTGGTACACGCTGTCGTATACGCCGGTCCATGCTCAATGGGTGACATGTCCGGTGAGTATGCCGGCCATGCAAGAACTGGGACATTTTCAGCTTCCAAGAATTGTGTACAGATCCTTGCAACATGGGGCCGTGCATTATCCTGCTGCAACATGAGGTGATGTTCTTGGATGTATGGCACAACAATGGGCCTCAGGATCTCGTCACGGTATCTCTGTGCATTCAAAATGCCATCAATAAAATGCACCTGTGTTCTTCGTCCATAACAGATGCCTGCCCATACCATAACCCCACTGCCACCATTGACCACTCGATCCACAACATTGACATCAGGAAACCGCTCACCCACACGATGCCACACACGCTGTCTGCCATCTGCCCTGGACAGTGTGAACCGGGATTCATCCATGAAGAGAACACCTCTCCAACATGCCAAACGCCAGCGAATGTGAGCATTTGCCCACTCAAGTCAGTTACAACAACGAACTGGAGTCAAGTCGAGACCCCGATGAGGACGACGAGCATGCAGATGAGCTTCCCTGAGACGGTTTCTGACAGTTTGTGCAGAAATTCTTTGGTTATGCAAACCGATTGTTTCAGCAGCTGTCCGAGTGGCTGGTCTCAGACAATCTTGGAGGTGAACATGCTGGATGTGGAGGTCCTGGGCTGGTGTGGTTACACGTGGTCTGCGGTTGTGAGGCTGGTTGGATGTACTGCCAAATTCTCTGAAACGCCTTTGGAGACGGCTTATGGTAGAGAAATGAACATTCAATACACGAGTAACAGCTCTGGTTGATATTCCTGCTGTCAGCATGCCAATTGCACGCTCCCTCAAATCTTGTGACATCTGTGGCATTGTGCTGTGTGATAAAACTGCACCTTTCAGAGTGGCCTTTTATTGTGGGCAGTCTAAGGCACACCTGTGCACTAATCATGGTGTCTAATCAGCATCTTGATATGGCACACCTGAGAGGTGGGATGGGTCACAGATTTAGACTATTTTGTGAACAATATCTGAGGGAAATGGTGATATTGTGTATGTGGAAAAAGTTTTAGATCTTTGAGTTCATCTCATACAAAATGGGAGCAAAACCAAAAGTGTTGCGTTTATATTTTTGTTGAGTGTATTTCAAAATGAGCAATACATTTCAAAATGAGGAGTTGTAGACAAATTTCACATCCAGCTCAAAAGTGATCTACTTACTGTTTCCGTGCTAACAGCACGAATGGCCAGACATTTTCTACAATCTAGAACCTTGGAGTAAATGTAACTGTCTTCATGTTTAAGATTATTTATTTATTTGAGGTTTTTTAACAAGAATTCCAATTTTTATGTGATTGTTATAATAGTTTAATATATCTGATATCTGGAAAGTGACAGTCATACTATTGTGATTTAACACAGTGTTAAACATACCACTGTCCCAGCTGTTTTGAAACATATTGCAGGCATCCATTTCAAAATGACCAAATATTTGCACAAAAACAATAAAGTTTATCAGTTTGACATTAAATATCTTGTCTTTGTGGTGTATTCAATTGAATATAGGTTGAAGAGAATTTGCAACCATGTATTCTGTTTTATTTACATTTTACACAACGTCCCAACTTCAATGGAATTGGGGTTGTAAATGCCAAGCCAGCAGTATTAGATGTTTGTGTGTGTCACCTGGAATTTGGCTGACACCTACCACGAGAGGGATCAAATGGGCTCTCACAGGGCACACGCTTTCAGCTGCTGGTGTGCGCATGTAGTTGGCGCAGCAGGTGTACGAGGCGTTGGAGGCAGCTCCGATTTTTCGTGATTGGCATGCAATTTGTCCTTTGTGCGCTAGTTGACTTAAATCATGTTATGTGTGAACGAGCCCTAAATCCTTTAAATTGTGTTAAACAATTCAACCAAAAAAATAAAAAAAAAATAAATAAATAATAATAATAATAAAGCTTGACTATTACTAATATTATTATTGTCACTTTCCAGATATAAGATGTATGAAACTATTATTAACAATCGCATAAAAAAATTAGAAGTGTTAGGGTTAGGGTTCCTCAAATAAATAAGATATCCTATATAAATACAGTATATATTTTTATATCAGTTAAATGCTTGTAAAAGATCAGATCTTAGACATTAAGACAGTTACATTTAGTCCAGGGTCCTAGATTGTAGCCCCATTCCCACTATTTATGCAGTGAAAGTCAATCCCATATATAAGTGTAATCTGACCAAGGGGTGCTTCATAAAGAGGAAAACATAAAGGCCCTTGAAGGGAACTTTGAGGAATTCCACACCTCATATTTGAAAATAACAGATGTGGTGCTGTTATTCAAGACACACCACAATCAACCTGACAATTACAATCTCAACAAGCAATACTCGGCTGAGGTCCCTTTCCCTTTATGCTGACACAGCACGGTGACAAATAAATAAATAAATAAATAAATAAGCACAGATGGATACATGGAGTTCATTTTTATGGTCCGCCTGATTTCATGGTGGGGGACAACAATGAGACTATCTGATGGAGATTCCATAATCATTTGTAAGTCTCTTTCTCTCTCTCTCTCTCTCTCTCAAAAAAAGACATGCAGTATGTAGCTTTGAGTACAGCAGGGGTACATGAAAATATACAGTACAGGTGATCTCCAGGTGTAGGGTTGGTGATGGAATGATAAAGTTAGACTATTCATGAAATCTGTAATAATACGGTGCCACTTTAATCATTTTTGAAGTAAAAAAAAAAAGTTCATTGAAACATCAACTGCACCTTGTAACTGTCTCAAGATAACTCACTGTACGCTTATAATTCGTTGATATAACTGACTAAACTCTTTTTAAAGTCTTACATGAGGTAAATAAAATAGTGCAGTTCCTGTTGCTCACCATCATCCTGTCATTTGAGCCTGACTCTGATCTTTGATCCAGATCATCCTTTATCCTGCCTGATTGCTGCTCTTCAAACTTTGAACCTTACCTGAGTGGTTATTTCATCAAGATTTGTCTCTCATTTTGATCCCACGCTAGGGACCAATGAAATCAGGACCAAAAGACAGATCAGAGATGACCAATCAAAAATTAAGGATGCAAATTGTCATGATAAATGGAGTTAGTGTCAAAGAACAGAGGTCAAAGTTAAGATCCAATCAACTCGTCCTTGGCCTGAGATTTCTCCAGCAGAATTTCACTGAAAGTCTTTACTGTCATCTTGAAAAAATCCTGCTGACTAACAACCTAACAGACACACAGACAGACTGGCAGTCAGAAAGATAACAAAACACAACTTACTTGGCTGAAGTATTTACTTTATAACATTTTACACGTAACCACTTTCTGATGGTTCTACTTATTTACTTATTATTTTTTTGTTGGATGGCAGTGGTTCCCAAATATTTTATGTTATGTAGCCCTATGTCCATCCTGACCAAGTTACTGCACCCCTTGCCCCCCCTCCATAACAGTAACAGTTGTTGTGCAAAAACAATAGGTGTGAAAGCTGCACTGTATTACAGTTCATAGACCAAAGGACCAAAATTTGGTCATTGGCTGGACTTGACCGATAGGTATGGACGATCATAGCACATAAATGCAAATCATGATTGCTGCTGTTTTTTGACCCTCGTGTCCCCAGCATCGTCACACACAACTCCAATTTTGCATAGAGAAACAAACAGCCCCTGGTTTTCTTAAGAGATCCCGCAAGTACTAACAGGACCCACCCTGCTTAGCTTCTGAGGTCTGACAGGATCAGATGGATGCATGTCGACAAGCCAGTTAATTGTTCCAGACTTTGTGTGAAAGTGCCCTCAAGCTTTTTTGTTATTTTTTTTTTCTGCCATTACAAATTTTCTCTTGTGCATCCCCTAGCAACAATTCTTACACCCCCAGGGGTGCTTGCTCCCAGAGCCAATTGCTCCCAGAGAGGTTTTACAACACTCCTTGGATATTCAAAGTTAGTTTAAAGGTACCAGACTAATTCCGAATGGGATGCCAGGCTAGATATACTCGTCTATGTGGTCAGCAAATAAGTATTTTTTTTTTTTTGGTTGGGGTATTTCTTTGGTTGTTTTCTACTTCTTAAATGTTTTCTTAATTCAATTAATTTGACATGAAGATGTTGAAATATCACTGATCAATCAATCAATCAATTTTATTTATATAGCGCCAAATCACAACAAACAGTTGCCCCAAGGCGCTTTATATTGTAAGGCAAGGCCATACAATAATTACATAAAAACCCCAACGGTCAAAACGACCCCCTGTGAGCAAGCACTTGGCGACAGTGGGAAAGAAGCAAGTCTAATGCCATCAAAAGCTGGCTGTGCAGAGCTCCGCTTACCAGTTTGTGGAAATGAAGCAACACGTCAAAAAAAAAAAAAGAAGTATTGTACAAGTAACTCTGTGGTGCATCAACAATACACAAAGGCCAATAAAAATGGGCCAATTATAGTGTAACTTTAGGGCTACAGCATGTGATGATACTATCCACTGAATTCTATTCATCCCATCTGCTCAAAGGGGGCAGAGGGTCTGAATTTGGCAAGACGATGACAGGCAGAAGGAGAGAACAAGAAGACACGCACTAAGTCAGCTCAAGGGAAGGGGTGAATTGGGTTGGAAAGACAACGAAGAACAATCTGAAATTAATCTGGACACTCCAGATGGTTTGAAGTTTGTGTGTGTGGCCAAGCACACATAAATGTGTGTATCTTTGTTGGTGCCAACTCCATCTGGACCTGTGTGTAGGTGTACAGTATCTCTGTGTGTTTTATGTTATTCCAGACAGACAAAAGCATCTGTGATGTGCAAAATGAGCAAGTTGTGAAGATAAATGCAGATATGCACACACATTATTTTAGGATTTGGTTGACTGGTTTGTGACCTTGCAGAAACAGTATATTTTTTAGCAGACCATGTAACATGCACCATATTTTCTTGAGTGGTGACAAGAAGCTGTTTACACTTATATTTTTGTCCCTCAAACAATAACATTGATTTGATCATTAGCTTCTGCTCCCTAATGAAATTTTTGCATTATAAGTACATAATGTGCTGATTAAATTCATTTTTCTTTTTGTTAGATGAAGCGGTAGCACCATGTTTCAATTTAATTCAATTCAATTTATTCATTTTATATAGCACCAAATCACAACAGAGTCACGTCAAAACAAGTTGACACAAAACAATTCAAAAATAAGTGCAACTGATTACGTTGGCTTTCATGGGATTCATGGGATTGGCTCAGTAATGTAAAATAAGAATGACTCCTTGCTACTCTATCCAGCAGTCAGCACTGTGATAATTCTTGTTCTCTTCATCAATTTAGATTTTGTGGTATTGGAAGACAAACTCACAAACAGGGTTGAAGCAATGGGAAGGAGTTGAAATGTCTGGCAGACAACCAATACATCCCCACCTAGTTACCATTTATCTGCCACAGATATGTGCAGAGTGGGTGTTCTTTTGGTCTTCCCCAGCCCTCAACACTGGTCCTCAACACTGAGGCACCTGTGTGCTGGGTCATTTACAGTGCCCTCCAAAAGTATTGGGTCACTTGATGTTTCACACCTTTTAATTTGTTTATGCCATTTCAAATACAAAAAGTAAATCAGGCTTCTCAACATAAAATTTTCTACAATTCAAAGTAAATCTCTACAATTTGATGCAAATTAATTAAAAACATAAAAGCTAAGATGATGGGTTGCATAAGTAATGGGCCACTTTGGTATGATGTCTGTAAATAATCAGTTTTATTGCCAGTTTTCTTCACTCAAGTCAGGGGATGGATACATGAACATTTCCAAGTCACTGAATATGCCTTGGACTTTATTTACATCAGTTATGAATAAATACAAACAGTATGGCACTCTATGGTAAATCTGTGTGGAGTAGACAGTTCTCAAAAACTGAGTGACTGTGCAAGAAGGAGAAGAGTGAGGAAAGCCACCCAGACAACCCAGAAGAGGTTATAGGCTTATGTGCCTGTGACTGGAGAAATTGTGCACAGTGCATGTTTTGCATTTTGTATCCCCAGTTATACAGCTTCATGATAAAGTGGTATAGAGGGGGATTTTCTTTCACCAAAACATCAAATCTAGGCTTGCATCACAGATGTAATTTCTGTTAAACTGTAGCTGAACTTTCAGGTCTTCTTTCTAAGAACTGTCTACTCCACATTACTTATGCAACCCATGATCTTGGCTTTTATATTTTTAATTCATTTTAATCATATTGTAGAGATTTGGTTTGAATTTGAGTTTAAGGAAGGTGATTGTTGAAATTTTTGTATTGAGAAGCCTTATTTATGATTTAGATTTGAAATGGCATAAACAAATTCAAATGTGTGAAATATCAAGTGGCCCTATACTTTTGGAGGGTAATGTATAGGGAAAAGCACCACATGGATAAAAATCATAGCAAATGTTCCCATACAATGCCAGTCATCTTAGTTTTATTCAGTGGTACTAAGTATCCTATGAAGACAGCAGTTACCAAGGACATTCAGCTGGTTCAGTGATCATGAACTGAGAACAGCAATTAGGATTAAAGGTCCATGAACAGGTTCAAAGATCAGTGATGAATATCAGAAGTCAGGAACACATTCAAAAATGTGTGATCAAATTCAATTTAATAATCATACTCAAATATCATTATTTGAGTCCAGTGGTGTCAAAAGTACACACATTTGTTACTGAAGTAGAAGTATAGATACTGCAGTTTAAAAACAATGGTAAAAGTTGAAGTATCAACTTGACCTCTTTACTCAAGTAAAAGTGAAAAAGTATGTGCTCCAAAACCTACTTAAAGTATAAAAGTATAAAGTAACCTTTAAAAAAAAAAAAAAAAAAAAAAAAAAAAAAAAAAGGTAGATGCCACTATATGAATTGAAAGCTTAATTTAAAAACTGATTCGTTCTACATGTGGCCCAAGACCCCAAACCCAAAATTATCCCCCAACACCACCTGCATGAAAATGTTTGAATTCTAGAAGCTCTGAAATGCAATCTGGGACTATTCCAGACAATAAACTGCAGTGAGTGCAGCATCCATTTAGTGAAGAAAAAAAAAAAACAATTTTCCTTATTCAAATTCATTCCAGTAGTATTCTCCTCTTACAAGGATGCAGCAGTTTTCTAGTTTGGCAGATAGTTCTGGAGGAAATCACTGAAGAAATTAACAAACTGAAAATATGGTTTGACCGAAACAAATTGTCATTAAATAAGACAGGGATGAAGTGGAGGTGTCAGAGTCACTAGGTGTTCACAGGAAACACTTATTTATTTATTTATGTATGTATTTATATATGTATGTTCATTGTTAGTTGCTTTTATATTTTCTGTTGTGTTTCTATTCAGGTTCTTTTTGCCTCTTTCTCTAAAATTGTATATAATAATCATTAGATTATTAATATATAAACAAAAATAAATTTAAGAATTACAATTTGAAAACAAATGTACCCGAACGTGACGAGAGCTGCTTAATGCTAACTTTTAACATTGAAAATGCCATAGACATGCTAACGCGTTAGCGTCACTCCCGTTTTTAAGTTATAAAATACATCTATCAACTGTTTCAGAAGACCATAACAGATCGGTTTAACATAGAAAAGATAAATAATACTCACAGACGTATGCTCTTTAGGGTTTTAGCGGGGGAAAATTAAGCGAAAGAAAGAGAGAATAAACAAAGCAATAGGTCGAAGCATTGCTTCAATCTGCGAACCACTGCTTGGATTGGTTCACGGTTCAAAGCAAAGCCGTGCTGCAGAAAAGTTGATTACAGGCGCACATGACGTGAAATATATATATATATATAAACATTAAACTGAAGCCAAGAGTAACGAGGCTGTTTGTTTTAAAAAATGTAAGGAATAGAAAGTACAGATAGTTGTGTGAAAATGTAATGAGTAGAAGTCAGAAGTAGGCAGAAAAATAAGTAAAGGAGTAAAGTATAGATACCTAAAAAAGTGTACTTAAGTACAGTAACGAAGTATTTGTACTTCGTTACTTGACACCTCTGTTTGAGTCGGTAATCAGTAATCATCCTAACAGGTCAGTGCACAAAATGAAAGATCGGGATCAAACTGCAGCGGTCCAGATGGATTTAGGATTATTGGATAATTAGGCTGTAAGGCAGATGTATGCAAACTACATTAATACATTTTATTTTAAATGGTGAAGGATCTCCTTTTGCATCTTCCCCAATGGCACAATAATGATTTTCCTGTTTAAATACAGATTCTTTATCGTCACTGTAACGTGTACAGCAAAAGTTAAGGCACGAGCCTTTCAGTGCAAATATAAACATGAGTAAACCACACACAGACTTGAAAGGTCTGGTGAAGAAAAGAAAAATAACCATAAAATTTAACTGAATGAAAGAGGTATGTCCAGAACACAAATAAAACAAAGAAAAAAAATATAAGAATGACGTAGCAAAAAAGAGATTGCACATAAAACAATAACAAAAATAAATAAACTGAAAAGTATATACAAAACTGTGGATATTTCAGTTCCAGTGGGTATTGCACATAAACATTTCAAGTATGCCCTGTGACCTGGCTATTTGTTTCCAGTGGCATTCAAAGCTCTATCAGCAGTTGGGTAGAAAGTGTTTTTCAATCTATTTGTACTTGCTTTAATGACCTGTACCACCTACCCGATGACAGCAGCTCAAACAGAGAGTCGCCAGGGTGGGATGAGTCCTTTAGGATGGTTTTGGCTCTCCTGAGACAGTAAGAGCCGTGTAAGTCCTCCAGTGTTGGTAGAGGGCACCCAATGATCTTGTCTGCCATTTTGGTAACCTTCTGGAGCTCTTTCCTGTTTACCCAGTGCAGCTGGCAAACCATGTACAAAGGCAGTATGTGAGGATGCTCTCCATGGTAGAGCAGTAAAAAGACACGAGTAATCTCTGGTTCATGTTATTTTTCAGAGATTGCTGTTTGATGGAGAATTGAACCAGTGACCCCGTGGTCATGAGCTTTGACTTTTGGATCACTGCTTCCTCAAGACATTTTATGAAAAAGTATTGTAATGGCTGTTTGGTAATAAATTGTAAAGCAGAAGTGTGTGCGTGTGTGTGTGACTGTATCTTTGTTACACACGCGTACACACACACACGAGAGGTTGTTTAAGAAAACACCAGTTGGATTGGAGTACAGGGTTACATTGAACAGCAATTGAAATTTATTTGTTTTGTTTTATTACCCTATAGTAGTTTGGTCAAATGTCAAAGAAAACATGGTCCAAAAGAAACCTTTTTTGTATATCTCACAACCCAAGAAACCTAGATAAAATAAAGCACATATTGATGATCAGCAAAACATATTTGTGATTGATTAGTAATAAATTGCCACAGAAGTCACAAGATAAACATGTATTGTGTGGAGAGCGCACAGGTTATGCATCAGCCCATGCTGCCTTTTGTTTTTATCTTTATATAATTTAATGCCATAATTATATTTAACACAAATATAGTATAACACAACATTAATTTCATTGAGTTCCTGGAGGGATTCATATGATGATTTGATGTTATGGTATTTTTATCTGTGTTAATGAACTTTGGGCACGACGAAAGATTGATATCCTTGGTTATATTGTGATTTTGTTGAAATATTTGATATCTAGTTGTTGGTGTTTGTGTTTTGCCTCCCCTGATGGTTAGCTGTGAAGGGTTAGAGAAATAAGTACGGGCGTATTAAGCCTATTCCGTTTAGTTTTATGACGAGACAAAAATGCATGATGAGTACTGCCTTTGCTTGAAGTGACAGCTTGGTGTTTGTTTTGCTTTATTTTTCTTTTATTGTTTTAGGAGGTTACATTTTTATGTAACTTTGGTCAGCTTTTTCAAACTTCTCTCAAAATGTGTCAGCTTTGGAATACTTGAGTTCAGCATTCGTCTGACACACTTCTGCAACTTTCAGCTTTTATACTAATCTGCTTTCTTTATATTCTGATGGGTTTTGCACTTGTCAGCTACAGCTACATTTTACTATATTTGGCATGCATTGTTTCAACTTTTGGCAGCTGTAGGAGAAATATTATGACTAATTCACCACCTGTTTTTGCTTTGACTGAACATCACACTTTAAAGCTGTTCATGAATTTTTAAACCAGCAGTCATGTACTGTATAGCCTCTTAGGTTTCCCTGTACAAATTACATTAATATGCAAGCATTCAGTTTAAGAGCTTGCAGCCTATGACAGCACACTTAGAATCCATCATGTTATTATATTGTGTAACCACAAATTTATTCATAAACTGATTTTATATTTGCCGCTAGACTCATACACTCAGAAACAGTCTGCCAAAATCAGTTTTCTCCTTAAAATAAGCTCACAGAATCTAGGAAGCTCCTTCAGCTACTCCCTTGTTTTTTCACTAGGGGTCACCACAGCAGAACCAAGGTGGATCTGCATGTTGATTTGACACGTTTTACACCAGATGCCCTTCCTGATCCAACTCCATATTACGGAGAAATGCATCAGGGGTGAGGTTTGAACCACTGTCACCGACCAAACAGTACACAGTAAAAACTGGTCCGCTCTCACTTCACTGTGCATGTGTCATTTGGGACCACAGCAGCATGTCTGAGTCTGACTCTCTACACCCAAAGGGAGGAATGTGATTATTAACAATCAGATGACGAGGAAAACCACTTAAATCATTCTAAAGTCAGTGGTAAGCACAAACATGGCCGTTTTAAGCAGAAAACGGTGCACCAAAATGACGTGCTGCTGTGGCGCTCTGATCACTTCCCCAATTTATAGGGGGAACCATCCGGTCAGCGACACCGGGAACCTTCCGCACTGAAACCAAGTGCACGAACCACTTGGCCACCACCTCTACCAAAATAGCTCATAAAGTCTACTTTGACAAATTGGATTATTAATGTCTGACATGCCATGTTTGTACTTCTACAGGGCTTTATGACAATGACAGTTCAGTGTCCAGTGCAATGCTGTTTGGGCTTGTTTAGAAGTACAGGGTGAATGTTTCCAAGGATGCTTCCTCTTATGTTTCTTTTAAGTGCAGTAGTGCTCCTGCATGCACGTATATGCTGGAAGCAGCAGTAAATAATTATTGGATTGGCCCTAATATAAGACCACTCTAATTATTAGAGGTGGGAGGATCGATCCTAATATACAACCCCTGGCAAAAATTATGGAATCACCGGCCTCGGAGGATGTTCATTCAGTTGTTTAATTTTGTAGAAAAAAAGCAGATCACAGACATGACACAAAACTAAAGTAATTTCAAATGGCAACTTTCTGGCTTTAAGAAACACTATAAGAAATCAAGAAAAAAAAATTATGGCAGTCAGTAACAGTTACTTTTTTAGACCAAGCAGAGGGAAAAAATAAATATGGACTCACTCAATTCTGAGGAATAAATTATGGAATCACCCTGTAAATTTTCATCCCCAAAACTAACACCTGCATCAAATCAGATCTGCCCGTTAGTCTGCATCTAAAAAGGAGTGATCACACCTTGGAGAGCTGTTGCACCAAGTGGACTGACATGAATCATGGCTCCAACACGAGAGATGTCAATTGAAACAAAGGAGAGGATTATCAAACTCTTAAAAGAGGGTAAATCATCACGCAATGTTGCAAAAGATGTTGGTTGTTCACAGTCAGCTGTGTCTAAACTCTGGACCAAATACAAACAACATGGGAAGGTTGTTAAAGACAAACATACTGGTAGACCAAGGAAGACATCAAAGCGTCAAGACAGAAAACTTAAAGAAATATGTCTCAAAAACTGAAAATGCACAACAAAACAACTGAGGAACGAATGGGAGGAAACTGGAGTCAACGTCTGTGACCGAACTGTAAGAAACCGCCTAAAGGAAATGGGATTTCCATACAGAAAAGCTAAACGAAAGCCATCATTAACACCTAAACAGAAAAAAACAAGGTTACAATGGGCTAAGGAAAAGCAATCGTGGACTGTGGATGACTGGATGAAAGTCATATTCAGTGATGAATTTCGAATCTGCATTGCGCAAGGTGATGATGCTGGAACTTTTGTTTGGTGCCATTCCAATGAGATTTATAAAGATGACTGCCTGAAGAGAACATGTAAATTTCCACAGTCATTGATGATATGGGGCTGCATGTCAGGTAAAGGCACTGTGGAGATGGCTGTCATTACATCATCAATAAATGCACAAGTTTACGTTGATATTTTGGACACTTTTCTTATCCCATCAATTGAAAGGATGTTTGGGGATGATGAAATCATGATGATAATGCATCTTGCCATAGAGCAAAAACTGTGAAAACATTCCTTGCAAAAAGACACATAGGGTCAATGTCATGGCCTGCAAATAGTCCGGATCTTAATCCAGTTGAAAATCTTTGGTGGAAGTTGAAGAAAATGGTCCATGACAAGGCTCCAACCTGCAAAGCTGATCCGGCAACAGCAATCAGAGAAAGTTGGAGCCAGATTGATGAAGAGTACTGTTTGTCACTCATTAAGTTCATGCCTCAGAGACTGCAAGCTGTTATAAAAGCCAGAGGTGGTGCAACAAAATACTAGTGATGTGTTGGAGCATTCTTTTGTTTTTCATGATTTCATAACTTTTCCTCTGAATTGAGTGATTCCATATTTTTTTTCCCTCTGCTTGGTCTAAAAAAAGTAACCGTTACTGACTGCCACAATTTTTTTTCCTGATTTCTTATAGTGTTTCTTAAAGCCAGAAAGTTGCCATTTGAAATTACTTTAATTTTGTGTCATGTCTGTGATTTGCTTTTTTTCTACAAAATTAAACAACTGAATGAACATCCTCCAAGGCCGGTGATTCCATAATTTTTGCCAGGGGTTGTAGATACCAACGCTGGTATTGATATTGAACGATCCTCTTATAAAAAGATTGATACTCAAGCTTTTTTCTCTCCTGCACGCACTGACTGCTGCGCACGCAGATTCATCAAAGTCTACTCTCTGTCTGTAAGAGCAGCGCTGCGCTGTCACACAACACAGAGCAGCGCACCCTCCCCACTCTGATCTTTTGTTATAGCGCCATCACATGGCTCAGCGGCGCCAGCCAGCAGCCATGCAGGTAGGCTCAGCCTGGCCCGCCCACTCAGTTGTGTTGAGTGATATTTATTAAACAAAAATGTTGATTGTGATAATAAAGTATTTTGTTGTCACGTACAATGTTTTGTGAAATTCTATCCTAGGTCTTTTGGATCCTTTGGATCTATGAAGCTTAAATATGAAAAAGTATCGATATCGGTGATGCTGGGCCTGTATTTACTTGGTATCGGATCAATACCAAAATTCCCAGTATCGCCCACCTCTACTGATTATAAGATGACCTCATTTTCAAGACATTCATTCCTTTTTTTTAAACCCCTCCCCCCAAACCCACATATTCCTTTTAAGGCTGGTGTCTATCCCAGTTATTGCTGGGTGAAATGCAAGGTGCATTTTAGACCAGTCTATCACAGGGCCGATATGAAAAGAGAGACAGTCATTCACACCCTCACTCACACCTACGATCAATTTCACAGTGTCTGATTCACTACATATCTTTGAATGTGGGAGGAAGACGGATCACACAGATGGATAGACGCGCAAACACAGGGAGAAAATGCAAACTCCACACAGAAAGGACCAGGTCAGATTTCAACGCAGGACCTTTTCACTGTGATGCAACAGTCTGAAGACACCAAATTTTGTCTTTAAAAAAAAGCTTTTATTTGAAAATAATGCAAAACATTAAAAGAGAGGGGAAAAATTTACATTGCATAAACTAGTAGGGCGATAAAACTTTACAATAAACACTGCAGATTGCTGACCTTGGCTACTCAGATCATGTCATCTCCTCATATCAGTCAGTTCACCACTGGCAAAGCTTTCTACATGTTCCCCATTTGTGTAATAATGTAAGATCTGCAACACACTCAGAGGGATTTACAGATGGGTAGATACCCCAGAGGTCCCAAGAGATTCCCGTGAAGGGACGATGAAAATAACTTTGGAAATTTTAAGAGTTCTGAAAGTCTTTAACTGTTTCAGTGGTCAGACACTGTTCTATAACAATTGTCCACTATCCCAAAAAAGTGCATAAACAGGATGAAATGGCTTACTCCAGCTTCCTTCCTACAGGTTGTCTTATAAACTGCAGACCTGGCAACCCGCCTGAAAATTAAAGCCCAAAAAACTTCATTTTGTTTGCATCTGACCACATGACTTTCTCCCATGCCTCCTCTGGATCATCCAGATGGTCATTGGTGAACTTCAAACGGGCATGGACATGTGCTGCTGTGAGCAGGGGGACCTTGCGTGACCTGCAGGATTTTAAACCATGATGGCCTAGTGTGTTACGAATGAAATATTTCCGACAGTGGTCCCACCTCTCTTCAGGTCATTGACCAGGTCCTCCCACGTAGTTCTGGGCTTTCTCAGAATCATCCTTACCCGACGAGGCAAGATCTTGCATGGAGCCCCAGGCCGAGGAAGATTGACAGTCATCTTGTGTTTCTTCCATTTTTGTAATAATTACATCAACACAGTTGAAGTTTACCTACAATAAAAATTACAGACCTCTCCATTCTTTGTAGGTGGGAAAACGTACAAAACTGACAGTGGATCAAATACTTATATGCCTCACTTGTTGTGGATGTATGACATGTTAAAGTGTACTGTGCAGTAATAAGATAACCTTATATTTTTCAAATGTATCTTTAAGAAAACAAATACCATGTTATATTTGTGTCACCAAATTAATATGCCATGAACCAATTACTCATATCTTTTAAATATCTTTGCTAATTGTATGGGACATGACAAAAATTTCCAAGGGGGGGGGACTGATGGTGTAGTTTATTTTAATATGGTGTCATTTATTTTAATTATTTCCAGAGTTACCAAAAATTCAAACATGTCTGATATTTTATATTATTTTGGAATAATTAACAGATACATTTTTAGGTGTGTTTGGCTCATATTAAAATAAAAGTAAATAAGAAAGCATGGTCCTTGTTTACGCCAACAAGATAATTAATGCCTATGTTATTTCTGTTGTACTTTGGCTGCATTGCCTCATTTTATATTTGAATTGGCTGTATTACCTCATGTTATATTTTAATTAAATTTGATGTGTGACAAACAGAATTAAAGAATGGAAACATGAAAAGACACTTTTGCAGTTAAATTGGAAAGGAGGTCATGACAAAAAGGATTAACCTTAACCTGGCATATTGCAAAAACTACTATTTCCAGTCTGTCTGCTGTGTGTGAGTGTAGTTATTTTTAACACTCTCATGTCAGTTGCAAATGATTTTACAGTATTTGTGCGCACCAACCCTTTGCCGCAGGTTTTATCTTTTCAGTTTGGAACCTGCAAGTGGAACATTCATAAAGTGGCATGACAAAATTTGGAGGCCTTTAGGCTTATTACATATTTTAAAATGTTTTGACATAAAATTAAAATAAAAATGAATTTAGGTTATTCTAATTTCTTAAGTTATGTCCTCTGAACTCGATTAAATCAAATCTGTACAATGTCATATAAATTAAATTCACATTAATGCCAAACAATGGAATGCATAAGCATTCCAGTTTTCTTTAAAAAAGTCAGGGGATGCATATACAAACATTCCCAGGTCATGCCATGGAGATCTTATTTTGTAAGACCAAGCTACCCATCGACAATCAACTTGTAAGGATGCAGTGACAAGAAGGGCCACCAGATGACTTTAAGGCTAAGATGATCAGTCATCTCAAGTTTCTTTATATTTGCTACGGCAACCATTTACCACTGTAGGTATCCTCTCCATGCTGCTACCGGACAGAAGAGCTGAGTGCAAGAAGTACCCAAGCCATAACATAACAGTTTTGGGATATTGGTGATCAAACTTTTCAAAACATGCTGCCAATACTTTTTTAGAGGTAGCATGCTATGGCCTTGTTAGTAGTTGCAGTTAGCCACTGTAGACAAACCTCTCTCTCTCACTCGTATTTTATTTTTTTTGTGAAAAATAACCCTTTATTGCAGAGAAAAGGAAACCAAAATATTTTGGACTTAAGTGCTTTTTGTGGCTAAATACCTGGGCTTGGATACTTTTTTGCAACAGAATAGCTGAACTTGGGTACTTTCGCCATACAGTCATTAAGTGCAGTAGTATCCCCCCAGTATGCCGGGGGATACAGCGATCAGCATGTCGTACATCCAAGAAGCAGTTGACCAATTTCATTCATGTTTTGCATAAGGGTGTATTTGGGTGATAACCCTGGGGTCAATTTCAAGGTCACAGCAAGATATTAAAGATATTGCCACCTTTGTTGGCATGATATCTCAAGAACGAGTTGACCACTTTCATTCATATTTAGCATAAGTGTGTACTTGGGTGATCCCCTGACACCAGCCACTTACAGTGACCTTGGGGTTAATTTCAAGGTCACATCATGATATTCAAAATATCATCACTGCCACTCTTGTTAGTGTAATATTTCAAGAACCAGTGGACCGCCTGCTCTGAATGTTTGAATTAAAATTATACTAGATCAGAAATATAACCACAAAATCAACTGCTAAGAGTATCAAAATATTATAGCCACATCCATCAACAGGTGTGTCCAGTCGGCCGTGCGTGTTCTGCACGACACGCGTGTCTTGTGGACGGCGCGTCACAGCACAGACACAGCGTCATGTGGAACAAAGCTCACATGGGTGATGTGACAGTCAGATCGCCTGCTGCGTGTTCTGATCTGACAGTCCGTTTCAACCTGGGGAGCTGTCGGTGTCCGCTCTGTGCGCATGCTTGCTTGCTGCAGCTTGTCACCACCATGGCAAGATATGTTTTATTTATGTCCATGTAAATACAGCAATTAGACACACGCACCTCACAGTGGACAGTTGTTGGTCCATGACTGTCCAAACACAGTAGGTGTTGTGTAGCTGGAATGTCCAGAATGACAGATTACCACAGCTGCTTCTGTCAGAAGCCATGCCTCTGTGAGTGGAGCGCACACACCCACGTGTCAGTGTATGTGTTTCCAAAGTCACACTGGTGGGGAACTTAGACAGATTTCACAGCAGATAAATGCCAGCAGTGTTTAGGGTTCAACTATAGACCACAGGTTTGGAACCCATTGCATTCTATTAAAAAAATCAAGAGAAATGAAAATCTTTGCTGTTTATTTGTGTTTGGTTTAATGACAGGACAATGTGAAAGTTGTATGATGCAGTATAATTGTACAATACCCCTTCAATATAATATGCATGCTTCTGTGTGTGTATGTGCAATTGGAGGCTTGCTGAATGATTGGTACAGCACTAATACAGTTGGTATGCTGCTGTGGAAACTAATAATATGCAGTATCTATGTACCTACTAATGTATTGCATGGCTTACTGTAGAAGCTGCAGTGTCACGGGAGGCTCTGTGTCACGTTGCATGAAGCTGGAATAGCTTGAGAACAGGTGCTTGTTATTCCAGTAAATCTTTAGTGCTCTCACAGTGTGATCATGATAATATGACCTTACTGTTTTATTTCTAATACACAGTCCATTTCACTACAGGAATCGACTCTAAAGGTTTTAGAGTTTAGGTTATAAACATTTTATTATCACATTTCATTGGCTTTTTCATTGTATTTTTTTTTTATCGGGCAAAAGTATACGAGGCATAATTGAACATCAATTTATGCTGTTTTATCCCTTGTGGTGGTGGAGGGGAGGTTCCACTTCACAAATTTAAAATTCTGATATTCTAACATGTTGTTTTTTCCTTCCTTTCTCTTCCAGCTGAATCTTGTGGAGGTGTAGTCCAAGGCCTGAATGGCACAATAGAGTCACCTGGTTTCCCCCACGGATATCCAAACTATGCCAACTGTACATGGCTGATAATAACAGGGGAGCGAAACAGGATCCAGCTGTCCTTCATCACGCTGGCTCTGGAGGAAGACTTTGATATTGTGTCAGTTTATGATGGACAGCCATCACCCGGCAACTTAAAAATGAGGTAGGAAATGATCCTGGAACATGCTTGCCATTTGTGACTAATAGCAATTAGCAACAAGGCTTCATAAACTGAATACAAACAAAGGGTCTACCTTTCATGTGCCTGCCTGCCTGCACAAGCCCAGACATGTCCCATTGTGCCAACATTCCTGCTTTTACTAATATATAAAGAATAATGTCAGATTTTGTAAAAACTTGCTAATATGGAACAAAATAGGGGGTTTGCTTGTCCACACCTGTATCTGTTGGGATGTAAAATTTCCAATGCCACAACAATTCAACAATTTCAACACATTGTAATTAAAGACTGACTGACTGATGGATTTTTTTGCAGAACCACAACTTGTGGGTGTACGACAAAATATGCTTTTTTAAAAAATATATATGTTTGTAATATCTGACTTGTTCAGTGTGAATGTGGCCCATTCACTTTTCCTCCAAGAGAAAGACGGGGGGGCACCATCATATTTAATTTGACAGTAAGCCTTGTCAACTTTCCATTTTATTTCCCCAATGGGAAATGACACAGTGGCTGCAGAATAAAAAAAAAAAGTGTCAGCTTTAATTTGAGGCAATATTTTGTCACATTGGAAATATAGTTTAAAACAGGACAATCATTTTTGGGCACGGTCCATTGACTGTGACTAAGGTACTTTGACATAACAAAATGAGACTGAAGCATACACTGTAGTTTTTTGTAAATCTTTTTTCTTGTTTGCATTAACAAATAAATAGGTAAATGACTTTGGGAACACAATCGACTGGATAGCAAAGTAACTTACACAGTCATGCCATGGTGAACAAAAATGCTTTCATTCACATTTGAAAAGTGTATGAAAAGTGCACCTGATGAATTTAAAATCATGTTGCTCACACACTGACATAACGTTTCCAGAGATGCATGCTTGTGATTTTCCTGCAGAAAGCCTCCCACAAAGATTAATTAATCATTTCTTCATTAATCTTCTTAATGAATATTCACATTCTGTACAATTAGTTGAGCTTTGATCAAAATTAGTAGTTTCATCAATGAACAGAATCTTTGAAGTCACGTTTTAGTTCTGCAATTAATACTTAGTTGTCTAACAAAACGGACTAATAAACTTTGCAGATTAAACTCCAGATTTGCAAGTAAACTATGTTGTCTGTATAATCATTCTTTGATTAAAAATGAAGTTGTTTTGCATAGCTAGATTCCTCGGCTGAATCTGTTTATGTCTGACGGAAACTGATGAAAAGCTTGTTCCATTTCAGGTACGTAGGGAAAAACTAATTCAATCTGCTGCTAATTAAGTGAAAATGTTTGAAAAAAGATTTATTTATGTAGGAGAATGTATTAACTGCTTCATAAATAGAGAAGAAAAAATATTCTTAGCATTACGGATCAAATGGAGAAATTACTGGCCATAGGAAGTGATTTTGTCATTATTTCTTTCATAAGTGAAGTCTTTAGCGAATATGAAGTTTCATCTCGGGTAGGAAGGAACTGCATCTACCAACCATGATACATGCATGAAGCTTAATAACATCTTCACAAAACATCTAACCCAGTGTCTTTGTATATCTACAATGTGTTGTGTCTGTGGCATTTAAGGATAGCTGTGCCTGCTCGGTTTTGTAATTTTTGAATTGTCTGAAGATTGCAAACTGGACCTTTGGACCATATGATGTCCCCATAGGAAATAAAATCATGGTCTGATATAACATGTTTGCTGTGTCTTTTGTTAGACAGTGTCTGATCCTGGATTGTATACTGCTGCGTTGAACAATTTTCTTAGCCAAGTAACCAGTGTGCTTCTGCCATTGTAGAAGTGGGTCGAACCAGAGACCCAAGTACATAAAGCTTTGGACTTGTTCCAATGTCTCACTCTGTGCATGAATTTGTATATCTCACCTGTGCTTTGGCATTGTGGAAAACCAAAGATCATACATTGATTTCTTTGTGTTTAGTGTTAGTTGGTTTTCAGTGTGCCATGAATCATATGAATGCAGTGTGTGCACAATTAAAATTAAATTGTCATTTCAGCACTAGAAATACATTCGCGAGTGCACAAATTAGTCATAACTGGATGCTTAAATTAACCAGGAAGGAGTTTCATGAAGGCCATATTTATAACACATAAAGTATACGAGGGCTGTCAATAAAGTAACGGTCCTTTTTATTTTTTTCAAAAACTATATGGATTTCATTCATATGTTTTTACGTCAGACATGCTTGAACCCTCGTGCGCATGCGTGAGTTTTTCCACGCCTGTCGGTGACATCATTCGCCTGTGAGCACTCCTTGTGGGAGGAGTCGTCCAGCCCCTCGTCGGAATTCCTTTGTCTGAGAAGTTGCTGAGAGACTGGCGCTTTGTTTGATCAAAATTTTTTCTAAACCTGTGAGACACATCGAAGTGGACACGGTTCGAAAAATTAAGCTGGTTTTCAGTGAAAATTTTAACGGCTGATGAGAGATTTTGAGGTGATTCTGTCGCTTTAAGGACTTCCCACGGTGCGAGACGTCGTGCAGCGCTCTCAGCCGCCGTCGTCAGCCTGTTCAAGCTGAAAACCTCCACATTTCAGGCTCTATTGATCCAGGACGTCGTGAGAGAACAGAGAAGTTTCAGAAGAAGTCGGTTTCAGCATTTTATCTGGATATTCCACTGTTAAAGGAGATTTTTTTAATGAAAGACGTGCGGACGGATCCGCGCCGTCTCAAGCGCCGTTTCAAGTTGAAAACTTCCACATTTCAGGCTCTGTTGACCCAGTAAGTCGTCAGAGAACAGAGAACTTTCAGAAGTCGTCGGCATGAGGAGTTTATTCGGACATTCCATTGTTAACGGACATTTTGTAATGAAAGAACATGCGGGCAGAGTCACATGTCGGGCCGGACCTGACCGCGGGGGGTCGCGACAGGAAAAACACCTCCGTTGGAAACCTTAACGGGCAAGTCGGAACATGCCCAAGCTGTTAAACAATTTCTCAGTTACTCACTTGTTGAAAGCCATCAAAAGTCGCCTGAATTTTACAAATGGTTTTCAACACGGAGGTGTTTTTCGTGTCGCGGCGCACACAGATTTGCCGAGTTGTCACGGAAACGACTCGGCGAATTTGCGCGCACGTCTTTCATTAAAAAATATCCTTAAGCAGTGGAATGTCTGCATAACGTCCTCATGCCGGCCTCTTCTGAATCTTCTCTGTTCTCTCACGACGTCCTGGGTGAATTAAGCCTTAAATTAGATGTTTTCAGGTTGAAACAGGCCGACGACGGCGCCTGGAAGTGCTGCGCGACGTCCAGCACCGTGGGAAGTCCTTACAGCGACAGAAACACCGCATAATCTCTCATCAGCCGTTAAACTTTTCACCGAAAACCAGCTTAATTTCTCGAATAGTGTCCACTCGGATATTCGTCACAGGTCCAGAAAAAAGGTTGATAAAGCAACGCGCGCCGTCCGCAGCGGCTATTCAAACAAAGAGATTCCGATGGGCGGGGTGGAGCACTCCTCACTCAAGGCCTGCCCACAGGCAAATGACGTCACCGACACGCGTGAAAAAACTCACGCATGCGCACGAGGGTTCAAGCATGTCTGACGTAAAAACATATGAATCAAATCCATTTATTTTTCGAAAAAAATAAAAAGGACCGCTTTTTTCATCACATACCTCATATGTATGTATGTATATATATGTATATATATATATATATATATATATATATATATATATATATATATATATATATATATATATATATATATACATTACAGTGAGGAAAATAAGTATTTGAACACCCTGCGATTTGCAAGTTCTCCCACTTAGAAATCATGGAGGGGTCTGAAATTTTCATCTTAGGTGCATGTCCACTGTGAGAGACATAATCTAAAAAAAAATGTATGATTTCTTTAAATCATTTATTTGTATGTTACTGCTGCAAATAAGTATTTCAACACTTACCAACCAGCAAGAATTCTGGCTCACACAGACCTGTTAATTTTTCTTTAAGAAGCACTCTGATTCTGCACTCTTTACCTTTATTAATTGCACCTGTTTGAACTTGTTACCTGTATAAAAGACACCTGTTGACACACTCAATCAATCACACTCCAACCTGTCCACCATAGCCAAGACCAAAGAGCTGTCTAAAGACACCAGGGACAAAATTGTAGACCTGCACAAGGCTGAGATGGACAACAGGACAACAGGCAAGCAGCTTGGTAGATTATTTATTAGAAAGTGGAAGAAACACAAGATGACTGTCAATCTCCTTCAGTCTGGGATTCCATGCAAGATCTCACTTTGTGGGGTAAGGATGATTCTGAGACAGCTCAGCACTACACAGGAGGACCTGGTCAATGACCTGAAGAAAGCTGGGACCACAGTCACAAAGATTACATTAGCAACACATGATGCGGTCATGGTTTCAAATCCTGTACGGCAGTAAGGTCCCCCTGCTCAAGCCAGCACATGTCCAGGCCCGTTTGAAGTTCACCAGTGACCATCTGGATGATCCAGAGAAGGCATGGGAGAAGGTCATGTGGTCAGATGAGACCAGAATAGAGCTTTTTGCAATCAGCTCCACTTACCATGTTAAGAGGATGAGAACAACAAACACCATACTCTGGGGGTGCTCTTCTGCAAAGGGGACAGGATGACTGCACTGTATTGAAGGGAGGATGGATGGGGTCATGTATTGCAAGATTTTGGCAAACAACCTCCTTCCCTCAGTAAGAGCATTGAAGATGGGTCATGGCTGGGTCTTCCAGCATGACAATGACCCCAAACACACAGCCAGGGCAACTAAGGAGGGGTTCCGTAAGAAGCATTTCAAGGTCCTGGAGTGGCCTGGCCAGTCTCCAGACCTGAACTCAATAGAAAATCTTTGGAGGGAGCTGAAACTCCAAACCTGAAAGATTTGGAGAAGATCTGTATGGAGGAGTGGACCAAAATCCCTGCTGCAGTGTGTGAAAACCTGGTGAAAAACTACAGGAAACGTTTGACCTCTGTAATTGCAAACAAAGGCTACTGTACCAAATATTAGTATTGATGTGTGTTCAAATACTTATTTGCAGCAGTAACATACAAATAAATTTATTAAAAAATCATACATTGTAATTTCCGGATTTTTTTTTTTTTTTTTTACATTATGTCTCTCACAGTCAGTGTTGCCACAGTTACTTTGAAAAAGTAATCCAATTACTGATTACTGATTACTCCTTGAAAAAGTAACTTAGTTACTTTACTGATTACTCAATTGTAAAAGTAACTAAGTTAGATTACTAGTTACTTTTTTAGTTACTTTCCCCAGCTGCCGACAACAACCCACGTCAACATGACAATGATACCTGTTTTGCCAAAACTCACTTTATAGTCACCCTTTCTTGACTTCAATGAAAATAAATACTTGTTTTATAAAAAGTAAAATAAAGACCTCTTTCTTGACCTCATATTTAACTGTTGACAGCACTGTAACAGTAAAACTTGCAATTTCAAACCTACATTGTTTATAAATGTAACTATTAAATTCTAACATTTTTCTAACATTTAAATTCTCTCTAAACATTTTACTTGTCGAAATTATTATTATTTTAAGCAATATTAGTAGTTGTAGTAAAAAATGGCTTCAAAACTGGACCTTTAATCTAGGGCTGTTGTGGGGGGGGGGGGGGCACATCCCTGCCCCACGCCCCCATCCCATCTGGATTCGCCCCTGCTTTGGCGTTTGAGCACAAAGAATGGATAACATTTATTTATGCAGAAAACAGGACCAGATTTACAGGTAAGAAAGTTTTATTGCGTTTTCACATCATGTGGTCCTCAGAAAGAGAGTTTAGGGGCATTTGAGTGGAAAATAGTGTTAGTTGTTGACGCGTCGCGGAGGATCAGCTGTTTTTAACGAGACGATATGGAGCAGCTCAGCTCAGAATTCTAAATAAAGGAGGAAAAAAGTATAAAAATGTCTTCGTAAAGCTCAGTGCAGGTGTGCTGATCACCGCCCTTTAAGAGGTGAGGACGAGTCGAGCAGCTGCAAAAAACCGCGGATGAAAAGCTCACAGCTCGCTTAAAGTGGGACGTTCAGTCGAACCCCGACCCCCTGCCCACGGACCAAGTTTAATGCTGCTATCGACCCACAATGAAAAATAATAGTAACGCACAGTGACATGGAGAAGTAACTTTAATCTGATTACTGACTTGGAAAGATTAACGCGTTAGATTACTCGTTACTAAAAGAAGTGGTCAGATTAGAGTAACGCGTTACTAAGTAACGCGTTACCAGCATCACTGCTCACAGTGGACGTGTACCTAAGATGGAAATTTTGGACCCCTCCATGATTTCTAAGTGGGAGAAACTGCAAAATCGCAGGGTGTTCAAATACTTATTTTCCTCACTGTGTGTGTGTGTGTGTGTATATATATGTATGTATATATATGTATGTATATATATATATATATATATGTATATATATATTTGAAAGTGATCCACAGGTGTATATAACTAAAGCGGCCACCTCATTGTGTATGCAGAACAGCACAGCGCGCAAAAGATCGATTTTGCAGAAATAAACGGTCAAACACAAAGTTTAACCCCTTAACGCCCATCGTTGCATATATGCTACAATTTCTGACTCAAATATGCAACTTACCAAATTGACCTGTATGCCCGTTGTCGCAAATTGGCAACATACCATCATTATTGTTATTATAACATTATAACATAAAGTCATTACCAGAATACCCAATATTACTATCTAGTTTTTGTGCAAAAGTGAAATTAATAATCTCAACATTATTTACCATCTACTTAAATGCAAAAACACACACAAAACATTTTTTTATATACAGCTATATAAATTCGGGCGTTAAGGGGTTAAAGTGGGATCAAGGTGTGAAAATGACTGTTTAAATCCAGTGATCCACGGTGCCAGTGAGGAGCACAGAGGTGGCTGTCCAGGAGCCCTTGGTTCGGTTCTAGCTGGTCTGGTGCATTACAGGTGGACAGCAGCCTGGCGCACAACTGCTGGACTGTACTGGAGCATCTATTTTTGTACTGCATTTAAAAAATGTGACATCTTTAAATGCTGCTGTGAATCTGTGAATTGAAAACGCACATTTTAAAGGGACCAGGTGTGGGACGGCTGGAGGTTTGTACCAAACCCATCATGCCTAAATGTGCACCAACATTGCATTATCATGGTGCTATCATGGCACTACGTGGCTTCGTGTGGCTGATGCGAGTCATTCGAGGCAATAATGACAGGTTGGTTGTGGCTCACTAGAGGCTGCTGCGTGGCACATGTGGGGTACAGAGAGGCACATAGAGGCACCTTTATAGCAGATACATGATAGATGAATACATGGGTCATTTTTTGAATAATCGCTGACACACCAATGCGTGGCTCATTATTCATGTTTTATTATTTGGTGGGACCCAGGGTTTACATGCCTGGAAAAGTCCTCGTCATCTCATTTAGGTCTGTCACGCTTTATTTTCAGTAAATATGCTGGGAGCATAATCATGGCAAAAGATTTCTCCTTCAGGGGGGTTTCGCCCCTCTGACTACCCAACTACTGCCCTCTTAATCGACGCCGTTTTAAACATTTCCTTCATTTGAATTTTACATGCCTGGAAAAGAGTCCTCACCATGTAATTTAGGTCCTTCAATGTTTTTTTTTTTTCTTCAATAAATGCTTCTGAGGAGCAGCTACAGCCCTCTTAACCCCCTGCCACTTTCAGCATTTTGTTTATGTTGATGTAAATTCTGATTCTGACTTTTCAGCTACTTCACAGTAGAGCTGGACAATGTGGCCAAATTAGCAGAACTTTTAGGTTTTCATTTTAAGAAACACCTCCTCTACACCACACCATTAGGAAACTATTTTATATTTTTGATTAAATTTATACCAAGTTGTAGAGCAGTGGTGTCCAAACTATTCCAGAAAGGGCAGAGAGGGTGCAGGTTTTCTTTGCAGCCACTGACTTCAGCAGGTGATTTCACTGATGAACTCATCTCACCTGCTCAAAGGGATGTTAATCAGTGAAATCACCTGCTGAGGTCAGTGGCTGCAAAGAAAACCTGAACCCTCTCTGGCCTTTCTGGAATAGTTTGGACACCACTGTTGTAGAGATTTGCTATGAATTTGATTTTAATGAAGATAATTTTAGACATTAGAAAATGGCTGTGTACTCACCTATATCATTCAGACAATGTGCTCAAATTCAAAACCTGCTCAAACCTTTTTCTTCTTCTATGAATGTGGATTAGAACTTTTTTGTGGAACACAGCATCAACTACTGTAAAGGATGGACCTAGCAGTCAAAATGTGTCACCAATTTCAAAATGGCTCTTTTCAACCAGACGTGTGGTGATGTGACATGTCAATCGTGACATGTCAATCAGTGCCAATCAGATTTTAGGGAGGTCCAGTGCAACCCACCTCCACCCATTCCAGGAAGTGTTCAAAATTTGGCACTTCCTGTTTGGGACTCCCTGTACCATGTGCTTTGCTTGTATTATTTGGCATTTCCACTCAGACAATTTTCCACAGTTTATGAGAACCTTTTTTTGGTTTGCCAGACTTTGTTTCTAATGTGGAAGCTATTAGCCTCTGCATTTTGTGCCACATGATGTCACTGTGTGGGATTATGCACACTGTATTTCCCTCATACAGTGTCTTTCTGAGGTGTCTTGCTTTCAAACATGTGAACTGGAGACATGAAAAACTCTGGAATTTTAATGTCTTCAGTGAGAGTTTCAAGTAAACTCAGAGAATTGACATTTAATACCATTGATAGCTAAAGCTCTACAAATTGGCAGCAAAAGTTATTGTTTCAGTTGAGTAAAAAAATGGAAAGCTAGCCTTTGTTTATTGTATTTGAGCTCAAGTGAATGTTCTTTGAAATATAGAAGTTTACAGCCAAACCAAATCTGTGCTCAGTTGTATTTGAGTTCCTATAAATACAATACATGCAAAGGTGCCAAAATAATTCTCCATAAAGCGGGTGGAGATCAAGTAACATGGTGGAGCTACAGCATCCACCACCCTACAAAACCACTTTGTGTTCTGCACGGCAACAACCCAGACAGACAATTGGTCCATAGTTTTCTCTTGAAAGTAACCACTTATTTTCCACAGCCAGTTAAAATGTGGGTATCTTGGTCTTTCATTGCTGGTGGAGTCCTCAGCTCTGAGGCACCTGCCTACAGGATCATGCCCAGACACTTGTATCACATGAAAAAAATGTCGTCGATGAATTCCCTCACAATGCAAGTGAGATTACTTTACGGTGGTACCAAAGGATCATCCAAAACGTAATTCACAATATTTCCAGTTGTTGCCTTTGGTCATGAGTTGGTGTCCATGTCTCATTACCATAGAGTAAGACAGGATGCACAAGAGCTCTACTAAATATGCTGTGAGGCTCACTGGTGCTGGTCCTTATCCTCGGATTCTGTAGCATGAAGGGGATGAGAACCTGTGACTTGCCCAGACAGGTTGCCAGTCTGTCGCATGATCCTTCCCTAGCCATGGCTAGTACCCATTTTCAGCTGGGTTGACTGAACCAATACAGATAAAGTGTAGTGTTCAAGGACACAGACAGGTAGCAGGACCAGGAATCAAACCCAGGTCTACACATTGATACCTCTTTTCCACTGAGCAACGTGCTCTACACTCTAACTGGGTATAAACAAAAAGGAAAAAAAAATACATTCTATAGCAGCCCAGTCGCATTTTTTTTCTGTGCTCCTGTGACGAAATGAGTCAAATTTTCATGAGTTTTTTTTTTAACTCACTATTACTAACCCTACTCCTACCCCCAACTCTAACCTTAACCATAACCTAATCTTACGCCTTCCCCCCACCCTAACCATAACCACCCCCGACCCTCCGCTTCACTTTTTATTTCATGTAGCCATCACAGAATGAATTATAATGAATTTGTGCTGCCGTGATGAAAATGAGGCGCTATTCATCACATTGGGCCTCATGTATCAACGTGCGTACAGCGATATTTGAGCGTATATGGGGTGTACGCCAAAACGGCTGCGCTACTTGGCATTTATCAATGTGGTCGTTGGCGTACGCTGCGCTGAAAATATACACCAGGTCGAGAGGTGGCGTAAATTATACACCAAAATGAACCAGCACTGGATTCCACATAAAAATGAAGATGATCAACATGATAAACAGTGCCATTATACAAATCAGTGCATATGTTACATAAATAACACTTTCCTGATTATACTACATAATAATCAATACAAATCCCGCTTTTGCGGGATTGTTATGGAGCACGATCCGTGGCCACAGCGCTGACTGCAAAGAAAGCTCTGCTGGCCTTTTTCTCCAGACTTCGAGCCTGGAGCCAGAGCAGCGCTGAGATTAACTTTATGTGGTGTGATCGTTTTAGACAATGAAATTGATAATTACAACTGTAGTGTTCTCATTCCCTTTGCCCGTGCTGCAATCAGGTTGTGTCGTCTCCATTCGTTTGTCACAATAAAATAAATAAATAGATACATTTTAAGAATAAAGAAATCTGAAAAATTAGGCGTGTCTTATTAATTGATCGAGCAAATATCCACATGTCAAGAATTATTGACATGTGAAAAGAGAATACAGTGGTCCCTCGCTATAACGCAGTTCACCTTTCGCGGCCTCGCCGTTTCGCAGAGTTTTTAGTCCAGTTTTGCATGCCTTTTTTTTTCACAGTGTTCTGTGTTCGCCCAGAAGAAAAAAAGAGCGCCAACAACTACTCATAACTGTGTTTGTCACTCGGAAACAGACACCTGCAGCCAGGTGTGAGTGGAAGAAGGCTCGGCGCCAGGACGAAGAGGCGCGATCTGTGAAATATTGGTCAGTCACTATTAATAATTTCTTATGTGTCCAACCTCATACGTTGATCGTTAAAATTAAATTCGTTAGTTCTAAAAGCCATCATAATTATTTATAGGAAAACGTTCTATGTTTATTTCTCAAACAAATGTTTGGGCCTGAAAACAGTTTGGTCTCATTTTTCTAGTAAGGTTTGAACTTTGAGAGTGTTTACACACGAGAGAAAAGTGAGAAAATGTTCATGCCTGATTGAGAAAGTGTATAAAGTGGTTTTACAGGGGTTTTACAGCTTTGAAACGTCTATAATAATTGTAAAAAATAATGCTGACTACGTCACGGTTTCGCGTATTATGGGCTATTTTTAGAACGTAACTCCCGCGATAAACGAGGGACCACTGTAACACTTTTTTGATTATACTACAAAACAGTTGATACGACGGCCGCTTTTGACGCTCTATTGGCACACATCGTGATTGGTGGAGTTCTTTTTCTTTGCCGTCTTCCTGGCTTCCATGTCGTAAAATGAGGGTGTGTCTGAAGCGGAGTCTGAATATTTATGGGCGTGTTTATTATAATTACGATTGTTTTCACCTGCTGCATTTATCAAGGTCACGTCAGGCGTACGCCGGAACTGGGCAGGTGCGCACTGCTTGATACATGTCACAGCAACTTTGGTGCACTTCAAATTTACACCGTAAATTTACGCCACAAGTGCGCAACTTTGATACATGAGGCCCAATATCACAAACCAATAGATTAATGTATATTTCATGAGGCTGAATCAGGACTTGCCATGAGACTGGGTTGTTTATAAAGAGACAGAGATCAGACACAGTTTTGCAGGTAAGACCAAAGGGAAAAGTTCACGCCAAAGATGAACTGATAACAACCAAAACATCAGCTAGACTGGTGCTGGGAGTACAAGGTGTGCCAGCAGTTGTATAGAAAAGAAATAAAAATCTAATATGCAAGGGCCAGGTGATAAGAAAGGACAGTATAGTGTGGTGTAGGATGAGCTGTTGACATGACAGGAAGCTTTTGTGCACATTAGAATTCAAACAAATAGAGAATTTCAAACAGTTGGTCAACCAAACTGCTTGCCCTGATGCCTGTAGGCAAAGTGGCCTGTCAGTTGAGAGTATGTACATCGAGTTTTTTGTGAGGATGTCAGCGTGTCTCTTGTGCATGTCACATGTACCGCCAGATTGTGAGGACTGTCATGGCAAAAGGGAATCAAACCCTTCAGCCCACTGGTCTAACCACAAGGCCACCTTCTCCCTTCATAAGCGCCCATCTGAATTGTAAATCTTAACAGGTTATCCAGAGCAAGAGGAGACTGGACTTAGGTGGTGTTTTCAGTTGTAAATTATCCCTGGTTAGAGCATGTAGATTTACTTTTTGACAGTGGTTTGTAGAACTGTGCAATGATAGTGTAACATCCACAGAGCTGGCATTATTCTGGAAGCTGATTTACAGTGCACTGCTTTGTGTGTAGGAGGGATGTGCAAAGACTGTTTGAGGTTGGTGCTGCAGTTCTGGATAGGTGTTTTTCCTTGAAAACTTTATATAACCGTATTATGTGTCAGTGCTTGAATAGAATATATATAAATATATATATATATATATATATATATATATATATATATATTATTTTACTAGCTTGAGAGTAGCCTGAAGACTTTTTCTCAGTAGTAGGATTGTGTGTAGACTTAAGTTATGCTTCTTTCTGTGCACAAAGTCTCACAATCAAGGTTCTGTCTTTGGTTATTTGCTTCTTTGCAAAGCTGGAGGCTACAGCCAACACAGTTTACAGAGATATTTATAGTGCAATGATCTAAGTTGGTATGGAGGCACGCAAATCCCTTTTAAGTCTCAAACACTGGTTTGAGGTGCTGAATTGACAGGAGATCATTTGGTAATCACAAACTCAGAATAAGAAAAGGTTGGGACAGTCTGAAAAGCATGCAAAAAACAAACAAACAACAAAACAACATAAACAAAACAGTGATCCTTACATTTTCTTTGAAATTTATTTCTTTTCAGACAGTATGAATTCAAGCTATTTCATGCTTTATGTGGTAAACTTAATTTCATTTGTTAATCTACATCCAGTCCTGCAGGGCTGCAATACATTACTAAAAATGTCAGGATGGGGAAAGTTTATTTTAAATATGAGGATTAAATCTTCACTTTTAGAGCCAGCTTTCTTGAAACAAGTCAGGGGATGAATGCATAAACATTTTCCATGTCAGACTACGTTTACATGCAGCCAATAACCCTTTCATAACCGGAATATTAGCAATAACCCGGTTGCGCACGGCCATGTAAACACCCGCAAAAACCTGAATATGCTCATATTCCGGTTTTTAAAAACCCGAATATGACCCCTGGGTTACTCCTTTTCTAACTCGAATATCAGGTCATATAAATGCACATCGGAATATCCTCATAGAAAGGAACATTATTTTGTGTTCTGCGCATGTCCTATCCGCAAGGAATCTTGGTTTTTTGAGTATGGCAACTACTTGTATGCGGCGCGCGCAACCCACCGGACACCACAGAAGCAGATGTAAACAAGCATGGGGAAATCCAGACGCGGCAGCACAGCACCACACTTTTGGAGCGAGGAAGAAACCGAGTACTTCATTAGTATCGTGAAAGACATGAATATAATGTCTTTTATTGATGGTAGAAAGTACCGAGATAGCAACATTTACAAGAAGGTGGCCGAAAAGTTACGCGAAGCAGGATTTGCACGAATGCCAGACCAAATCAAGCACTGGTGGAAGACGTGCATCGCTGTTTAGATGGGGATATTCCAAATGATACCAGTGACCATGTACACAGGAGTAACTCTGTCTGCTTAAGCATGTACACGGGTTATTCCTAATGATTCAGAAACCAGAATATTGACCTTATCCCGAATATTAACGGCATGTAAACGTAGCCAGTGAATATGTCTTGCACTTAATTCATATGTCAATCATTTAAAAAAATACAAACAGTATGGTACTGTGGTACATCTGTGTCAAGTAAGTGTTACACTTCAGAAAATGATGGGCCACTCATCTCCCATGCAACATTTATTTTTTGCAGGAACTGCAAAACAGAAAATTGTCAAGTTAACAGGAGCACTTGGAGTGTGATCTGTACACTGCTTCATCACGTACTGACTGGACTTCTTCTGCACCCGATACCACAGGATGGCTAGGATATAACTGACCGTACTGTCTCAATAATTATACAGTTTAACCACATACATCGTCCTCATGAACTGACAGAAATCACAATCTGTTTCTTTGTCTATGAACACATATTTTAATAATGAACTCAAAATGAAGTTTTAGAGTGCTTTTACCCATTCTGTTTCTCACTGTTCCATTCTCTTATTCATTATTCTCATGAACTGTATTTATTAAACTACTGATTTTAAACCAATGCATTTTACTGTATTCCTCTCATATTCACCCTTCGGGAGATGAACCTTAGCATATTACACTTTGTCTGATTATAAAGAAAAATGTTTAGTGCAACTTGAACTCAAAATACATGTGTGGAAGAGACTTTCCTCACAGTCTCATAGCTGGATTAGCACTTAGAAAGGATAACACTTGTGTTCCTTAACTTAGCCTTACACTTTAACTCTGCACTGAACTTAGTATTTCAGTTTACACAAGCTTCTCCTAACACATTTACTCTGTTCAACATTCGTTTTGCCATGAATTCATGCTTTTACAGTTGTTCAGTTGTTAGTTTAGCTCATCTTAACTCATACAGAGAAAGTTCCCTTCTACATTACCACGCTCACCACAGACTACGTGTCCGCCATTTCAGGTGCACCATGCAGCACGTCACCTTTACACGGTCATAAACTTGTGAATTTACTCTTTGGCTTGACATCTGTTACCCGCTGAAGCCTTTATGATCTATTACTACTGTTGTCCATTACTTATAGATTATTTACCACTCAGCTTACCTGCAAAACAGAAAATTGTCAAGTTAACAGGAGCACTTGGAGTGTGATCTGTACACTGCTTCATCACGTACTGACTGGACTTCTTCTGCTGGGGCGTCAGGTACTGATGCATAAGATACCAAGTGCCCCCTGCTGGGCGAAACCTACATTACACTCTATTGTTGCGAAACAGACATTAACAGTAGTTCTCGCAATGGAAAATGACCTTTAGTACTAAAATAAAATGGGGGGGGGGGGGGGGGGGGCAACTATTTTGCTGCATTCATTTTTATCCTAGTGCTACACTCTCCCCCACAAAATTAAATGTCTCCTGACATTTCTGTTTACATCACCTCTTAAACCATGGCTTTAAAACACTTCAACAGCCCAGGGTCTCCAGAAGGTCTTACTCTCAATAATCTGAGTCTTAGTTACCTTGCAGTCTCTGAGAACCAAACTCGGCTGACCTAAAGTGTCATAACTCAGTACAGTTGGTTGCCGTCTCTGTCTTTGAGGACGCCATCTCACTGTGTCTGTCTCACCTTCGATTGTGGCTGGAATGTCAATTTCAAGCTCACCACTTCTCGCCCTTTCAAGGTCAGTTTGAGGGTCTTTGATCTCCCCTGGCAAATCCTCTTCTTGGCATAGAAGGTTTGGTTGAGGCTGGAATGGCTCCGCCAAACAGTTAAGTGGAGTCTGTCTCTGTTGTCTCCCTGGAACAGGCCTGAGGTACCCCTGATAGGTGCCGCTGCCGCTGTGGTCTTCATCCGATGTGTCACCGGCTTCTGATTGCTGCTGCTGTCTACATGGAGGTCAAGACTTTTTCTTCATGGCACATACAGAGTCTTTTTGGGGCTGAGCAGTCTGTGCTGGTGGCTTTTCAAGGGGTAGGAAGTCGCAGGGTAGTAGGAGATTCCTATGCACCACCTTTTCTCCTCCTTGGCCATTCTCTGGACTGATCCGATACACTGGACTGTCATCCACTTTTCTCTCTTTCACTTGGTAGACTTGGTCCTCCCAGTAAGACTGGATCTTGGTTGGTCCACCTCTAGGCATGAGATTTCGGAGGAGGACTCTATCTCCAGGTTGAAGGTCTCTCCCTTTGACTCTCATGTCGTAGCAGGCTTTTCCTCGAGCAGCTTCCTTGGTAGCTGTTTTAGAAGCCACTGTGTAGGCCTCCTGCATTCTTTTTTTTCCAGCATCCATCATAGTCATCATAGTCCATGTGGGCTTCATTTGTTTTTAGACTGAAAAGCAGGTCAATGGGCAGGCGGGGGGGAACGTCCGAAGATGAGGTAATATGGGGCGTAGCCTGTTGCCTCGCTCTTGGTGCAGTTGTACGCATGAACAACTTTAGCCAGTGACTCCTTCCAATCATCCTTCTCCTTGTCCTCCAGAGTCCGTAGCATAGACAATAGGGTGCGGTTGAATCTTTCCACTTGTCCATTACCCTGTGGGTGGTATGGCGTTGTGTGGGAACCCTGAATCCCTGAGAGTTCTTTCAGTCTTTCCATTAGCTTGTTTTCAAATTATTTGCCCATGTCGTGGTGTAGTCTGGTTGGGAAGCCGAACTTGAGTGCGAAATCATTGAAGCGCTTGTCAGCGACCTTTTTTGCTGCTTTGTTCTTTGTCGCATAAGCTTGGGCAAACCTTGTGAAGTGATCCATGACAACTAGTATGTACTCATAGCCATGCTTACACGTTTCCAGGTGGAGGAAGTCTATGGACACGAGCTGGAATGGGAACGTTGAATGGATTGAGGTCAGAGGTGCACGGGTAGGCTTACTTGGCTTCTTCCTCTTGATGCACTCACATTGTTCTTTAACAAAGTGCTTGACTTCTTTCGCCATCTTTGGCCAGTAGAACCTGTCTCGAATCAGGTCGAGTGTCCTTTCCACCCCTAAATGGCCATGTCTTGATGGAGCTCTTTGAAAACCAGGGGACGATAGGCTTTAGGGACCAGCAGCTGCTCTTTGTTGTTCGCCGGCGCAGGATACCATCCTGGTCGACCTGAAGCTTCACCCATTGCTTAAGCAGTGCAGCTACAGCCGGATGCTCTGCCTTCACCTGTGTCCTACTCGGCCTCCTACTCTGCGACTTGTACCAGAGCACTCTTGACAAGACTTCATCTGCTTCCTGTGCTCGGTGAATCTGGTCTGGTGTCAAAAGCTGATTAGTGTCAGAGTCTTTGATTAACTTTAGAGCACTAACCTGAATAACTCCGGCACCTTGGCAAGGGTCTCTCCACTCCACTGCTACAGACACCATGGATGCACTTATGGCCTCCTGTCCAACTTCAGCTGTGCAGCCCTTCATGTAGTTGTTGATGTCTATTGGCATCCGCGACAGCCCATCAGCATCTGTGTTGGTCTTGCCTGGGCGGTAACGTATGGTGAAGTTGTAGTCGGCCAGCTCTGCAACCCATCTGTGACCTGTGGCATTGAGCTTTGTGGTAGTGAGCACATATGTTAGCGGATTATTATCAGTGTACACCACAAAGGATGAGGCGTGGTACAGATAATCCCGGAAACGTTCACAAATGGCCCACTTCATTGCCAAAAACTCTAACTTGCCAGAGTGTAAGTGGTACCTTTTCTCTGCTAGACTCAGGGTGCGGGAGCCATACGCTATCACTCTCATCTTGCCTTGCTGTCGCTGGTACAAAACAGCACCTAGCCCCACCTGTGATGCATCACAATGTAACACAAAGGGCTCTGTGAAGTCGGGGTACCCGAGGACAGGAGGTCTGGTGAGAGCGCCTTTCAGCTGGTCCAATATTTCTTGGTGGTAGCTGGTCCACTGAATGGGCGTGCTTGATGGTAAGTGGCCTTTACTTTTCTTTACCCCCTTTCTGGACTTGTCAGCTGGGGGCAGTGTTGTCCTCAGAAGGTGGATTAAGCAAGCTATAGAGGGGGTGGGCTACACGGGAGAAGTTGGGGATAAAAGGCCTGTAATAGGAGAGAAAGCCAAGCATTTGACGTACCTCCCCGACCGTTACCGGTGTCTTCTCCTTTAACGCCATCACTGGAGCCAACTCTGCTGGATCCATTGTGTAGCCTTCACCTGTTACCAGCTTACCCAAAAACGTGACGCTGTGCTTGAACAATTCGCACTTCTTTGGGGTCAGTTTAACACCATGCTCTTGGTAACGCTGGAGGACAAGACGAATGTGCTCCAAGTGTTCCTCAAAGTTGCTGCTGTGCACAAGGTTGTCGTCCAGGTACGGGAGGCAAATGGTGTCCCTGAGGCCTGCCAAGCAGTGTTCCATGCTCCTCTGAAACTCAGCGGGTGCAGAGCTCAGACCAAAGGGAATGCGTACCCACTGGAAGAGCCCCCAGGGTGTGATGAAGGCAGTCAAGGGGCAGCTTTCTTCATCTACGAAACCCTGGTGGTACGCCTTGCCTTGGTCCAATACGGAAAACCAACAGCTCCCACCCAGCGTATCGAGCATGTCTTGGATTCGTGGTATTGGGTGGCGGTCTGGAACTGACTTGTGGTTGAGCTCTCTAAAGTCACAACAAAGGCGAAGCGTGCCATCTTTCTTTCGAACACACACCACAGGTGATGAGTAGGGGGACCGTGATGGTGTGATCCAACCTTTGTTCAGCAGGTCTTGCAAATACTCTTTCACTTCTTTGTGAAGGGGCTTTGGGACAGACATGTAAGTCTTTTGTACAGGACTTGTGTCATGGAGGGTTATGTGCATTTTCAAAGATGGTATGCAGCCCACATCATCACTATCATATGCAAAGGCCTCACATTCCTCCCGCAACATCTGCTTCACAGCTGCTTCACAGCTGCTTGTTGACTCTCGGTCAGGTGTTGGAGATCCACTGGTGGGTCCCACGACTTTGCTTTCTGCTTACTGGGAGTTTGCGGCTCTAGTTCTTGATCATTCTTGTCTTCTTGTGTCACTCCGTTTACTTTTGTCTGAATGTCTGCTGCATATACTGTCGTGATTGGTTCAAGGTGTCCAATAACTTTACGACTCTCCAGATAAATGGTGTGATCTGTCGTATTAGTCACTGGGATGGGCACATATGGCACTTTTCTGTCCGAAATTTGCACCAGTACGTCATTGAAGATCACGCCCTCGGGTGGTGGATTAGGTGAAAAGAGCATGGCCTGGCCCCAAGCATGTGGGCTAACATGTGCTTGTACATAGACTGTGGTAACCTGGTTAGCCGGCAAGGGCACTCTTTTCATTCCAGTCCGCACTACACCTGTCTCTGAGTCTTCACTGCTGTTCTGCACTAGCTTGACAACGTTGTGAGCCATTCGTACAGTTATTTCAAATGCTTTGCTCACGTAGTGTGCTAGCTGTTTTCTTCCAACTTTTGTCTTGACTTCTTTCTGATTGACAATGGCTTCAATCACATTGTAACCGATGATGGGGTCACTGGCTACGGCTGGGTCACTTGAAACTAATATTGGCACTTACAGCTCACTTGTTGGGGATGAATTTTGATTTAGTCTGAACCTGATTTCTATCCAGCCAATGTAGGGGATAGGCGTGTCATTAGCAGCAAGCACTGTAAGCGTCTCATTGCCTAACAGTTCTGAAACAGGTCTGACAACTGTGTGGGGAAGGTGGGTTTGCCGCCAGTTTTCGTTTACTATGCTGGACTGTGCCCCTGAATCCCACAATACTTTGACTGGCTGATTGTCCATATAACAGTTCACAGTACATTTGTTTCCCACCAGGCTGACTAACTGTGCCTTACTTTGAGGGGGTAAATAGCAAACTTCAGTTGCAGCCGATAGGGCACTAGCTGCTGTTTCATTGGGGGCTGATGGTGGCTGCTCATTTTGGGACTTATGGCTCTGGACTACTGCTGGTCCCATTTCAGTAGTCCCTCCCCATTTCCCGTCGACAGTCTACGTGCCCGGCATCCATGAGAGTAGTGGCCTTCTCGCCCACATTTGAAACAGTGCATGCAACTTTCTCCCTTCTCCTCTTCTCTGCACATCTTACAGCCTTTTTCTCTCCGTTTTAGTGCTTTGGCATGAGGACTTGTTTCCATAGCAGCCATAAACATTTGTTTCATTTCTTTGCGCAGTTCTTCTATCACCTGCTGCGTGTCTGACTTAGTCTCTCTACCCGTAACTGTCTTCAAGGCCACTGCAGTGGAGGATTCTTTGGGCTTGGAGTGGCTCTGAACAGGTGTTGGGGCTGCCTGGCATTCCGTTTGGAGTTCTTGTACCCTGGGGATCTTGGTTGCTGTGGACCTTTTGCGTTTCTCAAATCTTTCATTTTCTAGCTTTGAGGCTTCATTGACTTTCTCGATCAGTTCCTCGTCTGTTATGCTCATGTCGCTGAGGAGGGGCAATAATTGATATTTGACAGAGTCACTAAGCAGCCCAGTTTCAATGGAGCGGAGGAATCTGCGCTGGATTGTGGCTCTGCTGTACAGTTCATCAGCCTCCTCATTTGCTGCTTTCCATAACAGTTTCTCTTTCAGCTCGATGGCACAAAATACAAAGTTGAGAGCAGTTTCTTTGGGTTCTTGGGAAATATCGAGGAGCTGATGGTACAGCTCAGTGGGGCTGTCCACCTTATAGTGTCCCTTTAATATGGTGAGCAGTTTACTAAGCGTCAGCCCACGTTTTATCTCTAATATGTCTCTTAAGGGCATCCCCGGGCTAATGGCCCTGATTACTGCTTCAACTATTTCAGTTTCTGAGTGTCCTTTTTCACTCCCATTCTCGATCTGGCGGACTAGGCTGAGGTAGGATAACTTATCCTTCTGCCCCTGCTCCCCAATCTGCCCACAGATTTTAAACTCCCTCCTCAAAGTTACCTCTTGTAGGGTTCGTATTGGCTCTGGCCAGGGTTTGGGTGGAGAATCTGTAGTCTTTGCTGGAGCGCCATGTGGCGGAGAGTCCTCATGTTCTCTCTTTGGCACAAACTCCTTTAATGGGGACTTCTCTTTAGGTTGTCCCTCCCCTTTGCTTAGTCTTTGCATATATGTGAGTATATCTTTAAAAAACTGTTCCACTTGATCATCTTCCTCAGATTTCTCGATCTCGTCAAGCATGGCCTCTGCCAATGTGATGAGTGTCCTCTTGGTCTTGCTGTGAGCCTCTCCGCTGTCCAGGCTGGAACATTTCATTCGCCTGCAGACGTCCACTAGAATCTCTCTCTCCAGCTGCCACAAGGCTGCACTCACTTGATCACGCAGAGGCTGCATAGCTTCCATTTTTTTTTCGGTTCGTCTCTTGGGAAGGAAGGTGGTTGGTGATGATGATTCACTATCGCCACCTCCTGGCTGGTTGGCTCGCCAAAATATGTTAAACTTCAGAAAATGATGGGCCACTCATCTCCCATGCAACATATTTATTTTTTGCAGGAACTGCAAAACAGAAAATTGTCAAGTTAACAGGAGCACTTGGAGTGTGATCTGTACACTGCTTCATCACGTACTGACTGGACTTCTTCTGCACCCGATACCACAGGATGGCTAGGATATAACTGACTGTACTGTCTCAATAATTATACAGTTTAACCACATACATCGTCCTCATGAACTGACAGAAATCACAATCTGTTTCTTTGTCTATGAACACATATTTTAATAATGAACTTCGGGAGATGAACCTTAGCATATTACACTTTGTCTGATTATAAAGAAAATGTTTAGTGCAACTTGAACTCAAAATACATGTGTGGAAGAGACTTTCCTCACAGTCTCATAGCTGGATTAGCACTTAGAAAGGATAACACTTGTGTTCCTTAACTTAGCCTTACACTTTAACTCTGCACTGAACTTAGTATTTCAGTTTACACAAGCTTCTCCTAACACATTTACTCTGTTCAACATTCGTTTTGCCATGAATTCATGCTTTTACAGTTGTTCAGTTGTTAGTTTAGCTCATCTTAACTCATACAGAGAAAGTTCCCTTCTACATTACCACGCTCACCACAGACTACGTGTCCGCCATTTCAGGTGCACCATGCAGCACGTCACCTTTACACGGTCATAAACTTGTGAATTTACTATTTGGCTTGACATCTGTTACCCGCTGAAGCCTTTATGATCTATTACTACTGTTGTCCATTACTTATAGATTATTTACCACTCAGCTTACCTAAAATAAAATGGGGGGGGGCAACTATTTTGCTGCATTCATTTTTATCCTAGTGCTACATAAGCAGTTTTCAAAAACTGAATGACCATGCTTGAAGGAAACTGACCATGTTGGGGGAGTGAGGGAAATCACCAAGACACCTATAACAACTCTGATAGAATTATAGGCTTCTGTAGGTGTTCGTAGAGACTCAGAATGGTGCAACATCACTTTTACAGCCAGAACCTGTAACCTGGTCCCCATCATAACTTTTTAATGATATGTCAGAGGCCTTAAATGCAAGATTGGATGGATGTTAACCCTCTGAGTTTGATGAACACACCTGCGCATCCCACTGTTTTTTGTCGTGTTTCTGTTAATAAATCAGTGATGGAATGTCACAGAGACTTCATTCAGCCACTTCGCCTCAAGTTTCATTTCATGTTCTCGGGGATGGCTGTACCCTGACATCGGTGTATGAGTGTGTCTGTGTGAATGGGTGAATGTGAGGCATAATTGTAAAGCACTTTGAGGTTCTGATGCAGATGGAAAAGCACTAGATAAATACAGTCCATTTAGCATTTACCCTAAGTGTGTGTGCGCGAGTGTGAATGTTTGCCTATATGTGGCACTGTGACAGTGTGCCGCCCTGTCCAGGGTGTACCCCGCTTCATGCCCGATGACTGCTGGGGTAAGTTCCAGACTTCCTTGATTGGAGTAAGCAGGTATAGTAAATAGATGGATGAAGTAGTTTTCTTCACATATTACACTACTTTTATGAGCCAAAGACTTTAGTGAACCATTTCTAGCATCAAAACTGTTTGTACACATCAGTGAATGTGTGCTTTTAATAAAGATTTGAAGTATTTTATAAAAATACATTACATTTTTTCAGGTTTCGAGCCTACATATTGCGACATACTGTGGTCTAGACAAATATGTGGCACATATTCAGAAAGCTGAGGTTGTTGTGAACATTTTGATATGCACCACATGGGCATGCTACTAAAAAAAGGACCTTAAAATTGGAGTTACTGAAAGTTTGGTAAAATCTAGAAAATAACTCTGGACCCCAGAAGGTTTAAAAATAAATGTATGGAAATGTATGGAAAGACATTCATGCCAATAATGTCTGAAAGGAAATGCTTTTGACAAAAACTACAGATTTTGTTGATTTCTGTTTATGTCCAGAGATTAAGGATCCACCATGTAAAGCTTATTTATGTACAGACTTTAAGGATCCAAAGACTAATTTCATATTCATTTACTTTAAGACTCAGTAAAATGTTGACATAGTAAACCTGTAAAGCTGACTTTTAGTACACAGAAAATTCACAAGAGGTATTGATAAGGGAATCGATAAGGAATCGGATCGATAAGCGGAATTGAAAAATGGTATCGCTATCGATAAAATCTTCTCAGTACCCATCCCTAGTTAAGAGTGACTATATCATCACCAAGAGTGATGGAGAACTTGTCATGAAATGCTCATGTGTTGTGTGATGTCACAACAGTTTTATAATGTCACTGCAACACCCAGAAGTACATGATATGTAGGAATTACCACGCTAGCACCAGGATGTTTGGCTTTGGCAACTCAGCACCCATCAACAGTTATTGTGGGCTAAATTACGTAAATGTGACAGTGATTTAACTGCATGGTGTCATCAACAGTAGGTTATTTTGTTTCATTTCCCGACTTTGTCAATGATATTAATCAACTCTTAATCCAACTTTCTTCATGCTACTTTAAGTTTAAATTTGTTTTATTTTTACGGGATAGTAAATATTAATAGATGTACATAATTTGTAAATTTGCCAGAATTAGCCACAGACTGTTTTGCATTTGCAGTCCTTACCTCATCTTCATGTTTTTGATGTTTGATTGGTGTGGTGATACTGGAGTACCTGGAGGACATTTTTACGGATAATGGGGCCAAGTTGCTAACTCCACAAAGAAAGGAACTGGGAATTGGAAGATTTGTACCCAGAACCTCTCTCGGCATGCTCTAAGAGGTGGACATGTATTCGACCCCAAACTTCGCTTGGCTCCTGACTGATTGGTGGTCTTGTTGGTAACCCAGTCATGCTGCCCCCATGGACAGCAGAATTAGTCCAAGAGTGACTGTCTGTTTGTTCGCAATTGAAGTATAACACAGAAGTGACACAATAGCTCTGTGAACTACCCTTCTAATCACCGATTAGATCTTGCGTGTTGGGAATGATAAGTCTCATATATAGAAGAAGGCTGTCCCAGCAGGTGTGTCCTTTCCTTTGCTGCTCCAGCTGTGGGTCAAGCAGTGGCAGCTCTATACCATGCCCCTCAGAGATTAGCAATTTTACCGGCTCTTATACTTACTATCCCTTTGTCACTATCCTTCTTTCATAATGCACACAGCTGTTGAAATTTTTTCCCAAGATGTGTTTCTTATAGATAAATTTGCAATTAGCTGGCTAAATGTGCCTCTGCTTTGTTAATTCTAGGATGGTTCGCTTGGATGACACCGTGCATTGCAATAAAAAAGTGGCAGTACATATTGTAAAGCTGAAAATAGGCTGCAGTAATTAATATTATATAATCTGTGCATAGACTGACAGTCTTTCTTGTTTCAAAAACCTATTCGAGCCAGTTGGTTTTCATTGAAAAAAACAAAATCTAAACTGGATGTTTTTATTTTGATTTTCTGTTTGTGTCTAAGAATTTGGGCTTGTTTCCCATAATCAGACAGAAAGTCATATGGGGCCATGTCAGAGGGTACAGCAGGAGAGGCCATTGGCATTCTTACTATCATGTCCCAATCCCTTTGGGTGTAATGTCAGCAGCTGCCACCGCGGCTGCTGCACATGAGGTGTTTGAATAAGTGGTTTGCCAAATAGTACTTGGACTCACAACTTCACAAGTTAAGGGATACTTTGTGGATCCCTACAGACAGATTTGTGCTTTTTTTCCAGTGCATTTCAAATTGCATCTGACACACACTCCAGCAAATTCATGACGCATTTACCTTATGCCGTTGATATTTAAGAGCAGGACATAAACACCACCTTCATTTACTGTTCTGAATTTCAGCAGTCTAAATCAGGAGAATAATATGGACTGTTTTAGGAAATTACAAAAATGAAGATATCTGTAATAAGTGCAGTGGAGGGGTTATTCCAACCAACCCGTTTATTCCAGTTAAGGGTCATGAGGGGTTGCAGAGCCTATCCTAGCTGTCATTGGGTGAGAGGCATGCTATATCCTTGACAAGCCACCAGTCTATCGCAGGTCATTATTGGACATTCATAACCATTCATAACAGATGGGGTATCACAGCACAATTTATTAACAAAAAGCAGAAATGGCAAGTATTTGCATATCACTACAGTGTCATGCTCAACATATTCACAGCTTATTGACAAAATGATGGAAAGTTGACCATATTTGACACATTGTGCAATTCTGACAGTAACCTCCTGGCCATGCATGATAGTTAAGTCACAGTTTGAAGACATGGAGATCAGCTATTCTGTCTTTTCTTTCTATAATGTTACATTTTCTCCATTTTGCAATTTTATCCTGGTTTAATTCATTTTTAATTAATAAAATGTAATCATCAAAACTGACTGCAATAGTCTGTCACAGTGTTCAAAATTTCCCTGCATCTTGAAAGAAGCTGACTATCTGCTGTTGCCTCTTACTTATTCATGGGTGTGTTTATGGCATAACATTGCCTTTAAGAGTAGTTGAGCACTTCATTCCTGCAACACCTCCTCCATCATCCTCAACTCATTTGCCTCCATATACCATCAGGCCCCCACACTTGGACCATCCCATGGCCAGCCTATCTTGTTGCTATAAACTAAATCCAGCGAGTTGGAAAACCCAGTGTAAAATATGGTCCAAACCACACGCAGTAAAATCACTAACTGTGTTGAATTAACACTGCCTGTGTACATATGGTCCTACTCTGGACCATATGATCACTGTGCACTGATACTGTGCGGTTGTTCATGTTTTGTATTTTTACCATGACACATCCAGTGGGCTACATGTCACTAGTCAGTCAGTCAGGCGACATTTCACATGTGAGCGAGATTACTTCAGTTGTATTTGCCCGGTTGTTGCCAAACCTTTTTTATGCATTATGTATGTAGAAACCTATTAATTTGGGGGTAAAAAGATCAAAAGTCAAATCACTGGAGCATTCTTTGTAAAAACAACAACAAAAAAATGTGAGTACAATTACTTATTGTTCCAGCTTCCCAATTATCACTAAGCATTCTATATGTGTCAGGTATATTGACCTAAGACGTTTATTGGGTTTGGGGTCAAAGGTCAAGGCCACTGGATCATACAACCCCAATTCCAATGAAGTTGGGACATTGTGTGAAATGTAAATAAAAACAGAATCCTCTGTAAATCCTCTTCAACCTATATTCAATTAAATACACCACAAAGACAAGATATTTAATGTTCAAACTGATAGACTTTTTTGTTTTTGTGCAAGTTGCACATGCAGTTTCACTATTTTTTCATGCAGTTGTTCACAAAGTGAACAACTGCATGAAAAAATAGTCCAACAGTTTAAGAACAATGTTTCTCAACATTCAATTACAAGGAATTCAGGGAGTCAATAATCTACAGTCCATAATATAATCAGAAGAGTCAGAGAATCTGGAGAACTTCCTATTAGTTCACCCTAAGGACAGGATCCCTAGTTACAAACAGAGCAATGTAGTATATTCTATCAGATGTCAGGAAAACTGTAACGAACACTACATAGGTGAGACTAAGCAACCTTTACACAAAAGGCTATACCAGCACCACAGAGAGGGCGCCAGTGGACCTCAGTCTGCAGTTCATCTCCACCTTAAAGACACTAACCACACGTTTGAGGACAAGGAAGTTAAAATATTAGCCAGAGAGAAGAAATGGTTTGAGAGAGGGGTCAAGGAGGCATTCTTTGTGAAACGTTTGAAACCCAGCCTTAAGGGTGGGAGGGGGTCTGAGACACGCTTTATCCCCTGTTTACAATGGGGTACTCAGGTCAAAGCAGTTTCAGTCTTTTGTTCATGGTAATGAGTCATTCACGTCATCAGCAGAGTCATCAAGGGAGCCATCATGAGAGGGTCCGTCCCATCATTAGGAGGGACAGCTGCCCTGTCATTAGGAAGATGCTAACTAGAGCACAATAGGTGCTAATTACAGCTGTTGTTTAGTCATTAGCCTATAGCAGTCTGCCTCTCGATAGGAGGGGTCTGGTTAGGTTTAAAACTCCAGCTTTTGTGACTTCTGATTATTCTTCTCTACAAGAGTCAAGACAGAAGTCGGACCAGAGCAAGAATTTTAGCTGAGAAAGCTTCTGCGATTTGAAGCGAAACGTCCTCGCGTCAAGCAACCCAGTCCAGTCGAAGATTCAAGCTTCTCTACTGAAGAACTTCCTACACGCAAGCGGCAAGGCTGAAAAACCAACATTGAATACCCATGACCTTCAATCCCTTAGGCGGCACTGCATTAAAAACCAACATCATTGTGTAAAGGATGTTACCGCGTGGGCTCAGGAACACTTCAGAAAACCATTGTAAGTTAACACAGTTCGTCACGAAGTGAAAGCCATACATCAACAACATCCAGAAATGCCACCACCTTCTCTGGGCCCGAGCTCATTTGAAATGGACAGACGCAAAGGGGGAAAGTGTGCTGTGGTCTGATGAGTCCACATTTCAAATTGTTTTTGGAAATCATGGACGTCGTGTCCTCTGGACAAAAGAGGAAAAAGACCATCCAGATTTTTACCAGGGCAAAGTTCAAAAGCCAGCATCTGTGATGGTATGGGGGTGTGTTAGAGCCCATGGCATGGGCAATGTACACATCTGTGATGGCACCATCAATGCTGAAAGGTACATTCAGGTTTTGGAGCAACACATGCTGCCATCCAAGCAACGTCTTTTTCAGGGACGTCCCTGCTTATTTCAGCAAGACAATGCCAAGCCACATTCTGCACATGTTACAACAGCATGGCTTCGTAGTAAAAGAGTGCGGGTACTAGACTGGCCTGTCTGAAGTCATACATCTAGCAACCATAAGAAAGAATTCCACCTACAAAGCTTCAACAATTAGTGTCCTCAGTTCCCAAACACTCATTGAGTGTTGTTAGAAGGAAAGGTAATGTAACACAGTGGTAAACATACCACTGTCCCAGCTTTTTTGAAACGTGTTGCAGGCATCCATTTCAAAATTAGCAAATATTTGCACAAAAACAATAAAGTTTATCAGTTTGAACAGTAAATATCTTGTCTTTGTGGTGTATTCAATTGAATATAGGTTGAAGAGGATTTTCAAATCATTGTATTCTGTTTTTATTTACATTTTTACACAAAGTCCCAAGTTCATTGGAATTGGGGTTGTACTTTGTAAAATACTGTGAGCATAATAACATCTTTCCTAACTGCCTGATTATCACTGAACTTGGTAAGTGTGATGTGGATGTTGACCCCAAGAAGCTTAGAATTACTGAACTGCACTTTGTAAAAGTCTTCTGCTGTAAAATGTAATTGTAAACGCTAATCGTATTGTGTCCAGCTCTCCACAAGTTCTTTTATACTCACTCAACTGGTAAGCACTGAAAGCCGAGATAGACATGTCCCAACTTGTCCTCTAACACTCCGAAACGGAGGTGTTCCTTTGTCTCGCTTCATCAGCGAATCGGTCATGATGCGTGAAGCCTCCGCGCGGCTTTCCATGACAAAATCTCTTGTTAAAAGTGAAATCTGCCAGAAAATGGCTGATGTCCAGGTCTTGTGATAACCAGAGAAAGAGCACACAACGGTCTCGTATCCACAGAGCCATCAGCTTAGAAATGATCCAGTGGTTTGTGCCGCATCGTCGCAGCTCGCAGCACGGCGCACCGACCGTCCTTAAAGGGGTCCTTAAAGCTGTAGTTAAAGTCCTTATTCTCTGTGAAGCCCGTAAAATTTTCACTGAAAGCCAGATAAATTTTTCGAATGGTTTCTAGGTGCCAGTCTCTAACAGCTTCTGAAAAAATTCTGATGAAAAAAAAGTCCTTTTCATTCCGCCATTTCCAGACGATGAAAATCCGACGAGGGGGCGGGACCACTCCTTCCACAAGGCGTGCTCACAGGTGAATGACGTCACAGACAGGCGTGGAAAAACTCACGCATGCGCACGAGGGTTCAAGCATGTCTGACGTAAAAACATATGAATGAAATCCATATAGTTTTTGAAAAAAATAAAAAGGTACGATACTTTATGGACAGACCTCATACATTAAGACAATAAATTAACATTTAAAAAATTATGTAATTAACAGGAAATAATAGGGTTATGTTCTTCTTCTATAAACTGTTCAAGTCTAAGGTTCTAAAAATATTCTGGATTCACAAGCCTTTCCATCTTATTATAGAAACTTTGCATAATTTATTACCACCCTTGAGAAATGTCAGCTACCTATTTCATAAACCCTACCTAATCTAGAGCCCATGGATCCCCACAGGCAACACGCTAGTCCCATTCAATACTCATACAACTTGGGTTTTGGATATGAAAGTTGAAATAAGCTATGACATTTGGATGATCTGCCTCATTGCTTGAGACCTAGATAATGCCATCATTTTCAACAGCTTGAGTGAGATTTAATACCATAATACATGGAAAACATAATCATACCTCCCTTGCAAACCTACAGAATTAGTTTTTTTTAATTCTCAGTGCTTTGGATATTTGAGGTTGACATTTTTCTGATGGGCTTGAACCCAGTTTCTCAAGGCATGCCATTGCCACTTTGGGACTCCCATCCCTTTTGTCTGCTGTCACAAGGAGGGTTTATGCTGGCATTACCCTGTTACCACAGGGATTTGAAATAGGTTCATCAACAAGAAGCTTCAAATGGATTTTCGAACACAGAAAATGTTGGAGGCATCGAAGGTTGAAAGTACTATTGTAACAAGGAGAAGGAAAAGATCACTCTCTGTCATCAGGTGCCAGTTTAAGCAACACACAATTGTACAACGGCTGCTCAAAAGCATGTTCGCCTGAAAATATGTTTATGAAAGAAAGTATAACAAAATATATTGTGTGTCCAGAGGCTTTGACATAATTTATTAGTTCTGCTTTGTATATTAAATATTACTACATGTATGTCCAAATGTATAATTTAACATTGCAAAGTACTGGTTAGTCAACACACTAAAATCTGATTAATTATGGTTTCAAAAAATTTAATGGCACAGTGAAAGTTCCGACTTTTCTGAGGACAAAAGCAGAGCAACAGTAGATAATCAGGCAATGGAACTAATCCACAACTAGGGTGAGGTAAGGGAGGAGACAAGTGAAGAAATTAAAAGAGCACAGAAAGGTAGACATGTTGGAAAAAGAGCGAGAGAGAGAGAAGGCGAGAGAATGAGACACTGGCCCAGAGAAGTCAGACACTCACAGTGAGGACACTAAAGCTGGTAGAACTAAGTCTCTGTGTGCTTGGTAGCTCTGTCTCTCTGTCTGTCTGTCTGTGTGTTATTGTATTTTTGATAATTCTCTAAGCTGCTTCAAGCTGTCAGCCTCACATCACAAGTTTGAGTGCAGCATTCGAAAGCAGATCAGACACTTGACTGGGGGCTGAAAGAAAGAAAAGCGCAGAATTTCCATCAAAGAATAATTTTATTATTTATTATTCATTTTTATTATCAGGCAGCACAGTGGATTGGTGGTTAGCACTGTTGCCTCACAGCAAGAAGGTCATGGGATGGTTCCCACCTTTGGCCTTTCTGTGTGGAGTTTGCATGTTCTCCCCGCGTTTGCGTGGGTTCCCTCCGGGTGCTTCGGCTTCCTCCCACATCCAAAGACATGCAGGTTAGGTGGATTGGGAACTTTAAATTGTCTGTAAGTTTGCATGCATGTGTGACTGTGTGTGTTTGTCTACCACCCCAATTCCAATAAAGTTAGGACATTGTGTAAAAGGTAAATAAAAACAGAATACAATGATTTGCAAATCCTCTTCAACCTATATTGAATTGAATACACCACATGGACAAGATATTTAATGTTCAAACTGATAAACTTTATTGTTTTGTACAAATATTTGCTCATTTTGAAATGGATGCCTGCAACACATTTCAAAAAAGCTGGGACAGTGGTATGTTTACCACTGTGTCACCTTTCCTTCTAACAACACTCAATAAGTGTCCCAGGACACTCATGATTGGGTATAAAAGGAGCTTCCCCAAAAGTCTCAGCCGTTCATAAGCAAAGATGGGGCGAGAATCACCACTTTGTGAACAACTGCATGAAAAAATAGTACAACAGTTGAAGAACAATTTTTCTCAATGTTCAATTGCAAGGAATTTGTTGTGTGGGCCGCTGAAGAGGAGGTACTGCTGGCCCACCACCACCAGATGGCGCCCTGCTTGAAGAGCGGGCTTCAAGCACAAGAGGGCGTCGGAGCAACAGAGAGTGACAGCTGTCACTCATCATCAGCACCAGCTGTCACTCATCATCCACATCACCATAAAAGCCGGACTGCAACTCCACCTCCCCGCCGAGAAATCAGCTACCGTAAGAGGTAATTTCTCTGCTGACTTAAAACTGTGTCTTAGTCTGAACTCTTTTGCAGCCGTTTTCCTGTGGTGTTTTCCTTATCTGTGGAATTGGCGTTTGGTGTGATCAGCGACGGCTTCGCTTCACACTCCAACCAGATAAGTGGTTAGACAGGAGCTGCACGAGTGTGTGATTGGAGGTGGAGGTGCTCCCTCCCAAAAGAACACAGACTGTGGAATTACTGAGTGTGCGAACACACACTCATCTACACTGTTTCTGTTCTCTGCCAGCAGTACCAGGTCTGACAGCTGGAGACGGTGGCCACTTGGGGATCCAGGACTTTGCGGCTCCCGTGTTCTTCAGATCCGTTGGCGGTGAAAGCCGTGTGGGATCCGGCTCGGTTCTGGACGGACGTCTTCTATCCTCAAGCCTGCCCACACGTCACTCTACATATAATTGTCTGTATTACCAAAACTGTATGTCTGTATTCCGTTGTGCACTTCACAACATTAAATTGTTACTGTTTGGCTTATCCATTGCCCGTTCATTTAACGCCCCCTGTTGTGGGTCTGTGTTCCTACACTTTCACAACAGAATTTAGGGATTCCATCATCTACAGTCCATAATATAATCAGAAAATTCAAAGAATCTGGAGAACTTTTTTCCATGTAAGCGGCAAGGCTGAAAACCAATATTGAATAGCCGTGACCTTCGATCCCTCAGGCAGCATTGCATTAAAAACCGACATCACTGTGTAAAGGATCTTACTGTGTGGGCTCAGGAACACTTCAGAAAACCATTGTCAGTTAACACAGTTCATCACTACATCTACAAGTGCAAGTTAAAACTTTACCATTTAAAGCAAAAGCCATACATCAACAACATCCAGAATCACTGCCACTTTCTCTGGGCCCGAGCTCATTTGAAGTGGACAGACGCAAAGCGGGAAAGTGTGCTGTGGTCTGATGAGTCCACATTTCAAATTGTTTTTAGAAATTATGGATGTCGTGTCCTCTGGACAAAAGAGAAAAAAGACCATCCAGATTGTTACCAGCACTAAGTTGAAAAGCCATCATCTGTGATGGTATGGGGGTATGTTAGTGCCCATGGCATGGCAGTATGTGATGGCACCATCAGTGCTGAAAGTTACATCCAGGTTTTGGAGCAACACATTGCCATCCAAGCAATGTCTTTTTCAGGGACGTCCCTGCTTATTTCAGCAAGACAATGGCAAGCCACATTCTGCACGTGTTACAACAGTTTGACTTCGTAGTAAAAGAGTGCGGGTACTAGACTGGCCTGCCTGCAGTCCAGACCTTTCGCCCACTGAAAATGTGTGCCACATTATGAAGCACAAAATACGACAACGGAGACTCCGGACTGTTGAACAACTGAAGTTGTACATTAAGCAAGAATGGGAAAGAATTCCACCTACAAAGCTTCAACAATTAGAGTCCTCAGTTCCCAAACGCTTATTGAGTGTTGTTAGAAGGAAAAGTGATGTAACACAGCGGTAAACATACCAATGTCCCAGCTTTTTTGAAACCTGTTACAGGCATCCATTTCAAAATGAGTAAATATTTGCACAAAAACAATAACGTTTATCAGTCTCAACATTAAATATCTTGTCTTTGTGGTGTATTCAATTGAATATAGGTTGAAGAGGATTTGCAAATCATTGTATTCTGTTTTTATTTACATTTTACACAACATCTCAACTTCATTGGAATTGGGGTTGTATATATGGCCCTGCGACAGACTGGCGTCCTGTCCAGAATGTACTACACCTCACACCCTAAGACTGGGATAGGCTCCAACACACACAGCCCCACCCCACCCCCCAAACCCGTAATTGGAGTAAGCGGCTGAAGATGAGTGAATGAGTGAGTTAATTAGTGCAATAATTTTAATATTTTCTTGCTTTTTAGTGTCCTTTATTCACTTGTTCAAATGGCTGTCAAACCAACACAGAGACAAACAAAAGCTTAAGGTGCACTTACATTCACAAGGATTTTTTCCCACTGGTATTCGACCTTTTCCACTTGAGTGTTCTGGAATTCACAACTGGGTCAATGACTTTAATACTGCACGGAATGTCGAGAGTCCAGAAACTCAAAATAACAAAAGCCAACAGTGAACCTGACATCCTTTCAGTTTTCTTGCAAAATGTGCAAGACCTTCAATTTTTCAAAAGCAGCGATCAAATATACTTCACATTTATAAAGTTTATTTCTGTGGAATCTCACAAAATTACAGCTTTTTTAATGATGGTGAAGTATTTATTTATTACACAGTGAATTTGCTCCATCACGTCATGAGAAGAACATGGTGGAGAAAGCACTTGTGTAAGGTTCGAAGCTCATGATGTATTTGATAGAAAACTGAGAATCTCGAACGTACAGCCAGGAGAATGCAATTTAGGGTCTGATAAACTTGTATGAAAATGTAAATCTTTCTCTCATTTTGGCAAATGGGATAAAATTGTTGTAACTAACATTAGGGCCCCGTCACACTTTGTATGAATGAGCACGAATGAAGCCGAATCAGTCTGAATAGGCAAAAAAGCCAAAATTCAAGGTCAGGAGGGACAAATATTCAGCCAGCCATGTACAAATGCCATGCAAATACCCAGAACATGGGCTGAAGCTGCCTCGACTGATTTGTGGTGGTTGATCAAGTGGTATTCAATGCAAACAGTGGATGGTGTGCCAATGTCCCGCCTTTTAATACTATCCACTGTTGCGGTCAATGTGTTGTGACCACCGTCTATGTTCAGGCATGTGGTTCCTGCCTCCTCCGTCTTGCATTGGGGGGGGGGCACTCAGGACATTCAGCTCGCAGTTATGTTGCATTGGGAGGCACTCGGCCCATTCGTCTCGCAGTTGTGTTGCATTGGGGGGGCACTCGGGACATTCAGCTCACATCGATGTTGCATTCGGCTCCCACTTGGGACATTGTGGGGGCATTCAGGTGCATTTTGGCTCATCTGTGCCATATCCAGGGCATTCGGCCGGGTTCTGTATTGGCTGGCCATTACGGTATGTCAGCCAACCCGTTTATGTGTTTCAAATGCTTAGAATGCAGTCAGAGTGCACTTTGATTGCTGTTAAAACTTTCTCCACCTCAACCGCACCTCGACAGTGGTGTGCATGTACCCCACATTTGGGCTGGCTGTACGAATGTGCCCAACTATGTGGACCGCACTCAAGAATGTACGAGGATTTGGAGTGTGCCTCAAATTTGCCCAAATGTTGTTTGAATGCCCATTTGTGCGGCATCCAGCCTCTAGTTTGACTGGAAGGTGCATTCAGGCATGATTGATACATTCGGCCAGGATTTCACATGCCCGAACATTTCAAACAGCCCCTCAAATGTTCTCTGAATGCTTCAAATTGCATTTTTATGCTGTACAAATATTACGACTGCATTTAGAATGTGATACGACTGCGCCTCAACCACCGTTCGATATGTTTTCCACCATGAGCGCACCGTGAGTGTAGAGTGCATGTGCTCTGGCCACACGAATGTGCCAACTCGGAAGGTCCAAATTACTATGGGCAGACAGTTACAGTGTAAAGCATGGCATATATTTTTAACCCTCTTGGTGGCTCTGGGGGCTCCAAAGGGATTCAATGAAAAAGTCCATCTAACCATGACAAGACTCTTCCATGCATTATTTGTACCAAAGTTCATAAGAATCCTATGAACAGATTTTCTGCTATATATCCAACAGTGTAAGAAAAAAAAGAATAATAAATAATACAAAAAAAGTTTGCTCTTTTGTGGGGCCCTTAAAATCTTTTGAGACCAGTTATTTTTTTTTTTTTCCCTGTGTGCTGACACTGTGCATCAATCTAAACAGTAATCTTTATGCAAAAAGCTATTTCACAGCTATTTAAAGCTATTTTTAGGCACTTAATCTATAAATATGAAATGTTCCATTTTTTGCCATTCTGGGTATGGTCCTGGGGGCACAGAGAGATTCAGTCCATTAGCTTAAACGACCATGGCCACAGGCCCCCAAGGAATATCCCCACCAAATGTCAGTAAATTTCCCAGTTTTTGGGGAAATTGTGCAGATAGTGCACCATGCCCAGCCTAAGGCACACCAGAGACCAATCTTGAAGGCATCAGTCCTTTCTGACCTTCAGTCCAAAGGACTAAAAATGCATGTACGCAGTCTAATAAAAATATGATAAAATGTTAATCTCCTCACAGACTCATTTTGGCAAACCAAGTAAAACCACTGAAATTGTAACTAACATTAGTATTGACAAATACACAGCACAGTAGACTTGTGTGAACATTGTTTTACCTGTTCAGCAAATATCAAGCAAAACCTTCACGTGTTCATCACAATGGAATATCTGGTTACCTGTTTTTCCCTATCAGTGTACGTCACTTTCTTTCACCTTCATGTTTACATAATCTTTGGCAGTTTCAGTTGCTATTAAAGGTCTACCACATTTCTTCAGCTCTATGATGCTGACTCTAGCATATGTAGCATATCAGTCAATTCAGGTCTATTTAAAGTCACCTCATGGTGCTTCAGATGGGTAAGGTCTAACCATACCAACCAGTTGAGGTAAAAAGTCTGAAAGCCAACCCATATTGTTAACCCAATTTTTAACCCATATGGTTCAAAATTGTGTCCAAACAGGGTGAGTTTTAATTGGATTAGAGATAGAAGGTTGTGCATGCTTTATTTGAATAGCTTGGAACTAAATTACAGTGGTACCAAAGAAAATCCCTTTCATCACTTAAATGGTAAAAACATCAAAAGGGATGACACCCTTAAGATTCACACTTGAGTTCATACCATAAACTGTAATACAGCCCAGTGTGGTGAATTGTGTCACCAGTAAAATAAATGTGTGTGATCACACATGAAAGTGACCAGGAGGAATGCTGTTTGTGTTGTGTGGGCCGCTGAAGAGGAGGTACTGCTGGCCCACCACCACCAGAGGGCGCCCTGCTTGGAGTGCGGGCTCCAAGCACGAGAGGGCGCCAGATCCCGAAGAAGTGACAGCTGTCATTCTCTCCCTGCACCAGCTGTCACTCATTTATCATCATCAACATCACACCATAAAAGCCGGACTGCAACTCCACCTTGCCAAGAAATTGACTACCATTCCTGAGGTAATCCTTCTCTGCAGTATTTGGATTAATCCACGTTTTGATCTCTGTTTGCAGCCGTTTATTCCTGTGGGACAGTTTTGTTGGAGCGGCGTATTGTGGGAACCGCGACGTCTTTGCCTCCCACTCCCTCCAGATAAGTGACTGACAGGAGCTGCTTAAGTGTATGATTGGAGGTGGAGGTGCTCCCTCCCATCAGTGTTGGACTGTGTATTACTGAGTGTGCGGACTCACACTCACACATCCTGTTTTTGCTCTCTGCCAGCAGTACCAGGGTCGACAGCCGGGAACAGAGGCCACCTGGGGACTCGGGACTTGGCGGCTCCGGTGTTCTTCAGACCGTTGGTGGTGGAAGCCGTGTGGAGTACGGCTTCTCTCTCGTCGGGGGGGTCTCCTATCTTCGAGCCTGCCACACGTCACCTGGTGCTAATTGACTGTGCATATTTTCTGTATCTTTTCGTTGAGTAGTGTCACAACATTAAATTGTTACCTTTTGGTTTATTCATTGTCCGTTCATTTGCGCCCCCTGTTGTGGGTCCGTGCTACGACACCTTCCCAACAGGATTTCTCGGCCATCGTCATGGATTCCGAGGGGCGTCAACCCGAGCTTGAACGGCCAATGGAAGAACCAGGAGTGCAGGCGTCAGCAGGAGGCGTGTTGAGTGAGCTGCAGCAGATCTTAACCGCCTTCACAGCTCGGTTAGATTTAGTGACCGAGCAGAATGTCCTCCTTAATCGGAGGGTGGAGGCTCTCACCGCCAGGGTGGAAGCGCACGATCAGGGCGCTGCTGCAGCCGCTCCTCTGGCTGGTCCTGGGCCTGTATCAGACGTTCCACTGGTCGTTCAACGAACCCCCCCACCGTCCCCTGAAGCATACATAAGCCCTCCGGAACCGTACGGGGGCTGTGTCGAGACGTGCGCGGACTTCCTCATGCAGTGTTCGCTCGTCTTTTCACAGCGCCCTGTCATGTACGCATCAGACGCTAGCCGGGTGGCTTATGTTATTAATTTGCTTCGAGGAGAGGCACGCGCATGGGCTACGGCGCTTTGGGAGCAGAATTCACAGCTCCTAACGTCTTATACTGGGTTTGTACGGGAGTTCAAACAAGTGTTTGATCATCCCAACAGAGGCGAGACCGCTTCGAACGTGCTGCTGTCGATGAGACAGGGGCGCCGTAGCGCAGCCGAGTATGCAGTCGACTTCCGCATCGCGGCAGCGAGGTCCGGCTGGAATAACGTTGCGCTCCGCGCCGCCTTTGTAAATGGACTGTCACCGGTCCTTAAGGAGCACCTACTGGCTAAGGAGGAACCGCGGGATTTTGACGGGCTTATTGATTTAGTTATACGCTTAGACAATCGTTTAAACGAGCATCGTCGGGAGCAGGCCGGGGGGCGTGACCGGGCACGAGCCGTCCCTCCTCCTTCCGGTTCCGACAAAGTGACGTCGTCCCCACGCTTCACTGCCAGAGAGCTCCGTGTGGCTACAGCTCCCCCTGCTGAGGAGGCTATGGACACGAGCAGGGCCAAAGTAAAAACAAACATCAGACAAAGGAGACTGGCCCGCGGGGAGTGTTTTATCTGCGGCTCATGTGAGCACATGCAGAGGGACTGCCCTAAACGGTCAAACTACAACGCCCGTCCTTAGAAACTGGGCTAAGGGTGGGCCATAATACGCACGCGGGAAAACCCCGCAAATCTGCACGAATCCCAGTAACAATCCTGAGTGGGGATTTAACCCTTCATGCCCCAGCACTATTAGACACAGGGTCGGAAGGGAATCTGCTGGACAGCAGATGGGCAAAGGAAGTAGGGCTCCCCCTGGTGGCTCTGCCGGCACCATTGCAGGTGCGAGCACTAGATGGCACCCTGCTTCCATTAATCACACATCAGACTCAACCAGTGACTTTGGTTGTGTCTGGGAATCACAGGGAGGAGATAGTGTTCCATGTCACACCATCTACCTCCCGAGTGATTTTGGGCTTTCCATGGATGGTGAAGCACAATCCCCGGATTGATTGGCCGTCTGGGGTTGTGACGCAGTGGAGCGAAACCTGCCACCGGGAGTGCTTAGGATCCTCGGTTCCTCCCGGCACTACGGCTAATGAGGAGGTCAAAGTCCCCCCCAATCTATCGGCAGTGCCAAAGGAGTACCATGATCTTGCTGACGTTTTCAGCAAAGATCTGGCACTCACTCTTCCCCCGCACCGACCGTATGATTGTGCCATCGATTTGGTCCCGGGCGCTGAGTACCCGTCCAGTAGACTGTACAACCTCTCACGTCCGGAACGCGAATCAATGGAGACCTACATCCGGGACTCCTTAGCTGCCGGGCTGATCCGAAACTCCACCTCCCCGATGGGTGCTGGTTTCTTTTTGTGGGCAAGAAAGACGGCGGACTCCGTCCATGCATTGATTACAGAGGGCTGAACAAGATCACGGTTCGCAACCGATACCCGTTGCCCCTGTTGGATTCTGTGTTTACGCCCCTGCATGGAGCCCAAATTTTCACTAAATTGGATCTTAGAAATGCGTACCACCTGGTTCGGATCCGGGAGGGAGACGAATGGAAGACGGCGTTTAACACCCCGTTAGGTCATTTTGAGTACCTGGTCATGCCGTTCGGCCTCACCAACGCCCCCGCGACGTTCCAAGCTTTGGTAAACGACGTCTTGTGGGACTTCCTGCATCGGTTCGTCTTCATATATCTGGACGATATACTCATCTTCTCCCCGGACCCTGAGACCCATGTCCAGCATGTACATCAGGTCCTACAGCGGTTGTTGGAGAATCGGCTGTTTGTGAAGGGCGAGAAGTGCGAGTTCCACCGCACTTCTTTGTCCTTCCTGGGGTTCATAATCTCCTCCAACTCCGTCGCCCCTGATCCGGCCAAGGTTGCGGCGGTGAGAGATTGGCCCCAACCGATAAGCCGCAGGAAACTACAGCAGTTCCTCGGCTTTGCAAATTTCTATAGGAGGTTCATCAAGGGTTACAGTCAGGTAGTTAGCCCCCTGACTGCCCTGACCTCCACCAAAGTCCCCTTCACCTGGTCGGATCGGTGCGAAGCCGCGTTCCAGGAGTTGAAACGCCGGTTCTCGACTGCACCTGTTCTGGTGCAGCCTGATCCTGATTGCCAGTACGTAGTTGAAGTTGACGCCTCTGACTCAGGGATAGGAGCCGTGCTGTCCCAGAGCGTGGAGGCTGATAAAGTTCTCCATCCTTGTGCCTTTTATTCCCGCAGGTTGACCCCAGCTGAACGGAACTATGACGTCGGCAATCGGGAACTCCTCGCGGTGAAGGAGGCTCTTGAAGAGTGGAGACACCTGCTGGAGGGGGCGTCGTTGCCCTTCACGGTTTTCACGGACCATCGGAACCTGGAGTACATCCGGACCGCCAAGCGGCTGAACCCCAGGCAAGCCCGCTGGTCTCTGTTCTTCGGGCGCTTTGACTTCCAGATCACGTACCGCCCCGGGACCAAGAACCAAAAACCAGATGCATTGTCCCGGGTGCATGAAGAAGAAGCCAAAGCGGAGCTGTCGAACCCCACCGAGACCATCATCCCCGAGTCCACTGTCGTGGCCACCCTCACCTGGGACGTGGAGAAGACCGTCCGGGAGGCCCTGACAAGAAGCCCGGACCCGGGGACTGGCCCCAAGAACAGACTATACGTCCCACCAGAGGCAAGAGCTGCCGTCTTGGACTTCTGTCACGGGTCCAAGTTGTCCTGTCATCCCGGAGTGCGCAGGACCGTGGCAGTAGTCCAGCAGCGCTTCTGGTGGGCGTCCCTGGAAACCGACGTCCGGGACTATGTCCAGGCCTGTACCATCTGCGCCAGGGGTAAGGCGGACCATCGGAGGATGACGGGACTCCTCCATCCCCTGCCAGTGCCTCATCGCCCCTGGTCTCACATCGGCCTGGACTTCATCACGGGCCTCCCGCCGTCCCAGGGCAACACTGTAATTCTCACGATAGTGGACCGGTTCTCCAAGGCGGCCCACTTCGTGGCCCTCCCGAAGCTCCCAACGGCCCAGGAGACGGCAGACCTCCTGGTCCACCACGTCATGCGGCTGCATGGGATATTGTCGGACGTCGTCTCGGATCGGGGTCCCCAGTTCTCTTCACAGGTGTGGAAGAGTTTCTGTAAGGAGCTGGGGGCCACCGTAAGTCTCTCGTCCAGGTACCACCCCCAGACCAACGGCCAGGCAGAGCGGGCTAACCAGGAGTTAGAGCAAGCCCTCCGATGTGTCACCTCCGCGCATCCGGCGGCCTGGAGTCACCATCTGGCCTGGATCGAGTATGCCCACAACAGCCAAGTTTCGTCTGCTACCGGCCTCTCCCCTTTTGAGGCATGTTTGGGGTACCAGCCCCCATTGTTCCCGTTGGTGGAGGGAGAGGTCGGTGTGCCTTCGGTCCAGGCCCACCTCAGGAGGTGCCGCCGGGTGTGGCGGGCCGCCCGCTCTGCATTGGTAAAAGCCCGGACGAGGGCTAAGGCCCATGCGGACCGCCGGCGTTCCCCGGCCCCCACATACCAGCCTGGGCAGGAGGTGTGGCTTTCGACCAAGGACGTCCCTCTGTGTGTCGACTCCCCTAAATTGAAAGACAGATTCATCGGACCATTTAAGATCCTCAAGATCATCAACCCGGCCGCAGTGAAGCTTCGACTCCCGGCTTCACTGCGGATTCACCCCGTCTTTCATGTTTCCCATCTCAAGCCACACCACACCTCGCCCCTCTGTACTCCGGGACCGACGCCGCCTCCTGCCCGGCTCATCGACGGGGAGCCTGCCTGGACAGTCCGCAGGCTCCTGGACGTCCGTCGTAAGGGCTGGGGTTTCCAATATCTGGTGGACTGGGAGGGGTATGGACCTGAGGAACGTTCCTGGGTGAAGAGGAGCTTCATCCTGGACCCGGCCCTCCTGGCCGAATTCTACGCACGACATCCGGACAAGCTTGGTCGGACGCCAGGAGGCGCCCGTTGAGGGGGGGGGTCCTGTTGTGTGGGCCGCTGAAGAGGAGGTACTGCTGGCCCACCACCACCAGAGGGCGCCCTGCTTGGAGTGCGGGCTCCAAGCACAAGAGGGCACCAGATCCTGAAGAAGTGACAGCTGTCATTCTCTCCCTGCACCAGCTGTCACTCGTTTATCATCATCAACATCACACCATAAAAGCCGGACTGCAACTCCACCTCCTTGCAGAGAAATCGACTACCATTCCTGAGGTAATCCTTCTCTGCAGTATTTGGATTAATCCACGTTTTGATCTCTGTTTGCAGCCGTTTATTCCTGTGGGACAGTTTTGTTGGAGCGGCGTATTGTGGGAACCGCGACGTCTTCGCCTCCCACTCCCTCCAGATAAGTGACTGACAGGAGCTGCTTAAGTGTATGATTGGAGGTGGAGGTGCTCCCTCCCATCAGTGTTGGACTGTGTATTACTGAGTGTGCGGACTCACACTCACACATCCTGTTTTTGCTCTATGCCAGCAGTACCAGGGTCGACAGCCGGGAACAGAGGCCACCTGGGGACTCGGGACTTGGCGGCTCCGGTGTTCTTCAGACCGTTGGTGGTGGAAGCCATGTGGAGTACGGCTTCTCTCTCGTCAGGGTGGTCTCCTATCTTTGAGCCTGCCAAACGTCACCTGGTGCTAATTGACTGTGCATATTTTCTGTATCTTTTCGTTGTGTAGTGTCACAACATTAAATTGTTACCTTTTGGTTTATTCATTGTCCGTTCATTTGCGCCCCCTGTTGTGGGTCCGTGCTACGACACCTTCCCAACAGTTTGCTGGAACAGGCTGTGGACTGATGCTGAGTTCAGTTGATGGGCTAGACTGGACGACTGATGAGGACATTTAGATCAGCAGGCCTCCTGCCTCACCAAACACCTGTTACTATTGATGCACAGCGGAAACTGCAGGGTTACAGGGAAACACACTGTTACAAGTCCAAATAGAGATGGAGTTGGGCAGAGTGACACCTGCATATGGTGGTGGTGGTGGTTAAAGTAAGAAATCAAGGAGAAAACATCATGCCAGTGGCCATTTTTAACATGAATGTTTCTTAAGTTTTCCAGTTACACCTTTAGATTGCATGCACATGTGCACATGCACAAACATATACCTACTATGCTGCAGCTCAAGCATATTTCATTTGCAGTGAGTTTAAATTACAGTGAATCCAGATTGGGCCTTGTCACAAAGGTTTCACTTCTGTTTAAAATGTCACATTAGTTTGATTGCCAAGTACAGTAATAAAATATTGCAGGAAAAAAAAAGTGTAACGCAGGGGTGGGCAATCGTGCCATGAAGAGCTGAGACACTACAGGTTTTCCTTACTACCAATCACCTCAGCAGGTGATTTCACGAATGATCAGGGGTCTCAGCAGTTGAGTTCATTGACGACATGAGCATACAGAACTATCTGCTTCCCTTCAGCGTCATCAAGAAACATTTGTCTATGTTTTGGTTATATCTTGGTGGACTCCAGGGTACCTGACTCATCACGTATTGACACTTGGTCAAAATGAGTTGTTTCCATCAAACTGTGAAGACTTGGGTGAGAGACTAGGTTGGCAACCTTGACAATTACACAGACAGTCAACCAGTCCAGTCCCAGCTAAAAAAGTAAAAGTAACCATCTGTTTGTTGCAGCCAATGTGTTGATATCTGCAAAACTGAAGCACCTGCATACTGGATCATAGCCACACAGAAACATGCTACCTCACCAAAATATCCTCACATTCCCTCTCAATGCAAGTGCTACTCCTCATCAGAGTCTCCATGATTAACTGTTCATTTGGCACAAACTCATTCCAGTGATTCAATTTATTTTATTCATATGTAATGCCAAATCACAACAATGCTGTCTCAAGGTGCTTCAGACTAGCATGAGCTAACCTTACCAACCCCCTTCAGCATTCACACAGGCAACAGTGGTCAGGAAGACCTCCCTCTGGTGATAATGAGGAAGAAACCTCAAGCAGACCAGACTCAGAGGGGTGACCCACTGCTTATGCCATTCTAACGGTTGCAAGGTTTTTACAAATTTTACAATAATTTCTTTACAAACAGAAGAAACAAAAAACAGGAATAACAGAAGAGCAACAAAAACAGAAATAACTGAAATAAAAAAGTAGTCCATATTTGGTGGTTGAATAGGTAAGTCTTGAAAAAGTAGGGCTTCCTGGGGTCAGTCTGACATCATGGGATGCAGGTCCAACATCCATTAAAGGTCTTATCAGTGACTCAGACAGAGAAAGAAGAGCAGAATCAGTTGGCCAGAAATACCTGCACCTAAGGTATTAATTCACCAGCAGTAAATCAATAGAGAAGCAGAGAGATTACAAAGGTGGTTGCCGGCAGTGAGCCCTGTGCGTCACTAACAGACCCAGAATTTAGATGTAGCGAGGCAGAGACCTTTCTGCTGCTAATAATTAGAATTAAAAGGAGAGGAAGCATATTTCCATACTGCACCGGTATGCTAGTCATACAAGAGGGAGAATAGATGTGTCTTTAGTCTGGACTTGAATGTCTCTACTGAATCTAACTGTTTTTTCTTGGCAGGTAGATCATTCCACATGACAGGTATATGATAAGGGAAGGCCATGTAGTCTGCTGACTTTTTTTTAACCCTCAAGTGACCGAGTGGGGTCATTTATGACCCCAAGCATGAATTTTTGTACACCATTTTTCTAGTTTTAATTGTAAAAAAGTTTCCTACCATGAATTTGTCAATCTAATTGTTTTGCATTTGTTTATAGAATTTTGCAAGGATCAAGTCAATCCGTGTGGCAAGTATAATCCAAACTTGTGCTGGGTCACTTATGACCCCCCCCCCAGGAAGATCAATGAGATTTTCGACATTATTGCTTCAGATGGTGTTGTAATTTGCCAACTCTAATCATTATCTTTTACTGTTTTGCAGGGAAGCATGGCAAACAGACCTAGAATAGCAAGATTTCCAGATTTCTTGATGCGCAGAGTGAGGATGAAAATAGGTCATAAACCCATCAGTCACAAAGGATGACTGATGGGTTCATTGAGATTTATGTCATTGGGTTAATTGAGCAGTGACTTGAATGTCACTGCTGAGACAAGTGAATCTCTCTGTTTACAATAACTTGGTAATAAGTTAATAAGTTGGGTTGATAAGGTTAGATCTTACTTGTGTAAAGCACCTTGAGGCAGCTTTGTTGTGATTTGGCACGATATAAATTAAATAAATTGAATTGAATTATATTAAGTGCATGAAAACCTTGACAATCACAAACATAAAAAGTCTTGACTCTGCACCCAGTTCCACAAAAATCTGTGAAGTCAGTGTCAACAGTTTTTACCTGGACTACCCTGTATATGACAACACACGTCTTTTTTCCAATGAAAGAAATTCTACATTCATAAAATGTCACTTATATTCTTGTGTGAATTCCTATTTGAAGAGCACAATGTTTATTTTCCAGTCAGAGAAAAATTCTTACTGCTCTTAACATCCTGATGGCACAAGATACTTTGTGTTCATGAAGATATTCATTGCCAGCTTTATGGCCCAGTCACACGGCACTTAACGAAGGGTGACGAAGCCCTGACGAAACAAGAAATCTGGACTTTCGTTGACTGTCGTTGACATCGTTTAACCTTCGCGCAGCTTCGTTCCTGCAGTGGGCGCTTCATCAGGATTTTTAAAATGTTGAAAAATTTGAACGAAGGGCAACGAAAACCTCAGTTCGTCTGTGTTTCGTTTTGCTGTCGTTCTTGACGTTTTTTAATTGTTTGTGTAGTTTTTGTAACGTTATTGTTTAATTTGACTTCGTTGGAGCAGCTGAACGTTTTCACACAGCGCAGAAGCCGGTTTGTGAGCGCTGAGGCTGCTGCTGCGTTCATGTACCGTCGGAAATTACAGGGCAAACTCAGCCTGCTTGCTTGGATTTTTTTTATCTGTGTGGGGGGAGCAACTTCAATGGGCCAGAATTAATCTTTTGTGTGGATATAATTAATTATTTTGCCACAAGCAACTGTTGAATTTGAAACAATGAAAAAGTTGTGTACTTCCCGACAGTACTTGAATGCAGCATCAGCGGCAGCAGGAGCTCCTGTGTGCGCTTATTATTTTGTATTAAATATAACAATATGAGTGTAGGAATGATAATCCAGTCCTTCTGTACATGTGGCAACAGGTAGATGAATCAAAATGATGATATAAAGAGCTGTTCTGGAAGGAAGAATTCACGTTGTGGATCAGTGATCAGCTGGTGGAAATAACCGCACGAGTCAATGCGCGCGTTCACACGCACTGATTAATTTACTGCTCTGATATATTCAATTATCTTTACACTTATATTTATTCTCCCTTTTGACAGTTTTCTGTTATAAATCAATATATATGTCTTAGACCATAATACTGTGATATAGCAGACCACGGAACACTTTTTTTTTTTTAATTGGAGCACTACGGAGCACGCATCGTGTCTACAGACTGTGGATTCTGATGATGATGGAGATGATCCCTCTTTTGTTCTGGAGAAGGAATCAGAGCAGGTGGTCCATTGACATCTCCACAGATTCTGTTTGCAGTTTCTCCAGGACTCAGGCGCTATGAGCTCCGTTCCAGCACCGAGTGCTGGAGCAGACACTCTGCTCCAGCTGTGGCTCCAGGCGCATTTCATTGAGATCGTGAGCTTCGGTTTTGTTAAGTTCCTCTTTCGTCCCTTTTGCGCTCTTGCTTCGCAGACTGTTCAGTGATAAAAGCTCTTTCGTCCACCTTTTCTCAACGAATTGTAACGTTTTTTACTTTTCCCCTTCGTTCAGGAATCGTCGTGTGCCGTGTGACTGGCCATTAAATTCAAGCCAGTGCCAATTCCGAAGATTGTTGTTATCCTTATCCAACATTCTGCAATTATCTTTCTCATTGTCTTGTCTCATCATGTCATCATCCTGTCTGACATCCCTCCGTGACACAGACATATCTAACAATTCTTCTTTTAAAAGCTTGATAGCTGTAAAAATATGTGATGCCCACATGCTACTTTTAGCTTAAGAACAGCACCTTTAATAAGACACAAGACAGAACATAACAAACAAGAGAGGAGTTGAACAGAAGCAGCGCATGCAGCAGGCTCTGGCCGACATGGAGATGGCAGCCTCGCCGTAGCAAGCGACCTGTCCCACTTTAAGACAACTGTTGTAACAGCCACGCTTTGAGATAGGCATTTTCCTCCGTGGATTTATAAAACTTGTACGATGTGGTTAAAAAAGAAGGCTTTGCGATAGCCATTTTCCTAACTCTGTGATGAATACGATTACAGACCATCAGCATAGTAAAACACTAACCGCCACTAACAAAATCTACAGATTTTCACAGCCCTGTGTGCATACCAGATATTTTGCCCATATGGGTGGTGACCAAGCGGTTACTTGTGCTTCTTTCTAGTGTGGAAGCTTCCCGGTAGAAGGTCACCCCTACCCATTTTCCATGCAGTGTGAAGCTTTGTCAGGAAGGCCTTCTGCTGTAAAACATGCGCCAAATCAACATGTAGATCCACCTTGGATCTGTTGTGGTTACCCTGTGTGAAAGCCAATGGAGAAGTTTAAGGGACTTACTTACTATTGGATATTTAGCACATAAAACATTTGCAGGAGAATGTGCATTATACTGTATATTTATAAACTGTCATCTTACTGAAATTTACATTCATCTTTATTAGCCAAAAACATTTGAATGCTGCACTTCACTTTTGCTTTTGACAGTGGCACTTTTAATAGGCTGTTATTGTGTTCATTTTTAATCTCACATCTGTTATCAAAGTTAAAAATGCAGAAGTAATCCCGTAAAGTGCTTTTTAAATTCAAAAATGCTGTGACCTTCCCTTCACGTTTGATTCTCCAGAAGAAAAATTATCATGAAAATCTTTTTATATATCTTTAGAAATATGACAGCAGGAATAAAACTAGAAACGGGGCACAGAATGAAAATAAAACTATACAGTAAATATAAGTGTAACATAAAATAAATTCAAAATGAAATTGAAATTACAAGTAAGAGCCAAAACATAACTAAATGTGCCGCAACTGGTCTTATCACCCTATTATCATCAATCTCATTTTAATCTTCATGGGCTGCTGCCATCTGATTTATCTGTGCGGGTAAAAAGAGAACATTTTCCTTTAGGGATCAATAGAGTAAAATACCAGATTACACATGAGTATTTGACTATTCAAACATGAGATACTCAAACAGATCACCTTTGATACACGTGGCACCAAGGCTTACACTGCAGCAGCCAGAGCTGCAGTCACAGCCTCGTTCTAACCGCGTCCCTCAGGCACAGCGGTTGATTCATGTTTTCCATTTTCGAACTTCATACATCATGAGATGTAATGTGCTTAGGCATTTAAACATGAGGCCCCTGGCACTTCTTTCCACACTGGTTGAGTGGCTGAATGGCTGCCTGTCATCTGTAGAACATCTGAGTTGGCATTTATCCAGAAAATCTCCCATTGGTTTTTTACCCTTTGGTTGTTTGTTGATTGGGAATGTGGACTCTGTGCTTCCTGAGAATAAAGATTAAAAAAAAGGTTGAAATGCCTCTATACGTGTGTGTGTGTGTGTGTGTGTGTGTGTGTGTGTGTGCGCGCGCGCACCTACCCCCCCACCACACACACACACACACACACACACACACACACACACACACACACACACACACACACACACAAAAGAAAAAGAAAATATATCAAAGTGTACAGAAGGATATTGGAACCATAAACCAAATGATGCTTTCTACATTTCTAGCTTTCAGATTAATTCATGTATTAGTAATAAATAACAGCTCTTTTTAATGCTGCAGACTTTCAAAAAGCTGTAGCTGTAAATGACCAATCAAAAATATAATTTAATCTGAGACAAAATAAGGAATTTTGCACTTTTTAAATTTAAGCATCGGTGGCCTCCACTTTAAGCTCTTGAAATGCAAGAAATAGATTCAAATTCATTTCAAGCTCAGTGTAACTTCCAGTGCACCTGCCCCTAATTTCCATCAAGCATGTGATGGTAACGCTATTCCTTGCAACATGCCTAGACATGTTCAGCAAATGAGGCAAGATTGTTGTAGTTTACGCAAGCAAAACAAAACTGGTTTTTCAATTGATATTTTGCATCATCGTTTACCAAATGTATTCAGTTTTTCCTCACTTTACAATTGAAAAGATGTCAGCATTTATTGTTTTTAGTTACTGTGTTACCAAACGGGATCGTATGGAATCATTTAATTCAGCCGCTGCATTTATCTCACTTCACTGGGTGGGCATCAAAGCATTTTGTTTTTAAATTATTGTGTTAAAGATACATTAGGGATGTTTTTACAGAGTTTTAATCACTTTTTAATGTTTATGTGTGAACAGGCTGTCTAGCAGCCAAAGATGTTGCTGCTTCTAACATATAATGTTTTCCTTGTACACTGGGTGGTGCTGTGTATGTGTGAAGGTTTCCTCAGGTACAGTATATAGGTGGGAATCCTACTGCTGTGGTTCGGTGTTGACCCCAGAAGGGCAAAAGGTTTTTGACTGTTTTACTGCTGTGGTGTGAAGTTAAGATTGCCAAGCCATGTGATGCTGTTTGTGGAACCTTTTTTATTTTATTATTCTTGTAATAAATGGATTGCCTTTTTAACACACAAACATAGCCTGTGGACTTTGAACAAACACAGTTAGTCCTAGTGTCAAATATCTCAGTAGTTAAATTGTAGGTTGAGCTCCTCAGGCTCGGCTATCTACAACACTCCTTGTTATTTGCTTATGAAAGTCGTGATGTTTTTGAGTGTTGTTCCCTGTATAGTGCAGCCGAAGTGGGCCCTGGTTTGTGTTTTGGAATTGATTGTGCAGGTAAAAATATCGGGTCAGTTGAGGCCAACAAAATCACCAACAGCAAAGAAAAAATCTGCTGAAACCTGTAATGTCAAACAGGAAGTGATGTGTTCAACATTTGCACAGCTTTTAAGAAATAGACCTCTGTTTGATTTTGGGGTTCCAATTGACCCTGAGTTGGTATTCATCCTCCTAGACAGGAAAGCGACATTTTTTGAAAAACATATTGTATTCTTTTGTGATTTTGTTGTCTCAAGTTGGGTAACAATCAGTTGTTACCCAGTTAGACAGTTCTTACATATCATAGTCTGCAAAAGTTTATTGTTAATGTAACAGTATGAGGGCCCATGTCCATATGACATATTTTTCGTGAAAAAAGTGCTAAACTCGGCCTTATCGGGAGTACTTCATCCATCCACTTTCACAAAGTGCTGTAATTTGGTTTTCTTGTTTTGCTTTTTTTTTCTATGAAAACAGGACATAACAAGCTTTCAACACCTCTGGCACTCAACCAGCAACATTTAGAGTCCGTCCAATCTGCTCTTGTTGAGATTTTCTCTGTCTTGTGATGTTGTGATGCTTTTGTGTGACATGTTGTACAGCTCAGCTTGTAAACTGTGATGTCTTATGTCTCTGTTTCAGCAGCACCAAAATCTTTGCTCACCTGTGTGAAAACACATGCTTGTAACGGGAGAGGTGATGGTTGGTTGCAATCTGAAATCTCACTTCTAGATGTTGCTGAAAACCACACAATGCACCTTTAATAAGTTGAATAGGAAGGTTTTACCTACCCATCTACTCTGCATTTTAAAGCCTTGACATGTGCCTATGCTTTAGAAAATCCTGAGAATTTTCTGTAAATTCTACTTCTGTAGTATTCTATTTCTTATAAATAATCTTAAGACATGTGTGTGTGTGTGTGTGTGTGTGTGTGTGTGTGTGTGTGTGTGTGTGTGTGTGTGTGTGTGTGTGTGTGTGTGTGTGTGTGTGTGTGTGTGTGTGTGTGTGTGTGTGTGTGTGTGTTGATGTTGGTCATTTCTGATGGAATACCAGGATTAAAAACAGAGAAATATTAAGAGTATTTTTCTTTGTGTTTCCTCCCTCCATCCATCTGTCCTGTCTTATTCTGCTCATGAAGTATTCCTACTACTCATCTGCTTTTCCATTTCCTTTTCAGTTTCTGTTTTCTATCTCTGTGCCTTTATGCCTCTGTCTCTCTCCTTTTTCCTCTCCCACTGATTCTCTAGCAGCTTATCTGATGGGATCTGATGGGTTTGTTGTTTTGTTTCACCTGTTGATGCGAGTGTACCCGCACACAGACAAATGACAGCTGACAGCGCTGTAGGGCTGTTACGGCAGAACACAGAGGCTTTCACGTTGTGGAAGGAGCAACTCGAAAAATCTCAGGAAACAACTGGGAAAACCTCACAACTGAACAGACTCAAGTCCCATGCACCTGCAAAAAAAAAAAAAGTTTATATGTCTCTATTGTATTTTTGAAAACTTTGCATGCCTGCTCTGAAAGTAACTTTTCATTCACCACCGTAGACCGTAATCCACAAGATACCAGCCAGTTTTAGTTCATAAATAGCAGAGAGAAGATACTGATTATGATCTTAAAGCATTGTAAAATAACAAAGAATGTGTCCGTTTTTTATTTTTTAAGAGACACAAAAACCTGGATCTCTAATCATTTGCAGCATTTTCCCATGACAGCAGTTGTCTAAGCAGTTATGGATCACACAACTTTCCAAATTTGTGACAGCTAATGGGTTCCAATTGATCCTTAGTGGATAGAGGTAGTATGAGGGCACACAAGGCCTACAGAATACCTTCTCCAAGAAATCCCTCTTTGTCTGTAAATAAAAGTGGCATTTATCAAGAAACGTACCCACTTTACCTTTTGCCTAGATATTACCAATATAGTGTTTTTGGGCCCCCCCATAAGGGCCCCTTCACACATAGTGCGAATAAGTGTGACTCCCGGTGAAACAGCTCATATGAGCGAACCACACAAACATCGAGCTGATGGGCAGCGTGCACGATTCCGGTGCGACAGTTCATGCACGCAATGGTGTCTTTCGAGCAGGAACACAGTGCGAGCAGCTGCACCACATCACGCCACTGACGTGGAGAACAATCAAATAAAAACCAGCTGTATAATTAGTGAATATCACTGGTTCGATATAAAGGGGATGCAATACAGAACCCCATGGTTAAATAACCCTGGTTAAAAAAAGAAATGTCCCTCACAGGATTCAAACCCGTAAGCTCTGATTACCAGACAGAAATTTTACCACTGCGCTACCATTGCTTGCCTGTAAACAGTACAGAAAATACCTGAAATCAACAAAGACATAGACAAGGTGCGCTGTGTGCAGCCACTGCAGCCCAGTGCAAAGGCAAAAAAATGTTTTATATGTTTCCATGTGAGGACAGCAGGCAGAGACATGCACCTTACAGAGGAATGTTGTAAATACATGTCCTTCCAAACATAGAACATGTCCTCCAGGTGGGACGTCCAGGAGCAGAGATCTTTACAGCCGCGGCTGTGAGCGGACACCCCCCCGTCCATTCAGCACCCAGACCGGTGTGACACTCTCTGTGTTATGTGATCATTAATTTTAGGATATGATTCCTTCTTTATGTTCTCTAATGCCATATACCAACACAGTGCAGAGTAGCTACCTAAACTCTGTAAGTGAGATAGAGTATCTCGTCAATAGTTTTACATCCTCATTGAAGACAACTTTGGATGCTGTAGCTCCTCTAAAAAAGAGAGCTTTAAATCAGAAGTGCCTGACTCCGTGGTATAACTCACAAACTCGTAGCTTAAAGCAGATAACCCGTAAGTTGGAGAGGAAATGGCGTCTCACTAATTTAGAAGATCTTCACTTAGCCTGGAAAAAGAGTCTGTTGCTCTATAAAAAAGCCCTCCATAAAGCTAGGACATCTTTCTACTCATCACTAATTGAAGAAAATAAGAACAACCCCAGGTTTCTTTTCAGCACTGTAGCCAGGCTGACAAAGAGTCAGAGCTCTATTGAGCTGAGTATTCCATTAACTTTAACTAGTAATGACTTCATGACTTTCTTTGCTAACAAAATTTTAACTATTAGAGAAAAAATTACTCATAACCATCCCAAAGACGTATCGTTATCTTTGGCTGCTTTCAGTGATGCCGGTATTTGGTTAGACTCTTTCTCTCCGATTGTTCTGTCTGAGTTATTTTCATTAGTTACTTCATCCAAACCATCAACATGTTTATTAGACCCCATTCCTACCAGGCTGCTCAAGGAAGCCCTACCATTATTTAATGCTTCGATCTTAAATATGATCAATCTATCTTTGTTAGTTGGCTATGTACCACAGGCTTTTAAGGTGGCAGTAATTAAACTATTACTTAAAAAGCCATCACTTGACCCAGCTATCTTAGCTAATTATAGGCCAATCTCCAACCTTCCTTTTCTCTCAAAAATTCTTGAAAGGGTAGTTGTAAAACAGCTAACTGATCATCTGCAGAGGAATGGTCTATTTGAAGAGTTTCAGTCAGGTTTTAGAATTCATCATAGTACAGAAACAGCATTAGTGAAGGTTACAAATGATCTTCTTATGGCCTCGGACAGTGGACTCATCTCTGTGCTTGTTCTGTTAGACCTCAGTGCTGCTTTTGATACTGTTGACCATAAAATTTTATTACAGAGATTAGAGCATGCCATAGGTATTAAAGGCACTGCGCTGCAGTGGTTTGAATCATATTTGTCTAATAGATTACAATTTGTTCATGTAAATGGGGAATCTTCTTCACAGACTAAAGTTAATTATGGAGTTCCACAAGGTTCTGTGCTAGGACCAATTTTATTCACTTTATACATGCTTCCCTTAGGCAGTATTATTAGACGGTATTGCTTAAATTTTCATTGTTACGCAGATGATACCCAGCTTTATCTATCCATGAAGCCAGAGGACACACACCAATTAGTTAAACTGCAGGATTGTCTTACAGACATAAAGACATGGATGACCTCTAATTTCCTGCTTTTAAACTCAGATAAAACTGAAGTTATTGTACTTGGCCCCACAAATCTTAGAAACATGGTGTCTAACCAGATCCTTACTCTGGATGGCATTACCCTGACCTCTAGTAATACTGTGAGAAATCTTGGAGTCATTTTTGATCAGGATATGTCATTCAAAGCGCATATTAAACAAATATGTAGGACTGCTTTTTTTGCATTTACGCAATATCTCTAAAATCAGAAAGGTCTTGTCTCAGAGTGATGCTGAAAAACTAATTCATGCATTTATTTCCTCTAGGCTGGACTATTGTAATTCATTATTATCAGGTTGTCCTAAAAGTTCCCTAAAAAGCCTTCAGTTAATTCAAAATGCTGCAGCTAGAGTACTGACGGGGACTAGAAGGAGAGAGCATATCTCACCCATATTGGCCTCTCTTCATTGGCTTCCTGTTAATTCTAGAATAGAATTTAAAATTCTTCTTCTTACTTATAAGGTTTTGAATAATCAGGTCCCATCTTATCTTAGGGACCTCGTAGTACCATATCACCCCAATAGAGCGCTTCGCTCTCAGACTGCAGGCTTACTTGTAGTTCCTAGGGTTTGTAAGAGTAGAATGGGAGGCAGAGCCTTCAGCTTTCAGGCTCCTCTCCTGTGGAACCAGCTCCCAATTCAGATCAGGGAGACAGACACCCTCTCTACTTTTAAGATTAGGCTTAAAACTTTCCTTTTTGCTAAAGCTTATAGTTAGGGCTGGATCAGGTGACCCTGAACCATCCCTTAGTTATGCTGCTATAGACGTAGACTGCTGGGGGGTTCCCATGATGCATTGTTTCTTTCTCTTTTTGCTCTGTATGCACCACTCTGCATTTAATCATTAGTGATCGATCTCTGCTCCCCTCCACAGCATGTCTTTTTCCTGGTTCTCTCCCTCAGCCCCAACCAGTCCCAGCAGAAGACTGCCCCTCCCTGAGCCTGGTTCTGCTGGAGGTTTCTTCCTGTTAAAAGGGAGTTTTTCCTTCCCACTGTAGCCAAGTGCTTGCTCACAGGGGGTCGTTTTGACCGTTGGGGTTTTACATAATTATTGTATGGCCTTGCCTTACAATATAAAGCGCCTTGGGGCAACTGTTTGTTGTGATTTGGCGCTATATAAAAAAATTGATTGATTGATTGATTTTCATTATTTGTTTTGTAATTGCGTATGTAGGTATTGTTGTAATTATTTATATAACTGTCCTGGTGGTGGTTTCTGTTTTTTTTAATGTGTGCACTGAGCCATCATCCAGCTGTCAGTGTGCTGTGATCAGCTGACATGCACCTCCCCGTGCTGTGTGTGATCAGACCTCACTGCCCAGCCCCCACGTGATCAAATCTGTCTCATATAAGCATTTTATGCAAGTGTTCCCCTGGGGGGGGGTTGCGGGACACACATGTGTACATGTGCGAGACACATGCACCACATGTGTGTTGCTTTTTGCAACTCCACAGTCGTGGGGCACTTTGACCATTTTCACATTCAGCTCGACAGTGATTGTCTGCTGACTGTTTTCCTGATGATAGTGCAAATGGCCACACATTTTCTAAGTGCCATGCGAGCAGTGTTAGATGTTCGTGTGTGTCAGCTGGAATTTGGCCGACATCTGCTACAAGAGGGTTCGATGGGCTCACACAGCGCACACTCTGCCTTTCAGCCGCTGGTATGCGCAAATAGTTGTAGCAACAGGTGTACGAGGCATTAGAGTTTTTGAATATGATTCCTGCGTCATGCACACTTCATGCGCAATTCCACCAAATTTACACTGTGTATGAAGGGGCCCTTTGATTCATTACCAAAGGCAGACATAACATGCGTCCGGAAAGTATTCACAGCGCTTCACATTTTCCACCTTTTATTATGTTACAGCCTTATTCCAAAATGGAGAAAATTATTTTCCCCCTCAAAATTATACTCAAAACACCCCTTAATGACAACATGAAAAAACATTTACAAATATTAAAATGTACAATAAAAATAAAAACTAAGAAATCACATGTACATAAGTATTCACACCCTTTGCGCAATACTTTGTTGATGCAACTTTGGCAGCAATTACAGCCTCAAGTCTTTTTAAATATGATGCCACAAGCTTGGTGCACCTATCTTATCTGGGGGAGGTGATGGACTAGTGGTTAAGGTGTTGAGCTTGAGACCAGAAGATCCTGGGTTCAAATCCCCGCCTGACTTGAAAATCACTAAGGGCTCTTGGGCAAGGTCCCCTATTGCTCCCGGTGTGTAGTGAGCACCTTGTATGGCAGCACCCTGACATCAGGGTAAATGTGAGGCATAATTGTAAAGCGCTTTGAGCGTCTGATGCAGATGGAAAAGCGCTATATAAATGCAGTCCATTTACTATTTATCTTTGGGCAGTTTTGCCCATCCTGCATTCATGTTTCCCTCAATCCTGACTAGTTCTCCCAGTTCCTGCCCTGAAAAAAACATCCCCACAGCATGATGCTGCCACAACCAGGAACTGGGGATGGTGCCTGGTTTCCTCCAAACAGGATTCCTGGCATTCACACCAAAGACTTGAATGTTTGTTTCATTAAATCAAATCAAATCAATTTTATTTATATAGCGCCAAATCACAACAAACAGTTGCCACAGGGTGCTTTGTATTGTAAGGCAAAGCCATACAATACAGAAATCCCCAACGGTCAAAACGACCCCCTGTGAGCAAGCACTTGGCGACAGTGGGAAGGAAAAACTCCCTTTTAACAGGAAGAAATCTCCAGCAGAACCAGGCTCAGGGAGGGGCAGTCTTCTGCTGGGACTGGTTGGGGCTGAGGGAGAGAACCAGGAAAAAGACATGCTGTGGAAGAGAGCAGAGATCAATCACTAATGATTAAATGCAGAGTGGTGCATACAGAGCAAAAAGAGAAAGAAACACTCAGTGCATTATGGGAACCCCCCAGCAGTCTAAGTCTATAGCAGCATAACTAAGGGATGGTTCAGGGTCACCTGATCCAGCCCTAACTATAAGCTTTAGCAAAAAGGAAAGTTTTAAGCCTAATCTTAAAAGTAGAGAGGGTGTCTGTCTCCCTGATCCGAATTGGGAGCTGGTTCTACAGGAGAGGAGCCTGAAAGCTGAAGGCTCTGCCTCCCATTCTACTCTTACAAACCCTAGGAACTACAAGTAAGCCTGCAGTCTGAGAGCGAAGCGCTCTATTGGGGTGATATGGTACTATGAGGTCCCTAAGATAAGATGGGACCTGATTATTCAAAACCTTATAAGTAAGAAGAATAATTTTAAATTCTATTCTAGAATTAACAGGAAGCCAATGAAGAGAGGCCAATATGGGTGAGATATGCTCTCTCCTTCTAGTCCCCGTCAGTACTCTAGCTGCAGCATTTTGAATTAACTGAAGGCTTTTCAGGGAACTTTTAGGACAACCTGATAATAATGAATTACAATAGTCCAGCCTAGAGGAAATAAATGCATGTATTAGTTTTTCAGCATCACTCTGAGACAAGGCCTTTCTAATTTTAGAGATATTGCGCAAATGCAAAAAAGCAGTCCTACATATTTGTTTAATATGCGCATTGAATGACATATCCTGATCAAAAATGACTCCAAGATTTCTCACAGTATTACTAGAGGTCAGGGTAATGCCATCCAGAGTAAGGATCTGGTTAGACACCATGTTTCTAAGATTTGTGGGGCCAAGTACAATAACGTCAGTTTTATCTGAGTTTAAAAGCAGGAAATTAGAGGTCATCCATGTCTTTATGTCTGTAAGACAATCCTGCAGTTTAGCTCATTGGTGTGTGTCCTCTGGCTTCATGGATAGATAAAGCTGGGTATCATCTGCGTAACAATGAAAATTTAAGCAATGCTGTCTAATAATACTGCCTAAGGGAAGCATGTATAAAGTGAATAAAATTGGTCCTAGCACAGAACCTTGTGGAACTCCATAATTAACCTTAGTCTGTGAAGAAGATTCCCCATTTACATGAACAAATTGTAATCTATTAGATAAATATGATTCAAACCACTGCAGCGCAGTGCCTTTAATACCTATGGCATGCTCTAATCTCTGTAATAAAATTTTATGGTCAACAGTATCAAAAGCAGCACTGAGGTCTAACAGAACAAGCACAGAGATGAGTCCACTGTCTGAAGCCATAAGAAGATCATTTGTAACCTTCACTAATGCTGTTTCTGTACTATGATGAATTCTAAACCCTGACTGAAACTCTTCAAATAGACCTCAGACCTTAGACTTCAGAATTTGGTTTCTCATGGTCTGAGAGTCCTTCAGGTGCTTTTTTTTGCAACCTCCAGGTGAGCTGCCCTGTGCCTTTTACTAAGGAGTGGCTTCTATCTCGACACTGTACTACGCAATCCTGTTTGGTGGATTGCTGTAGATATGATTGTCCTTCTGGAAGGTTCTCCTTTCTCAACAGAGGAATGCTGGAGCCCTCTCAGAGTGACCATTGGGTTCTTGGTCACCTCCTTGACTAAGGCCCTTCTCTTCCAATTGCTGTTTAGATTTCAAAAATGCTCTAGTGGCTTCAAAACTTGTTTAAGATTGGTTTGAAGTTTTTACAAAAGTTCAAGGCTTGGCAAAGAAAGCCGTTCAGGAGAATTATAGTTAACAAAGCACTTTTGGCACTGAGCGGAAAATTAAAGAATTTGGACACAGAAATTCACTCTTAATCTGAAAAAGTCAGCTAGGAAGTTGTCTTCAAAATGCAGATAACTTGATTCACAACTTAAAAGTTATTAAAAACTGGTGCATCAACCAACTAAAGGTTATGGGACATGAAATACAATGAAACAATAAAACTAAAGCCATGAACTGTGACTTAGACAGTTGAAGAAAAAAAATGGCAATCAGAAAAGAGGGGAAGCAATGGGAGAGACACAGCAAGGAAGCAAGAGTTAACAGAGTGTTCTTTATTCAGGGTCCTTATAAAGAGAGTGTAGCACATGTTCATACAGTGCCTTGCTTATAGCATTTGTTTATAGCATTTCAAATACAAAAAGTAAGCCAGGCTTCTCAGTATAAAAATGTCTAAAATTATCTTTCTTAAATTCAAATTGAAAGTAAATCTCTACAACCTGATATAAATGAATTAAAAATATAAAAGCCAAGATGATGGGTTGCATAAGTAATGGGCCCCTTTGGTACAATACCTGTAAATAATCAGTTTTATTGCTAGTTTTCTTCAGACAAGTCAGGGGATGGGTACATAAACAAATTTAAATGTGTGAAATACCAAGAGGCTGAATACTTTTGCAAGCCACTGTATATCCTGGCCTTTTACTGTTAGGTTTCGTCCCCAAAAGAAAGCTATTTGACAACACATCAGATGCTTCTTTCTTCTTTAACTAAAAAAAAAAGTAACAACTGATTTTTCTAAATACATCCTAGAACAGGAAAACAGTTAAAAGAAACACTTTTCACTATGACAATTCATTAATAATTCCACAAATAACATTTAACATGCCAAGAGTTATAAAAGGGCTACTCATAACATCACACACACACACACACACACACACACACACACACACACACACACACACACACACACACACACACACACACACACACACACACACACACACACACACACACACACACACAAATGTGTAACAGATTAAATTGGAATATACCTTTTGTCTTTAGCAACTATAGCAACAGGAAAAGAAATTACAATTTCTCTCTTTTGTTCAGCATTTATTTGCACATTGGGGTATGTCCATGTTCTTCCTCCTGTGGCTGTGGCTTCAGCCCACTATGGGTCGTTTTATGACTTCTGATCAATAAGCTTTGTCGTCTGGTTGGTGGAACTGATCTGCTTTTTTGATATGATATGAACAAGAATGTTGTGAATGCCCCTTCTGGATATACGAGGTCTGTTAGAAAAGTATCCGACCTTTTTATTTTTTCAATAACCATATGGATTTGAATCACGTGTGATTGCATCAGCCAAGCTTGAACCTTCGTGCGCATGCGTGAGTTTTTTCACACCTGTCGGTTGCGTCATTACTCTTGTGAGCAGGCTTTGTGTGAGCAGTGGTCCACCCCTCTTGTCGGAGGCTTCATCACGGCGTTGCTTTGCACCATGCGGCACCACCGCGATGCGCGGAATTTCTCCGCTCCTCTTTCCATGACAAAAACTCTTGTAACAGTGGAATGTGCCGTTCATTTCCACACTGGACGCTATGTTTTATCCGGGACATCGTCTGACTAGCACAGGAATTGCAGAAGACGTGGACATCAGCACTTTTTTGGCACATTGAGACAGACGTGCGGAGGAATTCCGCGCATCGCGGTGGAGCCACATGGCGCAAAGCAACGCCGTGATGAAGCCTCACAGGACATGTTCTGGCATGTCCAGGCTCATCCACAATTTCTCGGATAGTCACACGACTGAAAAACCACTGAAGCCGTCTGAAAGCCATCTCAAAGCCGTCCTGTGAGACCAACACGGAGGTGGTTTTGTGCCGCGCAATGAGCGGCACGGTGGCACATCCCTCCGCTTCTCTTTCCATGAAAAAAACTGATGTCCACGTCTCCTGCCATTTTTGTGTAAGTCAGATGACGTCCCGGATCAACAAAGCCTTCACGTTGGAAATGATCTGGTTGATTCAGCCTGTCGATCGGCGCTCGGAGTGCGGCGCGCTCTCAGCCACTGTGGGCGGCCTTTAAACCGGCTGGAGCACTCCTTAATCTGTGTAATCCCCATAAAATCGTCCCTGAAAGCCATCTGAATTTTCTGAACAGTGTCCACCTGGAGGTCTCTCACAGTTTCTGGAAAAAATTGATGCAGCAAAGCTCCAAATCGTTCAGACATTTATTCGCAATAAAAATCAGACGAGAGGGATGGACCACTGCTCACATAAAGCCTGATCACAGGCTCCTGCCCCCAATGTGACTCATTTTATATTGGAATATCTACTAGTACCAAGTCATGATCTGACACATGTATTTCCTAGATAATACACTTGCACAGGCATACAACAAACATTAAAGTCAATCCAGTCTACATGCTGTCAATGTAATTGCTCATCAATGCATTAAGAAAAACAAACTCCATGCAAACTCCAGCTGCTTTATAATTTTGTATCAGAATAAAGTCAACCTTTTTTAATGTGCCTCTTAATATTTCCACTTCATACAGCATTGTAGGAGTACTCACTAAAAACAAATGGGAATGTAATGATGATGTTTTTAATTCTGACTGCTAACTGTCAGTGATGTTAGTAATATATTTGGCAAGACAGACAAGAAGGTATTAGTACACACTGGTGTCCGGTTTTTTATGATAATGTGCTATCAAGCCCTGCAAAAAAGTTGTGTTCTATCGAGGGTGTACCTTGCCACATGTCCTATGACAGCTGGGATAAGCGCCAGCTTCCCCTTGACTCTTAATTGGACTAAGCAGTTACTGAAAAAGACTGAATGAATGAATGTACTATCAGGTAACCAATGAATTCAAAGGAAGAAGAAGAGAAGCCAGTCAAAGAAGATCACTGGCACTGGCTACATTGGCTACCAGTTCTTCAAGACTAATAAGCTTTTACTTTTAGATGAATATCATTTAGGTGGGAATTGGACAAAAATATCAATAGATCAAAAATGCCCTAAGTGGAGACTCTGAATCAGTTGCCTTGAACAGATGTGACCAATTAACACCATGTTGACTGAAATGGAGATGGTCACGTTGATGAAAAAGCAGCAGGCTCTCACCCATTTATGGAGTTAAAAACCTCTGTTCTAAATGTGTGAGTAGGTGAGAATGTGGATGAGAATGCTTATCTATCTGTACAGTACTTGTCAGCTCTGTGAGGGACTGGTGTAATATCTAGAGTGTACCGTGCCTCTTGCCAAATGAGCACTGGGACAAGCTCCAACTCTCCCATGATCCTCAAGGGGATAAGTGGAAGGAAATGTATGATGCACTTGAGACAAAGATGAGTCCCATTTCTCAAGTGTACATTGAAATCCCCATAACTTTTAAGAAAGAAAATGTATTTGGTTTCATGTTACATGATTGATTCAAAATACAAAGCTTCATGTTTCAATTAGTGTTAAAAGTCCGTCTGGCTCAAACATACAATTTATGGCTGGGGGGGGAGGTGAGGTTCCTCTTTTAAAAGTGTACTGTTTACATATTTCCATGACAACTTTGACTGATGCAGATTTGATATGTGCCTGGTGATCATTTAACACTGTTCTGGATTTTATTTGCATTTCAGAAACGCTCCTGTCTTCTTGTCATCTGCATTTATGTGCTTTAGGTTCTTTTCGCAAGACATCACTTGTATATTTAGTGTACTGTTTTGGAAGGAACACAATTCTAAATTCAGTGTGTGAATGGAGTTACCCACTGTGACTAACCCACAGAGAGTTATTAGCCAATTCTGCAGCTCCACAGAGCATTTTAGCCTCTTATCTCATTGTTTTGGTTTTATGGCCCATTTACTGTAGGTGGAATTTGAGCAGTTGTCATCAACATAATTTCTCTCATTTAAAAAGCTGTTTTCAAGTGGGCAATCCCATTGAAATGTTGTGACAAAACCCATTGTAATTTACCTGCTCAGCAACACACACAAACAGATAAAGTCAATAACAATCTGGTGATTAGGTTTAGACAGACTCGAGATAAAGATATTTTTGTCAGTATTGTTGGAGATAAAAAAAAAGTTTAAGAAATTGGGAATATTTTTTATTGTAATGGGTCAAGATACCAGTAAGCCAACTCAAATGGGATGATAATTTTGCTGCCTGTCTTTGAAAAAGGACGAGTTGAACTTCACTCCAGTCTTCTTTTGTTTCCTCTGGTTCTCATTAGCTGTTGACATCAACGTCAAGTCTTTGTAGGATTAGGAAGTAGTGGCTGAAATGAAATTGCCCTGTCTGACCTGACTCATTCAGATCTGTGCTCTCTTCCCTACTTGACACTCTGACATTGAGCTGCACATTGTGTTTCCACCTCAGCATGACCCCATGTATAGCTTTGGACTCCCAGATCAATTACACTCTGTGTGCCAAGTCCCTTACAGTCTTCAAGACATAACTGGATCTTTGCATGTGTAGATTGAATTTCAAACTGAAAATAAAACAATACCCAGTGATATCCAAGGTAACACACTCAACACACTCAGCTGAAATCAATTATTTTGAGAGCAGTTGCAGTTACTGCTAGTCACTGGTTTGTTACCAGGTTGGTAGAACACTTATTCATATTTATCAGCATTTTTGTTCATACGCTATTCCATGCATCATCATTATATTGGGTAAACAATATGCAGAATGATAAACTCTTTAAAGGCATGTCTTTAGATTGTCACAGAGTTTAGATAAAGGACTCAATATACATTGTGAATCTGAAGGATACACTATAGTCTCATCAGAATCAGAATACCCTTTATTCACCAAGTATCCACAATGAATGAATGAATCTAATGAATGTTAGCTATCTTCACTGGTCATTTGATCTTAAATGGACTGCAAAGTGCTTTACAAATAATGCCTCACATTCACCCCGATGTGAGGGTGCTGCCATACAAGGTACTCACTATTAGGGATGGGCATTGATAAGATTTTATCGATATCGATGCCATTATCGATTCTGCTTATTGATCCGATTCCTTATTGATTCCCTTATCAATACCTGAATTTTGTGAATTTTGTACTAAAAGTAGGCTTTACAGGTTTTCTATGTATTTCATTGAGTCTTAAAGTAAATAAATATGAAATTGGTCACTGTATCCTTGATCTGTGGACATAAATAAAAATAAACAAAACGGTGTTTCACTTTGAAGTTATTAATTCCGACTGGACTTTATCATTCTAACTTGACTCGGCAGAGAGCCATGCAGTGTTTGGAGCTGTGTGAACAGAACGGAGGACGATTCTCGTTTCTTTCTCGCAACAAGACAGGAGTCCCAGTTAGTGACTTTAATCTGCACAAAAGTGACTCACGATTGACATATTCAGGGATGAAGGTATGGAAAAACAAAAAAAGCTGAAACCCAAAATTACCCCCCAACACCACCCGCATGAAAATGTTTGAATTCTAGAAGCTCTGAAATGCAATCAGGGACTATTCCAGACAATAAACTGCAGTGAGTGCAGCATCCATTTAGTGAGAAAAAAACCAACTTTCCTTATTCAAATTCATTCCAGTAGTATTCTGCTCTTACTAGGATGCTGCAGTTTTCTAGTTTGGCACATAGTTCTGGAGGAAATCACTGAAGAAATTAACACATTGAAAATATGGTTTGACCGAAACAAACTGTCATTAAACTTAAATAAGACAGGGATGAAGTGGAGGTGTAAGAGTCACTAGGTGTTCACAGGAAACACATTTATTTCTGTATGTATGCATTTATTTATGTATGTTCATTGTTAGTTGGTTTTATATTTTCTGTTGTGTTTCTATTCAGGTTCTTTTTGTCTCTTTCTCTAAAATTGTATATAATAAGTATATATTGTATATAATAATTATTAGATTATTAATATATAAACAACAATACATTTAAAAAATATTACAATTTGAAAACAAATGCACCCAAACGTGATGACAGCTGCAACTGCTTAATGCTAACTTTTAACATTGAAAATGCCATAGACATGCTAACGCGTTAGCATTGCTCCCGTTTTTAAGTTATAAAATACATCTGTCAACTGTTTCAGAAGACCATAACAGGTCAGTTTAACATAAAAAAGGTAAATAATACTCACAGACATATGCTCTTTAGGGTTTTAGCGGGGGAAAATTAAGCGAAAGAAAGAAAGAATAAATGAAGTAATAGATCGAAGCACTGCTTCAATCTGCGAACCACTGCTTCGATTGGTTCAAGGTTCAAAGCAAAGCCGCGCTGCAGAAAAGTTGATTACAGACCCGCTGCAGGGTCTGTAATCAATGTAGAGAAATTATCATTTTCCTGACAAACACCCCCCAAAACAACGGCCACTCTGAAGGACCGTTAACAGAATCGTTAAGCAAAAAGCTTATTGATGTCTGTGGATCGAATCATTTCTTAACAATACACCGAAAGGAACCGGTTCTCGATACCCATCCCTACTCACTACACACCGGGAGCAACTAGAGGATTAAAGATCTTGCCCAAGGCCCTTAGTGATTTTCCAGTCAGGCTGGGATTTGAACCTCTGGTCTCAAGATCCTCTGGTCGCAAGCCTAATGCTTTAACCACTAGACCACTCTGACATCTTCTCCAGAAATGTCCTGTATGAGTCTCACAATTGTAGTAGTAATACAACTTACAAAACAATTGAATATACTCATGGTAAACAATAAAAACGGAAGACATGAAAGAATAGCCATAGGTGTTTAAATACAAAAAAAAAAGAAAATGAGGTACTCTCATTAAGAATTACATATTGTACACAATAATAATACTAATAATAATCATATTAATAATAAAGTTTTTATTTATGCCACTCGACTGTCCTGTGCACAAAGTGTTCATCTGATTTTATCCTGTTATTATGTGAAAACACATAGTCAGGAAGGCACAGCCCTATAAATGATAATAAAATAAACATAATTAATTAATTGATTAAAATAATAATAATAATAATAATAATAAACCAAACACACCTCTATAGAGGGGAAAAAAACAGCAACAAGTGTCGACTTGCAGAATGATGCCTCTGCTGGATCCACAGTCCTCTCCTCCCGTGAATGTCCAGTATACAATCCTTCATTAATACAATCCTTTTGTCCTTGGCTCAGAAATCTGCATGCAGCACTCATCCATGTGCTGGAGCAGCCTCTTCTCCATGATGTGGAAGTGATTTATTCTGCATTAACATCGTTGGCCCCTTCGGCTGTTCCCTTGTTTTTTCACTCTGAGTGGGTCACCACATGGCATCTGAGTTTGCCATATTCTGAAAGCATGATGTCATATTTCCTCACTGTTTGTGTGCTGTCCTCAGCAGGGAGATCAAAGAACTCCACTGCACATCATCTAAGAGAGAGAGAGCACTCTGGATTAAAAAAGATTAAAAATCCGAACATCGCTGTCTGACCTGGAAGAGCTGGATCGGGTGCTGTCTGCTCGTGACCTTTGTCCAGCCCTTAAGCCCAGAATGAACCATCAGACAGCTGAAGGATTTTAAACTCAGCTTCCATAGTGCTCCTCAACAACAAAAACCAATAAATGCATAAATCCAGATCATGCAGAGAGGAGTCCTGAAGTCCGTTGTAACTGCAGCCACACCCACAGCAGTTCAGCTGCTTCCAGAAGCACCTGTTCTTTTCTGGTGCAGTGCAACAGGAAGTGCAACTCATCACCAGTCTCATTGCAGCTGCTGCAAATTATCGCATCTGTCTGGAAATTTAGGACTAGAGTAACACCCAGTTTCAATTTGCAGGCTCTGTGGACTGGCTATATCCCAAGTTAGAGCATGCCCGTGATTTTACATTTGACCTAGGTAGGTTTCCAAAGAGAAATTATCTTGAAATAGCACATACATGTGGAATTTGTCCTGGCATGGATGAACTGAAGTAAGCAACTGTTATACATTTGTGAACAAACTATTCTTCTTCGTGTTGCAGGATTGTCCATTGACCACCAACACCTTGACTAAGGTGTGTGTTGCATTTCAAATATAAACACCATACCCCTTGGAATTTTTTTTCACCTGATCTGCCCTGTTTATATGACACTATTCCCTAGTTGTAAGTCATTTTACATAGACATACCTGTTAAAGTCTGAATGTAATGTTTCAGTTACCTTGGCTGATCACTTGGCACTCCAAACCGAGGTCTTTCGTCAGGCAAACAGCAAATGTACTGTTCTTCATCTTCTGAATTGTCTGTTGACAAGCTGTCTTTTGGCGTGTGTAACATATTTAGTATGAGCATGAGAATCCTTAATACAGATTTGTACTAGCTTCTATTGCTTTTTCCCCTTCAAGTGTAAATTGGCTTTGATCTATTAAAAAAGAAAAAGTAGCAACAATAAGCCAAATGTAGGAATATATGGCTAACATGTTAGATATGTCAGGGTTGTGCATCTATTAGTTGTTTTGGAATTCTTGTGACCTCTAGTGGATGTGAATTGATAATTGAACACTCAAACTAAATATGACAAAGTTCTGGA